>NC_089912.1:5573022-5929272 GCF_040182565.1 Anser cygnoides | reverse complement strand
ACTACTGACATGCTAATCAAATACATATTAATATAAATTAACTACATAATATTGGGAAAGAAAAAAATAGGTAGTTACTCCAGCAAATGGAATGCCTCAAGTTGGGCAGTTTTGCTGTAAGATAGCTAACGTGAATTTTTTTTCCTGTTCTTTTGCATAAATAGCTGTAGAACTGGGCTATTAACATACTGCTCCTATTTATGTAATATAATGTGTATTACTATAATGACTATAATGAACACTCCACTAAACCTAAATGAATAACTGCCTTTGGTCCAACTTAACGGTCATTTTGCTTTATCATAATTTGGAGAGGATCCTGTTTGGTGTTGTTGATTGTGACCATCAACGAGAGTCAAACTAGGAACATTTGGAAATCTGTATGTACAAACTGTGTGACCATCTGCTTGCTTAACTGGTATGAGAAGACACTAATTGTACAAGAAAAGAGCCAGTTTGCTGCCTGAGAAATCATGAAAATGTATGTGCATCATAGATAGAAAAATGCAAGCTCATGTTTTGGAAAAACATTTTAGACGTCATGTGCTTGAAATGGTAGATGTGTCCCAGATCCGCTAAAAACATGAGGGGTCATTCACCAGACTCTCTTATGTTCTGTGAAGTTCAAAAATACACAGCTATACTTTTTCAACTATACTTTACTTCATAGGGCTCTCCTCCCTCTCCTCCACCCTCTGGTCTGCTCCCTCACTGCACAAGCCAGCAGTAAAAATTACAACTTTGAGTTTCTTGGTGTTTTGGTGCTGCACTTTCATTTACTTTAAATCCTTCCTAAGCTGTACAGAGAAGGACTCATTGCTCCATTTCCCTTGGAGGACAGGACTATACTCTGCTTCCAGATGCGAAGGGGTGGGGGAGTCCTCATACATACCCAAAAATCTTTAAAACTTTTCTGATTCAAAAGGCATAAGAAGTAATTTCTGACAAAAAAATAATTTGCAAGGATGTGGTGCTATATACAATCTTTATGATACATATTTCTTTGAGATGGGCAAAGTCAACAATACATGTTTACTTGGTTCTATTTTAACTATGCTTAAGAAATCAAACTATTTTCCTTCTCACACAGCAGATGCAAGCACCCAAGCAATTGCTGGTAAGATTTTGAGACTGCATGTTTTATTCTTTGACTGGTGTTGAAGATATATTGCACACTGCAAAAGAACATCAGATTTACAAATCAATTTTTGCTGTATTAGGCTGTATCTGCTTTTTGTTTTTATGATTTCCAGGCTTGCTCACCTTCATACTACATAAAGAATTACCTCAGAAAAGTAGCATAAGTTTCTGAAGAAATAACTGTTTATAGTGATTTTTAGGAGTTATGTCTAGCAATCAATCATTTTAATGGATACTTTTTTACATCCATTTTTTTTTTCCAGTGGATTCTAATCCACTTGAGATACAGGGTCCTGTCTATTCAACATAGCCTATACTTCAGCCTGAAAGGACAGTACTGGAGCATACATTGACATCAAAAAATCCTTACTCCCATAGGTCACAGAGTGGTGTTTGTATGAGTACATATGTGTCAATACAGCACACAGCCTTATTAGAACCAACCTTGGCAAAATACTGGAACAGTGTCTGGGCCACACAGGCTCTAGTTTACAGGCTCTACAGCTGTAATCTACACTGTTCTTCTAAGAAAATTGTAAAAATCCTCCCCCATAATCCAGTGCAGAAATGCACTTCAACTTGGAAAATCAGAAGTAGTGTCCCTGATGTGGATTGTTTTCACAGAATCATAGAATCACAGAATGGCTTGGATTAGAAGGGACCTCAAAGGTCATCTAGTTCCAACCCCTCTGCCTTAGACAGGGATGCCACTCACTAGATCAGGTTGGCCAAGGCCCCATCCAGCCTGGCCTTGAACACCTCCAGGGATGGAGCATCCACAACCTCTCTGGACAACCTGTTCCAGTGCCTCACCACCCTCTGAGTGAAGAATTTCCTCCTAACCTCTAATCTAAATCTCCCCTCTTATAGTTTAAAACCATTCCCTCTCATTCTGTCAATATCTGCTTGATGAAAGAGTTGCTCTCCATCTTTTTTTATAAGTCCCCTTCAACTACTGAAAGGTTGCAATGAGGTCACCCCGGAGCCTTCTCTTCTGTAGGCTGAACAGCCCCAGCTCTCTCAGCCTTTCTTTGTAGGAGAAGCACTGCAGCCCCTTGATCATCTTTGTGGCCCTCCTTTGGACCCCCTCTAACAGGTCCAAGTGATAGAAAGATGTTCTGTTTCTAATTTTAATATGTCTGTTGGTGATAAACAAATAGGCACAGTCTGATACAGTGTCATGAAAGAACAGATAACAGCTTGTTGGTCAGATCAGCTGAGTCTTTTATTAATAAAATCACATATGCTTGATGGAGACAGGGAGCAATGGAATTGCAAGTGCAGTCTGAAATAGAGATATAGTCTGAAATGGAGATATTTGCTGAGCAGTGGCTCTGGAGAAGATTGAGAAGAACAGAATGGTGAAAACATTGTCATGCCTGCTGTGGTCACCAGAGGTGCCTTCACAAGCCACTATAAAAGAAAACTTGTCCCATTCTTTCATTTCATAGTCACATCCACAAAAAAGATTATGCCAGAAGAGAGTGCTGTTGGAAATCTGACTAGTTTTGCCTCCTGCCATTTGCAGCATTTGATGATCAGGCATCAGTATTCCTGCAGAGGAGTTTGTCAGACAGTTACAGAGCAGATTGCACTCACTAGTGAGGATTGGTAGTGTACCAGAAGTAAGCCATAGGCTATACGTGAAAAGGTTTCATGAGCTGTGCAAAGGCTGTCGTAGTGCATATGTGCTCATGATTTCTCATTTAATGGTGATGATGGGGAAAATGCCAATGAGAGCAGATATCTGCTGACCGTGGTGGTCAGCTGAGAGCAGGATATGAGAAGCCAGAGAGTTCACAAAACATAGCTGATCTGACTGTGCCGTGGCTGATGAAGTACGGTCCTGATGTGAGAGCACCTGGCAGAAGGAGGTTTAATTGCACAGTAAGCTGTAATTAATTGTGGGATGGTTGTAAAGCATGCATTTGGTCAATTACAAGCAATTTGAGACTGCTTACACAACTGGCTGAATGGAAAAGGGTAAAATTGTCATGTGATGCAGGGGCATATTTGCACTGCATAACATTTGCAAGGAAGAGGTGTTGAGCTTTTCCCAGGGGTGGGTTGATGCCAATGTTCATTTACACAGGAGGAGCAGGCAGCCAGAAAATACACCTGTGATAACAGGCTTTGACTCCAAGAGCGCAGAAGAAATAATGGGATGCCGTATGTGCCCACACGCTTGTTTTGCAGAGCAAATTATCATAACAATGTAAAATGTTGGCCAGGGAGAAGCTGTCATAATGGGTAATGCAACTTCAGCAATGTAGCTGTGACTTGAGAGATTGCTTTTGGGGGTTCTTATTTGTTCTTTCTCTCCCCCTACCCCTCCCCCCCCCGCCCCCCCACCTTCCAACTGAAATAGCTAGAAGTACATGAGAATTTATTAAAGGTAGAATTTTATTTTAATTAATGCTTCCTTACGATTTCTGGACTAGGAAATTCAATGGTGCAACCAACAGTTTATATTCACATAGAGGGTAAAGAATCACAAGGAAATAAAAAGAAAAGATGCACTAGTCATTTGAATGCCTTCCTATCCCCTCCTGAAAACTAAAACTAAACAAATAGATAAAATAAAACAGGATATGAAGCTGAGGCAGTGCTGTTAGTGACCAGTGAATAGTAGCAACAGCCTGGGTGGACAGGGTTTAATTTGTAAAACAAGTATATTAAAACGTTTACGTGAGTTGACAAAATATGAATCCTACAAGATCCCTCTCCATGCTGTTATGCCACATGCAACGCACATGGCTCTAGGCGTTCTCTTCCCCCTTTTGAATGCAGTTGTTCATGGCTGAAGGAGCACCTATGACTGATGCTCGCTGAGGATCTGAGCCGACCTCACCTGTGGACTGCATGGGGCAGAGAAGAGGGGCAAATGCAGGCTGTGCCTGCCAGTTAGCAGCTCAATCACCTACCCTTGTTGAATTTGCTGTTTACATTGCAGGTTTCTGTCATGCTCCTTCATGGCAACAATGTGCTAATAATAGCTCACATTTTACAGCATCGTGATGTTCTCCAGGAACTTGTTTGCTTTGCTGGGAAACTCTCTCTAATGTTGCAGCAGTTGGTTTCTGGCTGTTTTGCTTTTGGCCTGATGATTCCCACACTTCTTGCTAGCAGAGGATAGGGCTCGCCCTGGGCAAGAGGTTACTGAAAGCAGAGAGACAGTGCATATGTTTCTGTCTGCAATGAAGAAAACATGTTGCATACTCTTGAAGCATTTAATATACCTTCTGAAGCATCCTGAGAGAATGATTTCATTTTACCTTTTGTACAAGAAAAGATACATGGGAAAAACAAATACTTTCTACATTTGCAAACCACTTATATTTGCATTAAAAAAATAAAATTGTTTCATCATACTTTTAGTAACAATCTTTGCTTTATGGGCTTCAAGAGACAAGTGAAAATAAATTGTTTTTCATATCATGAGAAAGCCATATAGGGTGCACAGGGACATCAGAAAAATTTTACAGCTGCTCATTGTCGAACCTATGAACTGTAAATAAATAAAGGATGAATATTTGACAATCAGTCCTTTCACAGTTTCCCTCTAACTCATGAACCTGCCTTTTCTTTCTCTGAAAGCAAGGAAGCACATATGCTTTCTCCTACCAAGCTGAAATTGCTGTGGTGTGCCCTCAATAACAATGGACAGAAAAAAATTCGCAGGTCTTGTTATTTGAACAGAGCCTTGTCCACCTTAAGCAGAATAATTCTTGTATCCTTTTCCGTCCACTACAAGTCTCTAGATGGCCCAACAATCCACTCAGAAGTCTGGTAACAAGTCCTGAGCATTATAGCTTGCAAGTAAGTCATTGGACTGCTTGACCATAAAAGTAGTTATATTCAAGCAGGAAAAAAGAAAAAGAAAAAAAAAAAGAAAGAAAGAAAGAAAAGAAAAGGGAAGGGGAGGGAAACAACAGGTACGTAGGGAAATGAAGGGAAATGAAGGGAAATGGGAAACAAAGGGAAATGGGAAACGAAGGAAAACAAAGGGAAGGGAAATGAAGGGAAACAGAAAGGGAAAGAAGAGAAGGGAAGGGAAATGAAGGGAAACGAAGGGAAGGGAAACAAAGGGAAACGGGAAGGGAAAGAAGGGAAACGGGAAGGGAAGGGAAGGGAAGGGAAGGGAAGGGAAGGGAAGGGAAGGGAAGGGAAGGGAAGGGAAGGGAAGGGAAGGGAAGGGAAGGGAAGGGAAGGGAAGGGAAGGGAAGGGAAGGGAAGGGAAGGGAAGGGAAGGGAAGGGAAGGGAAGGGAAGGGAAGGGAAGGGAAGGGAAGGGAAGGGAAGGGAAGGGAAGGGAAGGGAAGGGAAGGGAAGGGAAGGGAAGGGAAGGGAAGGGAAGGGAAGGGAAGGGAAGGGAAGGGAAGGGAAGGGAAGGGAAGGGAAGGGAAGGGAAGGGAAGGGAAGGGAAGGGAAGGGAAGGGAAGGGAAGGGAAGGGAAGGGAAGGGAAGGGAAGGGAAGGGAAGGGAAGGGAAGGGAAGGGAAGGGAAGGGAAGGGAAGGGAAGGGAAGGGAAGGGAAGGGAAGGGAAGGGAAGGGAAGGGAAGGGAAGGGAAGGGAAGGGAAGGGAAGGGAAGGGAAGGGAAGGGGGAAGGGAAGGGAAGGGAAGGGAAGGGAAGGGAAGGGAAGGGAAGGGAAGGGAAGGGAAGGGAAGGGAAGGGAAGGGAAGGGAAGGGAAGGGAAGGGAAGGGAAGGGAAGGGAAGGGAAGGGAAGGGAAGGGAAGGGAAGGGAAGGGAAGGGAAGGGAAGGGAAGGGAAGGGAAGGGAAGGGAAGGGAGGGGTGGACATCCATAGCAGAATTGAATAAACTGCTTTCTTGACAGGCTGGCAGGAAGAAAACCTTAGCTCTGGACTACAGCCATAAGTGCACCACCTTGGACGGTATTTAAACACCCTTCAGTCTGGATTCTGTTACATGGAGGGAGAAATGTTTACAGACATAACATCTTTTTTATTTATTCTTTCTGACTCCAGCCTTACTAATTCATAGAATCATAGAATCATAGAATATCCTGAGTTGGAAGGGACCCATAAGGATCACAGAATCACAGAATCACAGAATTGAAGGGGTTGGAAGGGACCTCGAAAGATCATCAGGTCCAACACCCCTGCCAAAGCAGGTTCCTTAGAGCAGTTTGCCCAGGTAGGCATCCAGACGGGCCTTGAATATCTCCAGAGAAGGAGACTCCACAACCCCCCTGGGCACTGTTCCAGTGCTCCATCACCCTCACCGAGAAGTTCTTGCGCACGTTGGTGCGGAACTTCCTGTTCTCTATCTTGTGGCCATTACCCCTTGTCCTGTCCCCACAAACCACTGAAAAGAAGTTGGCCAAATCCCTCTGTCTCTCACACCTCAGGTATTTATACACATTGATGAGATCCCCTCTCAGTCTTCTTTTCTCCAGGCTGAACAGACCCAGGTCTCTCAGCCTTTCTTCATAGGGCAGATGCTCCAGGCCCCGTATCATCTTTGTGGCCCTCTGCTGGACTCTTTCCAGGAGACCCCTGTTTTGTTTTTGCACCAGGGAGCCCAGAACTGGACACAGTTCTCCAGGTGAGGCCTGACCAGTGCAGAGCAGAGGGGGAGGATCACCTCCCTTGACCTGCTGGCCATGCTCCTTTTAATGCATGCCAGGATCCTATTGGCCCTCTTGGCCACAAGGACACACTGCTGGCTCGTGGTCAACCTGTCGTCCACCAGGACCCCCAGGTCCTTCTCCTCAGAGCTCCTCTCCTGCAGGTCCTCCCCCAGCCTGTACTGATATGTCCGGTTGTTCCTTCCCAGGTGCAGGACTCTACACTTGCTCTTATTAAACCTCATTTGGTTTCTTCCTGCCTATCTCTCCAGCCTGTCCAGGTCTCGCTGAATGGCAGCACAGACTTCTGGTGTGTCAGCCACTCCTCCCAGCTTTGTGTCATCGGTGTACTTGCTGAGGGTGGACACTATTCCCTCGTCAAGGTCATCAATGAAAATGTTGAACAAGACCGGACCCAGCACTGACCCCTGGGAAACACCGCTAGTCACAGGTCTCCAGCCGGACTCTGCGCCACCGATCACCACCCTCTGAGCTCGGCCAGTCAGCCAGTTCTCAAACCACCTTCCTGTCCACTCATCTATCCCACACTTTCTCAGCTTTACTGTCAGGATGTCATGGGAGACATCAGTATTGAATTTCATATCCCTAACAAGTCCATTCCTGTTGGTAAGTACAAGGTCCAGAAGCATCCTCCGCCTTGTCAGCTCCTCCACCACTTGCATCAGAAAATTGTCTTCAACAAATTGTAGGAACCATTTGGACTGCACGTGCCTGGCCAAGTTGCTTACCCAACAGATGTCTGGATAATTGAAGTCCCCCATGAGAACCAGCGCCCGTGATCATGAGACTACTACCAGCTGCTTGTAGAAGGCCTCATCGACCTCCTCCTCCTGATCTGGTGACCTGTAGTACACCCCCACAATAGTGTCCCCCATACCAGCCCACCCCTTAATTCTCACCCACAAGCTCTCCACTTGTCATCGAGGATCATTGAGTCCAAATCCTGGCACCGCACACGTCTACCCAAAATTTTAGACCATGTGACTCAGTGCACAGTCCAATCTCTTCTTAAATTCAGACAGGCTTGGTGCAGTGACTACTTCACTGGGGAGCCTGTTCCAGTGTGCAACCACCCTCTTGGTGAAGAACCTCTTCCTGATGTCTAGCCTAAGAAAAAGGAATATGACAAAGGTATAACTAAAGCAAACATAGCTAAAAATCTCTACTGAACATTATAAAAAATAAAGGACTTCATGACTTCATTAAATACATCCTTTAGAGGTGTCTTTTTTTTTTCCCCCCTATCAAACAGTTATCTCAAATATTTCATATTGATTCAAAAAAACATACATTCCCCTTTGGCAGTATTTTGATCAGATTACCAGAGCCATGTAAAACATAGCATGTTTCTGCTAACTTAGTTCATTTCTGTCCTTTATCTTTTAGAATTTATTCCAGGTCCACAAACAGAATGAATGCTTTTCCCACCAGAGTGTTTACTGAACTGTATCATTGACAGCCATATGTACTGTAGCTATAGATGAATGAATTTCATTTTTCTACCCTCTCTTTTGTACTATTTTTGACAAGCAATTCATTATTTGATCTCCAACTTAGACTCTGATTGTGTTTGTTTGGTGAAATACCCGTCCACTTTTAAAACAGGAGAAAAAAACAGTTTGAAATGTCCTACTATTTGCACATTATTTGCAGATGTGGAGATAATTTTAGGTTCAATTTTCAGAAACTAAGAAAAGATCATTTTCACCACTAGCTGGGCAGACAGTTAAGAAGATGTATGCCCTGACTTGTCTTATCTACTAAGGAAAAATTAATGTTATATTTTATTTATGTACAAGTAAATCATTTTTTCCACATAGAAATATCACTTGATATTTATTCTTGAGTGTTCCTTGTCTTGAGCAATTTGAATAGTACTTTTAAGAACAAAATGACTTTTATAAATATATAGTGTAAAAAATAAAATAAAATAAAATAAAATAATAATAAAATAAAGGCCATCAGAAAGAAAGCATAAACATGTAAGAAAAACTGAGGTTCATCATAAATGAATGAATGTCCTCTCTGTGATTCAAAAGTGAATTTTTCACCCTGCAAATCTCCTTACCATATTGGATGTGAAAGTCAACTCTGCTTTGGCCAAGAAGGCCAACAGCATCCTGGCTTGTAGAAGAAACAGTGTGGCCAGCAGGGCTAGGGAAGTGATTGTGCCCCTGTACTCAGCTCTGGTGAGGCCACACCTCGAGTACTGTGTTCAGTTTTGGGCCCCTCACTACAAGAAGAACATCGAGGTGCTCGAGTGAGTCCAGAGAAGGGCAACGAGGATGGTGAGGGGTCTGGAGAACAAGTCTTACAAGGAGCGGCTGAGGGAGCTGGGACTGTTCAGCCTGGAAAAGATGAGGCTCAGGGGTGACCTTATCACACTGTACAGGTACCTTAAAGGAGGCTGTAGCAAGGTGGGGGTTGGTCTATTCTCCCATGTGCCTGGTGACAGGATGAGGGAGAATGGGCTAAAGTTGTGCCAGGGGAGGTTTAGGTTGGATATTAGGAGGAACTTCTTTACTGAAAGGGTTGTGAGGCATTGGAATGGGCTGCCCAGGGAAGTGGTTGAGTCACCATCCCTGGAGGTCTTTCAAAGACGTTTAGATGTAGTGCTTAGTGATATGCTTTAGTGGAGGACTTGTTAGTGTTAGGTCAGAGGTTGGACTAGATGATCTTGGAGGTCTCTTCCAACCTAGACAATTCTATGATTCTGTGATATGCTGCTGCAGCTCTTCTCTACTACATGTTTCAATGGTATTATTTGGAACAACTGTCCAATTATACTTAAAGGACCCTGGATGTTTAAGGATCTCTCAAACCTAAGGGAGAGAGTATTTTAAGAAATGTCTGGAACACAAGGCTTTTTCCATATACAAGGGGAAGCAATCACAGAAACATACTTGCAAATCTTGTCCAGATTGTTAAGTGAGCTTTTAAGCATCAAAGAAATATGTATTGTTGAAACAACACAAGACACCCCTAACAGAAGACGTCTGTTTATAAAATGAAGTGATTTAAACTAGTAACTGTAAGATGCACAATGGGTCACTGAGTGAAGTGGAAGTCTGTAGCTTTGCTAGTAAAGTATATACAGTGAGGCAAAAAGTGTTTTTTAAGCACCAGAGACACTTTCAGGGATTTAGGTATAAATCCAAAGAAGATATAAATATCCTTGAGCTTTCCTCTACAGATGGGCATCTGAATTCCCTCTTCAAGAGAAAAAAAAATGTCCTTTCTTTCAAAAAGTTAATGTGCAGTCCAATGACTATATAATATACCATCTTCACAGGGAATATGAAAAATAACTATCAGTTTAAGAGAGAACCGTGTGGCTTCTCTGATTAACATGTGACTATAAACTGTAGCTTGTCCTTCACAGGGAACATGAATGCTTCCCCGAATGGTGTGCTTCTTCCTTACAGAAGGGTTTTAAACCCAAAACATCTGTGCTGGAAAGCTCTAGTACCAGGCTACTGAGTGAAAGGAGGACGACTCTTCTGCCTTTTTCAAAGGATCCACAAGACACCAAGTGAAACAAGAAAAGAATTGCTTATTTCATAACTCTTATCAAAATTTCACCATGGATTAAGTAAGTGTGTAATTAGCTCCTGGCCACATTATCACTGTACCAAGTGCAGAGCGAAGTCTGTCATAATTAGTCTTCGTAGAATCATAGAATCACAGAATCATAGAATGGCTTGGGTTGGAAAGGATCTTAAAGATCATCTGGTTCCAAACCCCTGCCATGGGCAGGGACAGCTATCACCAGACTGGGTTGCTCAAAACCCCATTCAGCCTGGCCTTGGGCACTGCCAGGGATAGGGCTGTATTAGGTTTACATGGCAAGGTTTTGGTAGTGGGGGGAGACGAAGCATCAGGGACTGACCACAGCCCCCATTCCCCATTCCCCTGAGCCGCTTAGAGGGAGGAGGTGAAGGTGGGTGGATGGGGAGAAGGTGATTTTAGTGTATTTTTAGTTTTTCACTGCTGTAGCTTGTTAGTAACAGGTAATAAAGTGCGTTAATCTCCCTATGCTGAGTGTGTTTTGCCCATGACGATAATCGTTGAGTGATCTCCCTGTCCTTATCTCAACCATTGAACACTTTCCATCATATTTTGTCCCCCTTTCCCTTTGAGGAGGGGGGATACGAGAGTGGTTGTGCTGGAGCTCAGCTTCCCAGATGAGTAAAAGCACCAGAGGGGCTTCCACAGTTTCTCTGGACAACCTATTCTAGGGCCGTAGTAAAATATTTCTTCTAAATATATAATTTAAATCTACCCTCTTTTAGTTTAAAACTGTTACTACTTGTCCTGTCACAGGCGCTGGTAGTAAGTGTTTCTCCGTCTTTCCTTTAAGACTGCTTTATATATTGAAAGGCCACTCCACTGTCTCCCTGCGGCCTTCTCTTCTTTAGGCTGAACAACCCCAGCTCCCTCAGCCTGTCCCCATAGGAGAGGTGCTCCAGCCCCTTGACCATCCTTGTGGTCCTCCTCTGGACTTGGTCCAGCAGATCCCTGTCCTTCTTGTGCTGGGGCTCCAGAGCTGAGCACAGGGCTCCAGGTGGGGTCTCACGAGAGCAGAGCAGGGGGGGAGAATCACTTTCCTCAGTCTGCTGTCCACATTTTTTTTGGTGAAGCCCATGGTACAGCTGGCCTTCTGGGCTACAAGGGCATATTGCTGGCTCCAGTCTTGCCATGGGAGAGTACACTACCCCTAAAAGTAGAGTTAATACTGTTGCTCCTATCTTAAGAAGATTTACTAGATCCCAGAGCAGGCTGAAAGGTGCTTACACCATTGTCCAGAGAGCACATGCATATCACAGATTTATCCTCTTGAAACTAACACCCTTTGATTAATTTAAATTACCCATTGTGGAAGAAAGAGGAAAGGTATCTGACATCTCTGGGGAGGCTGTAGTCAGATATTTCATAGAAGCTTTAAAAGCCCAAGTATGAACCATGTTCCAGGGATGTGATATACATATGAATAATGTAAGTGCCTTTGAAGAAAAATGGAATACACTGTGGAGGTTACAGTTGTTTTGTTTCAGTTTGGTTTGGTTTATAAAATGCAATAGTGCTTTCCATTTCAATGAAGTAATTAAGCTAAGATTAACTTCAGGAAAGAAATATCCATAACTGTGTGGAAGGCACCATAACAAGGGGTAATTCATTCCACCATGCAGACTCACTGAAACCAGTACTCTAGTATGAAATAATGTTGTATCAAATAACAGGAAATATTTCTAACTTAAAGCTTTCTGAATAATGGAGGAATATCAACTCCCTGTTAACTCTGAAGCTCAAAATCTGCTAACCATTTTATAGTGCACAAGAGAAAATCTCCATATTTAGAAAACTTAAAGCTGTAGACATTGAGTTCACTAATCTTTGCACATATGTTTAATCTATGTTCCCTTATATTTTGTTCAAAATTCATGTCTACAGTAGGTAATATAGCTATTTTGCCTCCAACACTTTCAAAACATGTTTTCTTTTGTAATAAAAACATTAAAAACACATCGTTAGTCTTTATATTTTCCTTCCTGCGTCTCCATAGCTGAGTCTCTTTAAAATTTTATTTTCTTTTCCATGCTTGTACAGAAAAGTGTTCTATCAGCACAGAGTCGATGCCATCAAGCTCACCACTAGCAGAGGAGTGCCAGATTCCTCTGGGGACTGCAAGCAAGGCAGGACCACGTTGCCAGACACAGTGCCAGCCAGCTCAACTTGGGGTTGAAAACACCCAGCACGTGCCAGATGCAATCACAGCCTGAACAGTGAGGAAAGCACCAGATGGTGTTGGTGCAGCCTAAAGCAGAAGGTGATTTATTTTGGGGTGATCAATAAAGCTGAGATATCTGGGAGGCCACTACAGCTACTGTTCTTTGCAAGAATGGACAAGACAGGACAGCAAAGCTGCAAAGATTTCAACAGCTCCCCAGGTTCTCCACCTCACAGTGCAGGATAGAAACAGAGCATCTGTGGGAAGGTGTCATTTGACTGGAAAGAAAAAAAAAAGAGAGAGAGAGAAAGAAAGAAAAAAGAACAGATGAATATCTTTTGAGTTTTGTTCAAATTATTTTTAATCTATATTTGATAGATAAATCTTCCAAAGTTATATCTCTCAAGAAATTGATTTGCTTCCTGCTACTAGTGGAGAGTTTCCTTTCTGGTGGATCTTTTTTTTTTACAGCATTTATAAATGAGCATCAGTCAGAGAGTTGCATCAAAAGGTACAATTTACTGATACCAGAGGCAACTGTAAGTCAAATGTTGAAGTCACTGTAAGTTCACAGAAATAATTGTCTATGGTTTCCTATAGATTAGATGCAATAACATTTAAACAATGAATTTTAGTATGTCTCCATAAGTCAAAATGCTCTTGAGGAAAAAAAAATAAAATAAATCATCTTTCTGGTCCATAGGCACCAACTATTGGGATAGAACTGCCATCAACCACAAAGACTAACTAGTTTTTCAGTTTATAAGAGCCATCTCTGAAAGTGGTGACTTTCCATCCCAGAAGTAGAGTAGGACTGAGCTCAGATGCTTAGACATATGAGGAGCGGCTGAGGTCACTGGGCCTGTTCAGCCTGGAGAAGAGGAGGCTGGGGGGGGATCTCATTGCAGTCTACAACTTCCTCGTGAGGGGGAGTGGAGAGGCAGGTGACCTATTCTCCATAATAACCAGTGATAGGACCCGCAGGAACGGTGTTAAGCTGAGGCAGGGGAAGTTTAGGCTGGACATCAGGAAGAGGTTCTTCACCAAGAGGGTGGTTGTACACAGGAACAGGCTCCCCAGTGAAGTAGTCACTGCACCAAGCCTGTCTGAATTTAAGAAGTGGTTGGACTGTGCACTTAGTCACATGGTCTAAACTTTTGGGCAGACCTGTGCGGTACCAGGAGTTGGACTTGATGATCCTTATGGGTCCCTTCCAACTCGGGATATTCCATGATTCTATGATTCTATGATTCTGTTCCCATGGTGGCATTTCACATGGTCCAAACCAAAGTTCATAAAAAGAGCAAGCACTGTGGTACAGCTATTCATTGACCTGGAATATGGTAGCTTGTCTATTTGTGTTTCCTAATATACTTCAAGTTTAAAAGTGTGATGAGTAGATTGGTGTAGCCTGTCCCTGAGACACAGAGAAATAGGTCCTGGAAATTACGTTTACATCTTGGTGCACCTGCCTGGCAGATATATCTGCTCAAAAGCTTTTCCAGTCACTAGTACTGGGTGACTTACTAACAGGGGTTACCTTCATGCAGCAAGTACAGTAGCCTAGGGCATGCAGTCATCCCTGTCCTACCTCTACAACCTTTCATTTTATTGTTTTTAATCATCCAGATGTATATATAATGTAGAAATTCAGAAAGATATTTTTTTTTTTTCACAACAACCTCTAATTAATAGTAAATGAACAGAAATGAACATTGGTAGGAGCAATTCAAAGATGTGAAGCCAAAAGCCACTAGCTTGATGGAAATACTGCTGTCAGCATTTCCTTTGTAATCCTCATGCTGTAGTCTTCTGCAAAGGGACTAGGCTCCTCCTCACAACTGCAGAGTATCCTGCATGGAATCCCTGTGGAAGCCAGAAGGGAGAAGCTTTCATACTCTGCCAGAGGGCCATTCCCTCTCACCAAAGGTATGAATGGCTCAGAATTACAGGTTACACACAGAATAGAATTATAGAGTCATAGAATCATAGAATCACAGAATCATAGAATGGATCGAGTTGGAAGGGACCTTAAAGATCATCTAACTCCAAGCTCCCTGCCATGGGCAGGGATGCCACCCACTAGATCAGATTGGCCAAGGCCCCAGTCAGCCTGGCCTTGAATGTCTCCAGGGATGGGACATCCACATCTTCTATTGACAGCCTGTTCCAGTGCCTCACTATCCTTAGAGTGAAGAATTTCCTCCTAATTTCTAGTCTAAATCTATCCTCTTTTTGTTTAAGATCATTCCCTATCATTATCTACCCAAGTAAAGAGTCCTTTTTTATAAGACCCCTATAAGTATTGAAAGGTCACAATGAGGTCTCCATGGAGTCTCTTCCAGGCTGAACAGCCCCAGCTCTCTCAGATTTTCTTCACAGAGGTGCTCCAGCCCTCTGATCATCTTTGTAGCCATCCTCTGGAACCTCTGTCTGCTCTGTAAACTTCACCAGTTTATGAGATTCATTAAAAGTAGCTCTTACCCATTGGTGAAAAGATTGAAACTGAAGATCTTTTGCTGGGGTACAGCTTACCAGCTTCATCTTACCCTAAAGTGTGGCCAAACTGCTTCAGGCCACAGTGTGTCAGGCGCCTCGCGTGAGATTAATTTACATTTGCTAATCAGTTTCTTCACTGATGATCCATGATGACCCATAACCCAAACTGAACTGAAGGCTATGAGATCTCCAACCATTCTGCAGCAGCCTAAAATCTGAAACCAGAGAGATATAAAACATGATTTCTTCTACTCTTGTTCTTATAAAGGCAACCCTGACTTTTGATTGCTCTGCCTTTTGTTCAGCTGCTTCCATTAAATACACCCTGAAAATGCTTTCTGGTGAGAGCACAGGAGTGAAGCAAAGCAGGCATATACCTCAGAAACACAACTGGTTGTACCAACAGGGACAGTTCTGCAAAAGTAGGACACTTTCAAGTAAATTCAGAGGCTTTCACAGTTTAGCAGACCACACTCGTGAACTTTCTGTGGCACTTTACTCTTTCAGACTCAGGTAACACCGTGTGCTTGCTTAGTTGTAAGTGCTGTTGGGTCTACTTAGAAATCACTAGCTCCTGACTTGTTAAACCAAAAGAAAAATCTTTGAAAAACAGCTGGACAGTCTATACTTAGAAAATATTCTTGCTAGTGATCAGTGCACAGAAGTCTTCCAGATAACTGTTCATGCATATATTACAGAAAAAGCATAAAGGAAAATCTTCAAAATACCTTTGAAATTAATAGACTTAAGAAGAACAAAAAAAAAGAAAAAAGTATGTAGTCTAGAATCTAACCATTTATCTTATCATTAACCATTCCAACTTGATTTATTAACATCTTTTGTTTTCTTCTTTAGTTAAATAAGTCACATTTTTAGGGGCTGAATGTTAACTCCTGGTAGGTGTCACTCAGGATTGCCTCATTCTCCCAGAAAATTCAATCAGTCCTGGTACAAACTGGGATTTAACTCTTTCTGCCATATTTATATTTATGGGGCAGAAAGTTCCAGCATTTTCTAACAGTTACGGCAATTTGTAACTGTTCACTATGGCTACAATAAGATAAAATGTTAGTAAAAGATATTGCTAAATATTTAATTTGTATCCCATTATCTGGCTTTGCTGTGTATCTATGCCACAGGTCTATTTAAAAGAGCATCAGTAGCTATATAATTTTTTTAAAGCTAATTTTTATGAAATAGATCAGAAAGCATTTTGCAGTCTCAAAATAGCAGAAACTCTTACTTGCAGAGGGGTAGTCATTTTAGATGAATATTCTTTTTGTATTTAAAATTATCGGCTAGAATTATTCGTAATGGCAGGATAATAGCTGTGCAGCCATTTTAAAGAGAATTATATTTAGCCTAGATCTAGGGAATAGAAACTAAGTTCTTGGCAATATTAAAAAAAAAACAAAAAACACAGGTGGCCAGTTGCTTGATAAAAAACATTATTATTAAATATATGTGGTAATTATAATATGCCTGTGCACAACATTTTCTATTAAAAAAAAAAAAAAAAAGGCTTTTAAAAAGCTTTTATGGAATATAAGCCGTTGAGAGCTTATCTAAAATCATTGAACAATGCTATAATTTAATTTTTCAACAAGATAAACAGAATTTCAGTTAAAAAATTCATTCTGGCTGTAAGGGATGCTATAACTTCATGGTTGAAATACTGTATCAAAGTTCTTTATTCCAGGTACTTTCAGCCAATAAAATAGTAGCCTCAAATATTACTTTTTGTCTTTCTGGTTTTATACATATAGCCCCTTATGTATGTAGCTCAAGCATAAGCAACTATATACCCATACAAAAACAAACTCTTAAGTATAGTCACTAATAATATTGCCATATCCTGTTTCTAAATTCACTTAAGTAAATAAAGACTCTCAATCCTAATTCTCAACATTTGTAATGCTATTAACTGAAGTGTGCACACCCTCATGTTGTTTCCTTCTAAAAGTAAATGAAAAGTGGACATAATGATATGTACACTCTTCTCTCTAACATTCGTTCCAATAAATGCTATAAGTGCTAGAAATTAATAAAGGTAATTTTCTGACATTTATTTACAGAACAATGGAATTAACTTATATATTTCTCGTTGGCTGTTAAATAGAGCACAATTATAAATTTCTAGGATAGAAATTTACTAATCAGAATAACCATTCATAGGTTACCAGAGTAAGTTAACATTCATTTAAAAAAGATTTAGAAAGAAATGATTTAATACCATAACACAATATATTAGCTCTATGTTAGAGATGTAGCAGCTCAACCGCAAACCCATTACTCTAGTAAAAAACAAAACAAAACAAAACAAAAAGTAAACAAGGTTACCAAGGTTACCCTGTTTTATACTGGCCACTGGCATCTCATGATAGCAACTGGTTTGTTTGTGGTCCCAGTAAAGCAAGGTTTGGCCATCAGGAAATTCTAGTGTTGACTAAAATTGACCCACTTTGGCCACTAAATTTCAGTGTTATGAAAGATGTTAAAAGTTAGTTAACTTACTCTGCCAAACAAAAACTTAATTTCTAAATAAATTCATTTTACCTGTAAAATGAAAAATGAAGCAAAATAGTTCCTAAAAATATAACTGAGATTTAACTACATTCTTACAGACTTTGGTGAGGATAAATTCAAAACAAAATAAAACAAAACAAAAACAAGACTGCATTATAAGATATTTTGTTGAAAGCAGGGCACGTGGTCAATAGCATCAGCTGAAGAGAAAGCTTACCTTGTATCTCTACAGTTGTTGTGTTGTTTGGTGGTTTCTTTGTTTGTTTGTTTGTTTGTTTTTTAACTACTACACAAACTGAAAAATATCCATTTCTTTCATCCTTTCATCCTGTGTCCCTAGACATTCTTACGGTTCTTACAAAATGTGCTTTTTTATCAACATCTGAATATGTTCTATTCTAACATTTAAAAGAGCAATACTACTGTTGTAATACTGTAATCTATTTTGACTCAGTATGTATTTTGGGTAAGTATGAAATGCAATGTGTATATTTTTGGCAGCGTATATATTTGCACTATCAACTACAATACTCTTTATACTAAACCAAAATGGCTAACACAGGATGTATGCTACAAAATTGATTATTTTTTTCTTTTGTGACAGTTAGCTTAATATGAGGAATCACCCTCCACTGCAATTTGCCTTCCAAATATGCACACTGACAGCATTCAGACAACCGTATTTTGCCAGAATAGATGTTATTCTTTTTAGTCTGGATGTTACTAGCGTTTCCTTTTTTTTTCTCTGCAGTAATCTTGCAAATTGAAATAGATTATAAAAGAAAAGCTTGACGTTACAGAAAAGTACCCAAAGAAACCATAAGATTTTGCCAAACAAGCCTCACAAAATTGTGAAATAGAGATATAGGGTGATGAACTGATTTGAATTTTCCACAGGTAAAAGTTTGAGTCAAAAATATCATGTTTTTGCTTCACTAATATAATGAAATACAAGGTCCATTTTTATTTATATTCGTCAAGCCACGGAAAATGATGTTTAGTGTATGGTAAGACACATACGGAAAATGAGAATGTATAAAACACTAAGTATGTTCTGTGTGCAAGTATCACATTTGTAGAAATTGCCATGTTACTAGAGAAACACAGAATTAAAAGTAACTTCCTAACCACAATTTTTGTTTGTAAAATGATTAGGAAACTGAACCTTTATGTCATTATTTTGTTTTCCAGGTCTTGTTATTATTTATTTATTTGTTTATTTTTAATCATAACTGGAATCAAGAGGTATGAAAATCAGAGAAACCAAAGTTTTCACTGAGTTGGAAAATGCTAAAAGCAAAATCTTGCACTAAGGGTATGGTCCATCCATAGTCAGTCAGTCTTACGCTGATCAACATCTTCAAACACATCAAGAAAAATGTGTAAGTTCATGCTTTACTCTCAGAATGTGTAGATATCTTTTGAATGTTAAATATTTATAAATGCACACATCATTCTGAAAAATATAAAATCTGCAGTGGGAAATTGGTACAGTCTCTTAGTACAGAAGACAAGGTGGAGCAAACCTGGGGAATCAAGAGTCAGAAATTCTTCATTCTCCTTCTTTTTTTTGATTAGGGTGGTTCAAATGACTGAATTTGATTTGTTATTCATTTAGCAAGTAAAGAGTCAAAATTTTTGTTTGTTTTTGTTTTGTTTTCCTGGAGGCTCAAAATAAATAAAGAAAATCAGACTCACAAAACAAACAGTACCTGCTATATTCCATATAGTCAATAGTTACTTTGAATCTCAAAATGTGGAGGACATGAAACCAAGTGCCCTCTATATGATACAAATATACTCAGACCACAAATGTATAGAGGATTCTGTGCTAAATTTCAATCAATATCTGTAGACAAAGTTGTTCCAGAAAGAAAATAAACTTTGCCAGTTAAGTGACAATATGTGTTTAAGAATAAGCTATAATCACACAGCTTTAGGCATGGTACGTTTCACTCAGCCGCTCACTAATTATGAATCTTAGGACAGAACTAACTGGATAAAATTCAATAATTTCTCCAATATATGCATTCAGATCACACAATTCAGACCTTAAGCCTAATATCAAGCAGATGTCAAATTCTACTCGTCTAGATTCTTGTATTGACATTGAAGAAGCATTCTTACCATTAGGTAGGAATTCAAAGTACATCAGAGTCTGCTTAACTTATTCTCTGTTTAGCTCCATTGTCTTCACAGAAGATACATCACTAGATCAGCATCCACGTCTATGTTACAGATGGTTACAGCCAGGTGAAATGTATTCCACCTTGGGGGGCTGAGCTGGAGTGTAAGGAAAACTTTAACTTCCTTGCATTCCTCCTCCAAAACAACCTCTTTTCTAAATGCTATCCTTCATCCTTTCCCCCAGCTGAATGAAAGACCAAAAATCACAATCATGCTTTCATAACTACTATGCATTTTGTGCGTGTCTGGTAGCTGAAATATATGAAGACAAGGTCTATTCTTATGCCTGCAGCAAAGAATTTAAACATATTTTTGTTGACCTACACATCAACAGAATGGAAGACAGTTTATTATGTGCATTTTATTACAGATATACCCAGACATTTGTTATTCAAATCTTCATGATGAACTTGCATCATACTCTCGTTTCATGCAAGTTATTTTACCTTCTGCTTGGTCTGAAAGACAATCAGAAGAATAGAGTAATATCCAAAACAGAACTACATAAGCCATAGTCAAAGCTGTGGAGTTCACATAGCTCAAGAGTTTATTATCAGCTTACAAACAGAGGAAGCAAGTTATTCAAATAAATGGGCTGCTTGAGAACGTTCAGATTAGTCAAGTGATTTTGTTGGGTATAAATCACATTATGATACTTCTTCAGGGAGACCTTTCTGTGACAGATATTGAAATTTGCTTGGGAACCTGTAGAATAGCATTGATTTAATTAAAAAGGATTTCATTTGAGGTGATTTTTTTTTTCAGAACAGTTTAGTGTTTTATATTTAACGTGATGTTGATTGTTAAGAACTAAAGTAAGAATTTTCATAGTCAAAGCCCCAGATCCCAACTGGAAGAAAGCTAAAATAAGAATTTGATGAACTTTTTGCACCTCTCTTTAGAATTGCACCCCAAAAACTTCAGTTCAGCTTTACACAGTCTAACACTGTCTAACACAGATTTACCAAGGTAAATCAAACCTAATGTAAAAATTCTCAACAGGAAAATGTTTAATTTGCCATTTTTGTTTGTTGGATATTGTTCTGTTTGGAGAGGGGACACTATGAAGGGACACTGTTCAAAATTAACTAATGTGAATGAGATATGCATGTACTGTCTGTAAGTGGTACCGCTGTATTTGCTAGTCCTAGAACCTTGAAGATTTCCTTCATAAAGTACATTGTGACCATGAGCCTGTGCCCATGTTCACCCAATGCCCCAGTCTCACCCCAGAAATGTGTGTTAATTTTTCTTCTCAAGATTAAGGTGTTCAGATTCACATTTTATACCTCCTGTAAAACTAGCTAAACCACCATATTGTAGTTTTGGTCAGCTGGATCACCTCCAACCCTGGTGAAGTTTGCTCACTCTGCAGAAGGGAATGGAAGTCCAATGGTCACTTGGAGGATTAGTGATAGAATATCTCTATAGACTTTTGTTTTGGAAATTCAACTAAGAAAAGGCAATCAGAAAAAGAAAATCTTAGTTAACCATAGGGCTATAGATTTTGTGACAAATATATGGCTCTGGTCTGACTTACTCAAAGATCATTCACTTCAGTTATGCCATTTAAAATCAATTATATCATTTCCACTGCAACCAAATTCTGCAGGGACTGTTTAAGTTCGTCCACCTTCTGGATGGACACTGGGGCCATATTAGTGCGTAAGCATAGCTTGTTTGTTTGTTGTTTTTGTATTTCTTTCATTCCAGTTTAAAATACACCAGATATATACATAGGCATTTAGAAAATAATTATTTTAAATTGAAATCCACTTCTTGGTGAATTTCAGGTGACAATAATAGTACATAATTCATATTTTTGTGCATAAAATAAAAATCATACAAATGCAAATATATTTCACATTGTTCAAATAGAAGAAATGGTAAATCACAAGAAAATTTTAAAATACATCCCTTTGAATTGGGGTATCTAAAATAGGGGGCACTATACAGAACACTGACCATTCTCAGGCTGTACAGAAAGTTAGTAATCTGACTGAAGGCAATTAAAATGCCTGAAAAACACTGTCTTCACAGACCTCACACAAGATTTTGAAGCACAGAGCACTGGCTGAATAAATAAATAAATAAATAAATAAATAAATAAATTAAATGGCAGGTTTGAACAAAAACAGAAATGCTGTTTTTCTACAGTGCTGAACAACATTTGCCTGGCTCTCTTCTGGTGCTACAAAGATGCTGGCCACTCTTTGTGAATAAAATCAGCACTAACAAAGACTATAGAAGGAATTTCTCTCATTCTTCCGTTCTTTTATTTGTCAAGAAAAAGGTTACTGTATAGCTGAGATGAATAACATTAAATCACAAGATACAATATTGTTTCAATGTTTCAATGTCCCCATTGTTTTAGCTCAGAACATTCAACATAATAATATGTTCAATTTATTTTTTTTTTCCAATACAATACACGTATTTTTGTAAACGTAAATTGAGGCAGTAATTGTATTCACCAAGTCTTTGGGACTTTCATAGATTTTTAAAAATCTTTTCAAGCTATTGGATAGAAAAATAATATTTATGGAATACAGAAATATTTATGAAATACAGAAAAAAAAAAACATACATTACGTCATATTGAATCAAACTGTGGTAGTTTGGGGTTTATATTTTTATTAAATCCTGCAACCAATGCCAGAATAGACGTCCATCTGTCTTTCTCTATGAATTCTTCTACAGAGAAACAAGTCAGAATTTTCAGAAAGCATCTAGACAAGATATAGATTTCTTTAAAATTCTTCTTTTCATAAAAAGAAACAATCAAGCATCTGAACTGTTTTCATTTTTAAATGCCTGTGAAGGAAATGTTTTTTCATAAATTGGATGTGATCTAGCTTCTTTTGACAGAAGAATTCAATTGAATAGAACAAGTTCTAGTCAGTTACAGCCTGGAAAGAATACAAGTAAATCTTTTCTTATACAATTCACTTTTTAGCTTTAATAACAAAGAGGGTATCAAGTCCATAAAAATCAAATATAGCAATTTTACACTTGTGTAGTTTCATTGGAAACACTTCTATTTTTGAAAATTTTATGTTTTGCTTTATTCTTTGATGTACTTTTAAGGAGAGGAGAAACCGTTATTGGTACGAGATAACCAAAGACAACCTAATTTTACTGGATTTTAGAATATGCCCTTATGCCCTTTGTAGATGAAATCTTTGTAAAGTTATATTTAGACCTCTGGTATTTTGATTTACCAGTACACTTTGTGAATCACTTCTAGAAATTTACATTCCAGTAAGAGAAATTACTCTGTTTTGACAGCCAGCTGATGGCATCAGTTTGGATTTCAGCACAGACTGGGTAATGTTTCTCGCTGCCTCTTTCTGGACTAATTGACCAGTACACAGCTAGAGCAATGCATAATGCGGTGGGTGAACAAGGGGCTGATGGGTCGGGCTCCAAGGGTTATCGTAAACGGAGTTGCATCAGGCTGGCGGCCAGTCACTAGGGAGCTTCCGCAGGCCTCCATTTTAGGGCCACTTCTCTTGAATGCTGTCCTAACTGATTTGCATGTAGGACTTGAAGGCATATTGAGCCAGTTTACGGATGACGCTAAACTGGGAGGAGCAGCTGACTCCATTGAGGGTAGGGAGGCCTTGCAGAATGATCTTGACAAAGTAGAGAGCTGGGCAATCCCCAGTGATATGAGGCTTAGCAAGAGCGAATGCCAGATTCTACACCTGGCAAGGGGCAGCCCTGGCTGTACAGACAGTCTGGGGGGTGAAGGGCTGGAGAGCAGTCCCACAGAAAGGGATCTGGGGATTTTGGTTGACAGCAAGTTGAACGTGAATCAACCGTGGACCCTGGCAGCCAGTAGGGGCAACCACATCCTGGGGTGCCTCCAGCACAGCATCACTAGCCGGTTGGGGGCAAGGATTGCTGTGCTCTGCTCTGTGCTCTTTCAGCATCACCTTGAGTCCTGTGTGCACTTTCGGGCACCGCAATATTAGAAGGACATAAAACTCTTAGAGAGTGTCCAAAGGAGGGCTTCAAAGTGGTGAAGGGTCTGGAGGGCAGGACAGATGAGGAGCGGCTGAGGTGCCTGCGTTTGTTCAGCCTGCAGGAGGCTGAGGAGAGGCCTCGTGACGGCCTGCAGCTTCCTCATGAGGGAAGGAAAAGATTCTTCACTGACAGGGGGCTTGGCCACTGAAACAGGCCTCCCAGTGAAGTAGTGAGGGCAGCAAGCCTGCTGGAGTTCAGAAAGCATCTGGGCAATGCTCTCAGACACGTGCTTTGGTTTTCTGGGGGTCCTGTGTGGAGCCAGGAGCTGGACTCAAGGATCTGTGGGGGGTCCCTTCCATCTGGGGACATTCTAGTATTCAATGAAGGCTCCCAGTCACAGGCATCCATTGCATATCCATGCAGTGGGACAAGCTGGAATACACTGTGACCATATCTGGAAGATTTCAGAGCCTTTTTCCCACTTTCCCCACACATTTCTGCCCCGGCCACACCTCCCCATCCTTCTGCCACTTTCTCAGTGCTGGTGGAAATTCTGGCTGACTGCCTGGGCCCCCTGACCGCCAGCCTTAGCCCCACATGCAGAAGCACCGATGCCTGTTGGTCCAGGGGCTCTCTGACCTCCCTCAAACAAGCACCACTGCAGGAACTTGGCAGCAGCGCCCATCTTTTCTCCTGTCCCTTGAAGACCCCGCTAAGAGTGGCTGTCCAGCAGCTCCCGGACAGGAAGCCATTTTGGAAGGAATGGCCTGGACACCTCCCTCTTCCCAAAGTCTGGTGGGCACAAAGCCTGTGGCTGACCAGGCCTGGGCCACCCCAGCGCCATGACACTGGGCAGGGGACACACATGCCCACTGGTGAGACTCACATTGGAGCTGTGAGCCCAGGCAGCTGCTGGGGCAGACAGGGCTGTGATGACACCCAGCAATGGGCTCTGAGGTCACCCAGCAACTGGTTGTGACCTCACGGCCCTCGCTGCTTATATTGGGGCACCGGCAGAGCCCGTCCCAGCCTGGCTCGTGCCTGGACTCCCGCTGAGCGTGTTTGCGAGGCTTGGAGAGACGAGCAAGGATTTGGTGGCGCTGTGCTGTGGGGCCGTCGGCAGCTGCTCTCGGTGCCCGTCCCCGCAGGCAGTGCCTGTGTTTCCCCGGCCCTGCCTGGCTCAGGCAGCCGGGGCCCTGTGAGGCGTGCTCGCAGCAGCGCAGGTGAGCTGTGTGGGGACAAGTGCCCCGGGGCGGCCCGCGGGGGGCATGAGACGGCCCAGCCGCGGGGCTGGGGCTGGGGCTGGGGTTGGGGGGTTTCCTGCTGAGGGGCCGGGGCACTGCTGCTGCCCGCCCCGGCACAGCCACTGACCCTGGCCTCTCTCCTTCTTGCAGCGCGCAGCACCTGTCTCAGCGGCGCCAGCGAGGGGAAGCAGCTCCCCATCCGCAGCTCTCCCCAGCCCGCCGCAGCGAGACAACGCCATGGCCACAGAGGCTGACGTCACCTGCCCTGTGTGCCAGGGGACCCCAAAGGAGCCCAGCATCATCAGCCCCTGTCAACACCAGTTCTGCTTTGGCTGCATTATGCGCTGGGCCAAGAGAACCGTCAACTGCCCCCTCTGCAGGCAGGACATCACCTCCATCCGCTACTCCATCTGGTCAGAAGATGACTTTCTGGAGGTGCAGGTCACCCGCCGTGCAGAGACACAAGAAGAAAGCCACCAGGACGAGCAGGGAGCTGTAGAGCCGGTGCTCCAGACTGCTGTGAGCAGCCTCCTGCCTGAGGAATGGGCAGCCCTCTTCAGGGAACACCCCAATCTCCTCGGTCCGCTGCGGCCCTGGGTGCGCCAGCAAGCCAGGGAGTTGTTTGGGGCTGCCTGGTGGGACCAGGATGCGCTGGAAGCCAATGTCATTTCGTGGCTGTGCCGCTGTGGGCTGAATGAGCTGGCCTTGGTTCGGGAGCTGCAGCCATTCCTGCAGGGCCATACGGCGAGCTTTGTGCACCAGCTCATTGATGAAACTGTAGAGATGTGCACTGATCAGTTCCTCGAGGAGCTGGGGCTCCTGGAACCCCCTTCTGCCATCCAGCACCAGAATGGCCCTGAGGTGGACCTCGAGGTCTCCCAAGAAGCCTGGGAGACAGAAGACAGCCCTGTGGCCACCCCCAGACCTGCTGCCTCCTCCCAGGACACTCCTCTTACCATCGTGCTCTCCTCCAGCAGCCAGGAGGCTTCTGACATCGAGGAGCTCCCCAGCACCTCCAGTGCTGCCTTGCATGGGGGTCCTGGCAACCCGCCCACCACACCTATCCCCAGGGAGCAGGAAGAGCCCTTCACAGAGCTGGGACAGGAGGAAGCAGAAGATGCTGTGGTGCAGGGCTGCAGCCACGGGCCCTCTCCTCCTGGCCAGGGCAGGGACAGCTCTCCTGGGGGGCCGCAGCGCCCTCCAAAGAGAAGGGCCGACAGCAGCCCAGAGTCTCCCCAGCCCTGCAAGAGGCCGCCCCCCCGGCGCCTTTAGCAGGGCACATTTGGTTTTCATTAAAAAAAATAAAAGTGGTGACTGCTACAGACAGTGTCTTGGTATTCTTCATAGAATCATAGGATCACACAATCATACAATCATAGAATTGTAGAATGGCTCAGGTTGGAAGGGACCTCAAAGATCATCTAGTTCCAATCCCCCGGCCATCCCCAGGGATGCCACCCACTAGATCTGGTTGCCCATGGCCTCACCCAACCTTGTCTTGAGCACCTGCACAGATGGGGCATCCTCAGCCTCTCTGGGCAACCTGGTCTAGTGCCTCACCACCCTCTGAGTGAAGAATTTCCTCCTAACTTCTATTCTAAATCTCCCCTCTTTTAGTTTAAAACCTCTTTTCCTGTCATCAACAACATTGTAGCCCTCCTCTGGACCCCTCCTTACAGACCCACATCCTTCTTGTGCTGGGAACACCAGGCCTGGACACAGACTCCAAATGAGGCCTCCAGGAGCAGAGCAGAGGGCTGCAATCACCTCCCTCGTCCTGCTGCCCACACTTCTTATGATGCAGCCCAGGATGCAGTTGGCCATCTGGGCTGCAAGCTTGCACTGCTGGCTCATGTCAAGCTTCTCGTCCACCAGGACCCCCAAGTCCTTCTCTGCAGGGCTGTTCTCCATGAGTTCTTTTGCCCCAACCAAGGTGCAGCACCTTGCACTTGGATTCATTGAACTTCATTAGGTTCACGTGGGCCCACTTCTCAAGCTTGTCCAGGTCCTTTTGGATGGCTTCCATTCGTTCTCTTGGATCGACTGCACCACTCAGCTTGATGTTGTCTGAAAACTTGCTCAGGATGCACTCAATCTCATTTTCTATCTCATTGAGGAAGATATTGAAAAGCACCAGTCCCAGGATAGATCCCTGAGGTATACCACTTGTCACTGGCATCCACCTAGACATAGAACCATTGACCACCTCTCTCTGGGTCCAGCCACTGAGCCTTATTCACTGCCCGCTCAATCTGTATCTTTCCAATTTAAAGATTAGGTTGTTGTGTGGAATCGTGTCAAAAGCCTGACAGAACTTCAAGTAGATGACCTCAGTTGGTCTTCCCTTGTCGACTGATGCAATTACTCCATCACAGAAGGCCACCAGACTGGTCTGGCATAATTTGCCCTCGGGAAAGCCGTGCTGGCTGTCTCGGATCACCTCCTTGTCCTGCATGTGCCTTAACATTGCCTCCTGGAGGATCCATTCCATGATCTTGCCAGGCACGGAGGTGGGGCTCTGGAGTTCCCCCAGTCTTCCTTTCTAACCCCTTTAAAATTGGGAGTGATATTTCTCTTTTGCCAGTCACTGGGGACTTTGCCTCACTGCCATGACTTTTGAAATATGGTGGAGACAGGCTTGGTAACTACATCAGCCAGTTACCTCAGGACCATGGGATGCCTGTCATCAGTCACCAAAGACTTGTAGTTGCTGTATTAGGAGGACCCAAATTTGCTCTTTGTTTACAGTGGGAGGGTCACTGCTCCCCAAGCCCCCACGTAGAGCTTTGGGTTCTCAAGAGATGTGGGAATACTGACTACAAGTAAAGACCAAGGCAAAGAAGTTGTTAAGTACCTCAGCCTTCTACACGTCTGTTTCTACCAGTCCTCTGTCTTCATTTGGCAGAGGTGGTATGCTCTCCTTGGTCTTCTGCAGCCAATGTATCTAGAGAACCCCTTCTTGTTATTCTTTGCATTCCTTTCCAAGTTCAATTCCAGCAGTGCCTTGGCTTTCCCTGCATATCTGCACAGTGTTGCTGTACTTTTCCCAGGCCACATGTCCCTGCTTCCACTGCCTGTGCATTTCCCTCTTGTGCCTCAGTCTGACCAGCAGGTATTTGCTCAGCTATCCCGGTTTTCTGCCCTATCTGCTCGCTTTCTTACACAGAAAGACAGAGAGTTCTTGTGCTCTAAGGAGAACATCCTTAAAGAGCTGCCAGCTCTGCTCAGCTCCTTTGTCCCTGAGGACAGCATTCCAGGGGATCTCATTCACTAGGACCTTTAAACAGCTGGAAGCTCGCTGTTTGCAAGCTCACAGTCCTGACTTTGCACTTTGCCAGGCCTATATTCTTCCAGTGTGCTCCCAGTACTTGCACTCCTGATGCCTTTTACATCTTTGCGAGGGACATAAAGTCCCTTTTTATATTTTGGAGTCTCCCTGTTGCAGCCTTCTTTCATCCTGTGTGAAAAAGTAGGAAGGGGTGGTAGGGCGTGGATGGGCTTTTTAGGTATGTAAAGGCTGGGGGCAGCTTGGGATGCAGCAATCATGAGATGGTGGAGCTCAAGATCTGGAGTGGAAGAAGAAAGGCAAAAAGTAGGATTGCTACCCTGGACTTTTGGAGAGCCAACTTTGACCTCTTCTGGGACCTGCTTGGGTATATCTCTTGGGCTAGATTACTAGAAGTTATGGGTGCTTGTGAGAGCTGGGCAACATTTAAACAGCATTTCTTCCAAGCTCAGGACTGGTGCAACCCTAAGAGTAGGAAATCGGGGAAGGGGTGCAGGAGACCTGCGTTTTTTTTGTTTTAAGTATTTAAACAGTAAAAGGAAGACTAGGGATAATGTGGGTCCCCTGCTGAACGAGGGGGGTGTCCTGGTAAAGGGGGACGCTGAGAAGGTGGAGATACTGAATGCCTTCTTTGCTTTTGTCTTTGCTTCAAAGATTCCCCCTCGGCACTCCTGGACCCTGGAGGGAGGAGAGAGTTTGGGAAATGGATAGCTCCCCTCTGCTTGAGGAGCAGGTGGTCTGGGAGCATCTGGATGGGCTCAATGCACACAAATCCATGGGCCCTGATGGGATGCATCCATGTGTGCTGAGGGAGCTAGCAGAGGTGATCATCGAACTGCTCTCTATCATCTTTGAAAGGTCCTGGAGAAGAGGAGAGGTGCCTGAAGACTGGAGGATAGCCAATGTCACTCCGGTCTTCAAGAAGGGCAAGAAGGTGGATCCACGAAACTACAGGCCAGTCAGTCTCACCTCTGTCCCTGGAAAGGTGTTGGAACAGCTTGTTCTGGATGCCATCTCCAATCAATTGGAAAAGAAGTTTATGAGGAGTAGTCAGCATGGATTCACCAAGGGGAAATCATGTTCGACCAACCTCGTAGCCTTCTATGATGGCATCACCAGCTGGGTAGATGGGGGGAGAGCAGTGGATGTCATCTACCTTGACTTCAGCAAGGCCTTTGATACTGTCTCCCACAACACCCTGCTAATGAAGCTGAGAAAGTGTGGGATAGATGAGTGGACAGTAAGGTTGTTTGAGAACTGGCTGACTGGCTGAGCTCAGAGGGTGGTTATGAGGAAAGGCTGAGAGAGCTGGGCCTGTTCAGCCTTGAGAAGAGAAGACTGAGGGGAGATCTCATCAATGTCTATAAATACCTGAAGTGTGAGAGACAGAGGGATATGGCCAACCTCTTTTCAGTGGTTTGTGGGGACAGGACAAGGGGCAATGGCCACAAGATGGAGCCCAGGAAGTTCCGCACCAACCTGCGAAAGAACTTCACAGTGCGGGTGACGGAGCACTGGAACAGGCTGCCCAGGGAGGTTGTGGAGTCTCCTTCTCTGGAGATATTCAAGGCCCGTCTGGACGCCTACCTGGGCAGCCTGCTCTAGGGAACCTGCTTTGGCAGGGGGTTGGACCTGATGATCTTTCGAGGTCCCTTCCAACCCCTACAATTCTGTGATTCTGTGAAAGATAAGTAATGGGCAGTGAAACTTAATATTTGGAAAATTATGTTCTTAATTCTGTTTTTGTGAATATTTTTGCATGACAAATAAATGTCATTAGTGATAATATTCTCTTTCCCTAAACAAGTGTAATTAACCCAGACAGAACTGATAATTTGGATATTCCATGTCCATTCTGAAGGCTAGCACAGTCAGATCCTAAGACACTGTATGGTGTTGACACATTCTGAGTTAGAAATCAGAGAGAGGGGAGAGTTGATGTTTCCATATATTAACTGTTCAACTCCCAATATGGCAAAATCCCCTATGATAAATTCTTCAAAGATTGAATTTTCAGATTGAAATGGAAAAGATGGATGCCACATAATACCCTTCTATTCCAATGAAAATAGAAACAAGTTAGATCAGAGGATCAGTGAGGATACCAGGGGGAAAAAAAAAAAAAAAAAAGAAAAAACAGTAAAAACAGTACTTTATGATTAGTGATTATTCTTATTGAAATCCTCTTAATAGTTCTAGAGAGTCATATTCAAACAGATTCATTTTTCCTTATTACTTGTCTGATCATCTCCATGTACTCTTAAGATGCAACTGTTTGGGATAGGTACATGAATTGCAGAGAATATTTGCCTTTCATTACTGCCAGCAGCTATCTCAGGTTCAAATTTGCAGTGCAAATAGAGGTGAACATAAATTGGTTTTTATAAGCTTTCTGAATCTGTTGCTTAATATTCTCTTTCACTGAACTTATCAGAGACTTATTTATTTATTTTTTAAATAACTGCAAACAGGAAGGTGACAAAGATCTTCAGAAGCTATTTCATTTAAAAAATAGAGCTTTGTGAGACATTTTTCAATAGCTATGCATTTTCCTTACCATACATGACAATGGTTTATCATATAATGAGGTGTGAAGTTTTGTTTTGTTTTGTTTTGTTTCCCATATTTTAATCTGTAAAATGGACTTCAGACTGTTTCACTAACTTGAATAGACTTTTTGTAGATAATTAAGTCATCTTACATGCATCGGACTAGGAAGGAGGGAAGAATTGCATTGATATAACCCAAACCACTTCAAATCAATAGCAAGTAAAATAAATGATTTGTAATATCACATTCTTGCAGCAATCAGCGAGGAACATTCGAGAACTAAATATGTTGAATAACTAACCCATATATGAGCGTGGGGGAAAAAAAAAAAAATATTGAACATTCACGTTATAATTCAATGATGTTTTACAATATTTCATTCTGTAAAATCTTTAGCAGAAAGATCCTTTAAAAGATTATAATATTAAATCTTGAGAAGTTTGGTTACAGTACATGTGCAATTCAGAGAGGAAACATTCTGCATTGAGATGCTTCATTAGTTTTAGGAGGTAATGTATTTCTAAAAGTTTTTCAGTAAGCAAGAGTTACATGTTTCCAGTTAAGCTTGTTGGGAAAATATATCTTGCTGCCAAAAAGAGCAGCGTGTAAGACTTTCTTTTGTAGTGGCACCCCTTTGGTAGATATCCACCAGTTTTGGATGTATTCTCAGCTTCTCCTTCATTGACATCTTATAGTCACAAACAGACAAACAAATAAACAAATAAGCAAACCCACAAAATATGCTTCCCAATGATATGTTATTATTGGAACCTGTTAGGGAAACTTGTTGCTCTCAAAAACAATAAAAAGAAAGGTGGAAAGGACCACTCCTTCTCTAGTTTGTTGCATAATGATCAGAAAAAGGAGGATAAACACATCAAAATTATCATTAACAAATTGCAGCCCTGGATCACAGAAGAATTGCTGTGAAATAAGAAACACTGAGCCATTGTGAAACTGCAGAGTCTGATACATCCATTTATCTTATTCTGCAGACCTCACCAAGTCATTTGTACTGACCTCCACAGGGAAAATAGGCTAGAAATGCTGCCAGTAAATAAATTGTTGAATGTAGTTGTCCATTGATAAACTTGATCTGCCCTCCCCTTCCTTCTCCCCTTAAAATTTCACTGCCAACTTGTGGAAAAACTGAGGAACCTAATGCAGAAATTGAGACTGGCAGCACTATAATGAAAAAATTGTGTCACTTTTCTTTTGCAAATAAGATTATATGTAAGAACAAGTAGAAATCAATATTTCTCTATTTTTGTGTCAGTAAAATCCATTCTCTCTCTTAAGAAGTGTGTTACTGTCACAGAGACAAAATAAGAGTTTAGAATACTGCAGAGAAATAACAGCTGAGCCCTACCTATTTATATATAAGGTTGACATTTTCACAGTGGTACAGTGCAGCAGGACATTCTGCAGAGTCACATAGGTATATATCTGACCTCAGAGAATATCTGAGCATTAGTGTTTCACACTATCACTGAAATAATTTATACCGCCCTACTGGAATTACATGTAAATGTGCACAAGTAAACTCCACCAGGCACAGGTTTACACAGGGACTGATGTGCTGTTGCTCATGCAGTACCAGTCCTACCTCCTGCCCTGACACGATGATGGCTAATGCCAGCCAGCACTGCTCCAGTGTCAGGCACAACCTTAGAGCCAGCTCTTGCCAGAGAACAAAGACCAAGATTCAGGCTAGTGAAGAGTGTAAGAAAGAGAATAAATAAATAAATAAATAAACCCAGCTTTTTTGGATCCAGCTTCTAACCTGTAATTGAAATTTCCATTTGCAGTAGACAATATCGCTTTGCCAGACATTCAGCTAAGCTCTCCTTTTAAAGTCCTCCTAATTACCAAATATCAGCAAGAATATTTTACCTCATACAGTAACATGCAGCTCCAGAACTTTTACTCTGATGAATACTGAAACCAAGCTTTTCAAGGTATGTGGTGTACCTGGGAATAGTAAAACAACCTCATAGGGAGCTGTGAAGCAGGACGGTGGCCATGTTTCTGCTAGCAGCCTCAGCTGTCACAGAAAAGTAATAAAAAACTAAGATATTTCAATTTAAAGTGCTGCATCCTGGCCATAAATTAACAGGGGCAAGAGAGAGTAAAGGCTTCATAACTAGGCTATGAACGCTATCCATATTGTGGAATGGCTTTTCTTCCATCTGTACCTTGTTTCCTGTTTAATAAGCAGAATTGCTTCTCCAAGATGATGTTTCTCAAAAACAGCCTCATTCCCTTAGCTCTGGTTCTAACAGCGGACAGTTTATTTTTGTTTAACAGAGTACATCCTGAAAAAAAGTTAGACTTCCAGAAGTCTATCCTACAGGAATAAAATCTGAATGCTATGTGAGCTATTCCTTAAAATTGTGTTATAGAACTGACAGCATGCTTCAATAAGTTTTGACAAAATCACAGTGAAAAGTAAACAGAATAAATGATTTTTGGACAACACAAGGCAGCAAGCTTTCAGCAATGTTAATAAAAAGGAGGCTACATCAGGGGAAAAGAAGTTAGCTCAGAATGTTTCTTTTCCGTTTATTTAGATTTTTTTTTTTTTTGTGAACACTTTAAAGATTATCCACAGTGTACAATTTCTCCACGAAACAGTGAACTATGTTTGACTGCGTTAAAGTTGTAATGGCAATGGAAATATGCACCTTCAAAAAGGAACTACTTATGCTTTGTCTCTAAAAATGTCTCACATTGTTGCACTTTGCAGTTCAGCCTAACTTAAAGGTTTATTGAAAGAATATAGAAGAATACTCAGAACAATACATAAAATAATAAGTAACATAAAGTAATATACAATTTTGTACATATATGTTTTCTCTATTGTAAATAAATAAAGAAATGATCAAACAAGGAGGAAATAGTAACACCTCAATAAGTAATGTCATTATAGTTACACAAAAGGCATTCTGGAATTCCTGGTATCATTACCCTATCTCTTTCAGATATCACTTATATCAGAGACAACTGAAAAAATAAATAAATAAAAAACACCAACAAAAACACCAACAAAACAGTAAAAACACTAAAGGAGGTAGGTCTGCAAAAATAAATACTTAATCTGTAGCACTTTCTCATTTTTCAGTACAGTTTTGTTATTTTTGAGATTTATGTAATAGTTTGTCCAAAGTGTCTGACTGGATGAACAGCCTAGGGTAGATATTACACACAGCTACTTCTCTCACATCTCAATGTGGGCACTTATTCTGTGATTTTCTCTGACCTTCTTGACTTTTAGGAGAGGAATTGAGCTAAACTAGATAAAAGATTGCCACTTCATTCTGTATTTGTAGGAAATAATGTAGCAACAGCATAGCAAACATGATGCCTAGCAGGAGGGGAAGGTGATTTTTCCTTTGGAAGGAAATTGATTTCTCTCATTTTCATTCATACTCTTGTGTTACGTGCTCACAGGCAATATGACACGTGTTTGTCCAGCAGCTGGGTCTTTTTTGTGTTGCCTGAGCTCTTCTAAGGTGGGCTTTTGGATATGACTTTCGCATTCTTTTGAAGACAAAAGCCATCAGTCCACACTTTCCCTTCTCTTCCAATCTCTTCCTGTCTTCTGGGAAGCAGTATATAAAGATCTCAGTCATATCTTAATGGCCTTCTGCTACTGTCACACATATAATATCATGGCTACCAGCTTGCAGTTTGCAGATCCTAGGAAAGATATTGAGAGAAAGATGAATATATGTCACACTAGTCAGGTTCCTTGACTGTGCTGACCACATTATTCTCCAGTGAATGGTCGAGATGACTGCATATCCAGATCAGCATGTTTGAGAAGCATCTAGGTGAAACTGAAAGCCACAAATCCATCAATTGAAAAATTTAAGCAGATATATTACTGACTCAAACTGGCTCTGCTGCCTGTGTGGCTAAGAAGATAAGCCAGAACCCTCCACCATGCAACTGCATTGTTGGCGAGATACATACTCAGTGCATAAGCTCCTGGAAGAGGAACTTTGTTGTATGAATGTCAGTCTCTCTACATTTCTAAAGTAAGTAATAAAAAGCTCACTACACTGGGTCTGGAGATCTCACTTTGAGTATGACTACTAACCAGTGAGTGTAACATGCAGTCAGATAAGATATCATTAGAAGCAGGGACAGTCATGGGATTATGATGTGGACTAACAAATTCATTCAGTTTCATCCTCTGACAAATTTTGTAGTTTGAATGTCTAACATTAAAGCACCTCTGAAGGCTTTTTTTATTGTTGTGATGCATCTTCTGTGTTTATAGGTACTTTATTGTCCATTTTGTCTTGAAGCAATATATAAAAAACATCCTACTGATATCTCAGAATTACGTGATAACTGTGCTGAGCCTTAGTATCTTTTTTCATAGTTTTGCTTTTATTTATTTCAGAAACTTTATCAAATCTTTCTGTGATTTATTTTTTTTTACTAAGAAAGTGAATACTTCAGTTTTCACCTACTCCTCCTACACTTCTTGTATTCTTCCTCCACTCCTGTTAATACAGCCTTTTTTATTTTTCAGATCATGCTTTATTCCTCCTTCTTCTGTTTCAGACAGTGTCACAGACTGTGTTCTTTTCATTATTATTATTTTTTGATCTGTAAGTAATTTTACATAATAATGATAAAAAAAGAATTGTCAGTCTGGGGAAAAAAATAAACATTTTATATCCCAGAGCCTTTACTGTTACAATCTCACTGCCCCAAAAATTAACTGAGGAGAAAAAATTACATAGATGAAATTATGTATCTGAGGATACTATGTCAATTTAATAATTTTAGGACATTTTACCATAAGACATTTCTTCTGAATGACTTAGGATGGATGATTAAACACCAGCACAGAATTTTATTCTCCTACTTTTTCAATTATACAGCAGGTGGCGGGGATGGAGAGTAAAATGGAGAAAAATAAGCCATATGAAATGTACTGTGAAGTTTCAGATGTTTATGTATTTAATTGATGTTGTTTCCTACAAGAGTTTGTAAGCAAATTTAGATAATACCTTAATAATATTTCTTCACCACTTTGACACACATGTTATGAAAAAACAAGCATACAAACAAAGCAGGCTGAAGTCTCTGTCTTCTTTATTTTACCTTAGGCAAATCTACCCATAGCTGCAAAGTATCTCATAACTGGTTGCCTTTGTGCCTCAAGTAGGAGGCTAAGAAAACATTGAGCAGCCAGGTATGTTTAACAAACAGTTCAGTCTTGAAGAAGAAACTGCTTAGGATCAGTTCCAGTCATTAACTCTTTGACATTTCTAATGGGAGCCCTTCTAGGGATGGCACTCAGAGGCACTGAAGTGACATATAAAGCACTGCACACCATGCAGCCCTACCTCAGAAGTGAAGCAACAGCAAAAGGAAAAGTTAACTAGCATCAAATAGCTGTAACAAAAGCACTTGACGCAGCTCTCTGTGTACATGAGGGAAGTTGTCTTTGCTGCAGGCACTAATAACAACAGAAAAAGCCATCATCCCCATGGTGCATTAAAAAGGCAGATAGAGGATGGTACAGCTAAGACTTTCTGGCTCAGTGGGCTCTCAGAAACCACTGGACTGTACAATGTCAGAAGAAGACCATCACCAATTGCCACAGCTGAAATAATCATGTACAGAAGATGGCCAGAAATATTTTCTAGCAATCCCGTTTTGCAAAAAGTTTATATTTTTGACTATTATTTGCTTCACAGATTACATAGCATTATATAGACTGTATCACCTTTATTGCCTTGCACCTTTAGCAGCAACAATACATTTGATTTATGGAACTGATACATGACAATTGCTAGACAAACATGAACTTTTGTTAGAATAATTATTCCATTTAGAAATATGCTGCAGCAATTAAAATTCACTTTACCAATACAGCACAACAGCAATGGTTTCAGCATACCTCATAGTGCTAAATTACCAGCTGATAGTCTTTACTCTGAACTTTTTAGGAAAATGTTAGGATCCATGAACAGACATATGTGGTATACCTGATAGATAACTGATTAACATATTCTGTGCTTTTATTAAGGTTTCTTCCTTCTATTTAAAGTTATATTATTTTTTCTTCTAGGCAAGAAAAGCTATACCCATTATCCTAAACAGGAAAACTAAATTAACAGGACATATTCACTTTGCTAAAAACTAAAGAAAATGTATGTTAATGAAAAAAATGTGTTTCTGAAAAAGCAGTTCTCTCAATGTGAAATGCTAATTGGAAATGCAAAAAAAAATAAATATATATATACTTATATATATTGTTTAAAAAAATAGAATTGACATTACTATGTTAATTTATCCAATTAAAAATGGCCAAATATGCATTCACAGGGCTTAGGGTTAACAAGCAGGAGCTACATTTCACAGCCTGTTAGAAAACTGACAAGCTGGGTTCAAGGTTATTTTATGCAGTTTAAGTAAGTAAATGTCTGTTACCTAAAAATGAATTCATTCTGTGGCTGTTTTCTTTAACTGTATTGAAATTAATTAATTAATTAAGTCTTCGTTAGTCTGCTATCAGAGTTGCACTTATTTGTCACAAGACTAATATAAAAGCAAACCAAACAGTACTGCTGCACTCATGTTCTTCTTTCAAGTATGTTTAGTTTTGAGACAATGCACTTTCTTACTGCTGCCAGATGAAGCTGAATGAACAATAACCCCTTGTTGTCTTAGTTGTTTTCTTCTAAAGCTTTTGTTCTTTGGACAACTTAATTCATATTGAAAAAAGTAATGAATAAGTTAAACTCCCAATAGGTATACTTACTAAATAAATACAACTTGGAAAGCGTCCCTCTATAAAAGCTCAGGATCTTGGATTTTGAAAGCTTCCAAATCAGAATAAATTGGGAGTCAGTACAAAATTTGCAACTGAATAGGGGTTTCTTCTGTTTTACACTTTGTGGTTAATTTCTTGGAAACATTTCTTGCTTCCAAGAATTCAGTCACTGCAGCTAAGAAAAGACTCATCAATGAAAGATTGCAAGCTGTGAGTTTGCTTATGGCAATTGCTGTCCCATAACTGTTTATAAGTAAATAAAAATCCCCACCCCACTGTGGATAAAAAGTGAAGTCTGACTATTTAGATATTTCTATTTTGAGTCCCATTTCATTTTTAATATTTGAAATTCAATGTTTGAGTTCTGTTAGTTGCTCTCTTAGTCATTAAAAAGTAGAAATACAATGTCAGCTAAGTAACATAGCAGCACCTAATGGAATTTCAGCAGCTGACTGAAGTAGTCAAAAATCAATTTAAATGTGGGGGGAAAAAATCCTAAATAGAATTAACATATAAATGTAAATGAAGAATCAATTGGGACTGGCTAATCATATAAGAAAGGACATAAACTGAACATTCATTTGGTTGAATTTCCAAACGATGTTGCAACATACATATAGAACAGAGTATTTTCATTAGAAGGGACCTTGAGAGCTCATCCAGTCCATCTGCCTGACCAGCTCAGGGCTGACCAGAAGTCAAAGCACAGTACTGAGGGCATTGTCCAAATGCCCCTTGGACACCGACAGGCTCGGGGCACCCAGCACCTCGCTAGGAAGCCTGTTGCGGTGTCTGGCCACCCTCAGGGTACAGAAATGCTTCCCGATGCCCAGCCGGGCCCTCCCCTGGCGCAGCTCTGTGCCGTTCCCGTGTGCCCTGCCAGCAGCTCCCAGGGAGCAGGGGCCGGCACCTGCCTCTGCGCTTCCCTCCTCAGGGAGCTGCCGGGAGCAGTGAGGCCGCCTCTGGGCCTCCTCTTCTCCAGGCTGGGCAGCCCCAGTGTCCTCAGCCTCTCCTCACAGCACGGCCGTCCGGCCCTTGCTGCCCTCCTCTGGGTGCTTCCAAGGGCCTTAACACCGTAACACCCATTGTAGGTTGGGGAACCCAGAGTTGCACACAGTGCTCCAGGGGAGGCCTGCACACAACGTTGAGGCTGCATCAATGCTAAATACTGTGGGAACATCACCCCTTTAGACCGGCTGGCTGTGTTGTGTTTAATGCACCCCATTCTGGGGCAGTCAATGCCTCTGTTCCTTTTAACATCTGCAGCACAGCTGCAGTGCATCCAGAAAAGCTGGCTGGCCACAAGGTGTGTGACTGAGGCCTGTGTGCACACTCCCTGTGAGGTACCACCATGGTGCCGGAGCACATGCGGCTCACCAGAGACTTCATCTTGCAGGTGTTCATCCCAAGGCACCTGCCAGGTTCACTGCACCTGCGATATACTACAGCTCTGGGCCAGCATATTCGGTCCAATCTTTCCCTTGACAGCTGAATGTACTGTGTGTTTCCAAAGTAACTGCATAAAGATGTGCAAACTAGTCTGTTCAAGACTGGAATGTGGATTGTGACCCTTGTGAGCTCCAGCCTAAGCACCAGCTGGGTAAACACCAAGAAATGATATTATTTATCTGCAGGGGCTTCAGAAATCAGACACTTACATCTAGAAATTATTTTTCAAGGCCTGTTTTTTTTGTTTGTTTTTTTTTTTTTGAGCTACTTCAGAGAAATACTGAAACAGGGATGTTCAAGATACTCAACACCTTTTAGAAACAGGCTTAATTATTAAAATATGAACATTATTAAAGAGATTTAAATGTTTGTATATACCTCAATCATATAAAATCATATCTTCTGGACTTTTTTCAGATATTTAATTAAAGACTGATTCTTCAGTCACTGCTTTGAATGCAAAACTAGACTGAAATCATTTTTGAAATTCTTGAAATCATTTAAGTACACTGATTCTTTTTTTTTCCTGCGTCAGCTGTACAAAATATGTCTAATCATCAAGCATATATTTTATTCATAATTAACCCTTTCTTATATATTGAAGTACTTAAGTATGCATGAATGAAATATATTCATCCATAAAGCATGGTGATAAAATATTTTACAGATTTCTCTTCTGAAGCACAGTATTACCTCCATGAGTACAAGAGAAGGCCCTGGAAATTACAGACCTGCTAGACCTGGAAAAATTACGGAGATTATTCTGAGTGCCATAAGAAGCGACTTAAAGGATATTGCAATCATCAGGCCCAGCCAAAATAGGTTCATGAAAGGAAAGTCCTGTCTCTCTAATTTGATATCCTTCTATGATAAGATCATCTGCTTAGCGGATGAAGGGAAGGCACCGGATATAGATTTTCTGTACTTTTCTTCCAGCCACTCCAGCCAGTAAGACAGCTTCATGAGGAGCCCAACGTAAATGTCTCTATGCTAATGCACATAGCATGGGGACTAAAATAGAGATATATGCATGCCTGCAGGGCTATGACCTCATTTGCATGGCTCCCGTGGGATGGAGTATTGGAATGGAAGGATACAGGCTCTTTAGGAGGGATAGGTAGGGGACACAAGGAGGGGGCATCACCCTCTATGTCAAAGAGCAGATGGAGTCCATGGAGCTCTGCCTGGGGATGGGTGGGGAGCTGACCGAGAGCTTGTGGGTCGGGATTAAAGGGAAGGCAGGGACAGGTGACATTGTGGTGGGGTCTGCTGCAGACCACTTGATCAGGAAGACCAAGCAGATGAGGCCCTCTACAGACAGTCAGAAGCAGCCTCACTTTCACAAGCCCTGGTCCTCATGAAGGACTTCAACCACCACCATTGCAGGGAAAAACAGCAGGGCATAGGCAATCCAGGAGGTTCTTGGAATGTGTTGATGATAATTTACTTTACCAAGAGATAGAGGAGACAATGAGGACAGGTGCTTTGAGTGAGCTCAGGCTCATTCTCACCACCAAGGAGAGGCTGGTGGGGAATGTGAAGCTCAAGGGCAGTCTTAGTTGCAGTAATATTTCAAGCCCCTTCCCTTTGACTGGAAGGATTGGTGAAAAAATTACCTGTGCTCCGGAGTCTCTTACCAGCACTCTGAGGGTTCTGTAGTCCTTCTTGATACTCCCTAGACTGCTCCTGGCTGTTTCACTCTTACCCACCTGAAACTGCAGCAACAGATGAAACAAGTCGGAGGACTGTACTAGGCTGGGTAGTCTCTCTGATATTCTCTGTTACGAACCCCTCATAAGCATCACACCTCTCTACAGAGTGCATCAGGCTGGAATATAAGTACCTCCATACCTCACAGAAGAAATCCACTTTCTGCTATTACCTGTTGCCTTTTCTTGGTTGTTATATGGGGAGCAGACTGGGCTGCCTTACTAAGCTTCAGAGTCTCTCCTGGTCTTTCCCCTTCAGTCTGCAGAGAGGTGAGGAGGTTCTGCCATAGCACCTCAGGCTTCAGGGGAAGTCACTTCCTCCTGCTGGTCCTTGCCATTGTAAGCTTCCACTCTTCTGCATTATTGCCCTTGTTCCCTTCTGTGTGTGCCAGCTGGGGAGTTTTTGGCTGGTTGTCCGTGGGCAGTGGGTCCCCTGCAAACTGTGCTTGAAACCAGCTAACTCATTATCAGCCTCCTGATGTTAGCCTTCTCACCACACAGCCTTCTCAGCCACCTGCTGCAGGAGGTCCTCCACCCAGGCATGCTTTTTGCAGGCAGGTCTTCTGCCTGTCCCTGTCCCAGGAGAAATGTTTAGGCTCTTCCTGCAGCCTGGTGTCTGCAATGCAGCCTCTCCCTTCAGATCAAGGACAATCAACAGCACTTCAGTTGAAAAATGGGAACAAAGTGTCATTATTTACACACAGTAAATTTTTGAGTATCAACTGAATGTTTTTTAGAGCTGTGTTATCTATAGGGGCAAAGACTTTACCAATTTCAAATCAAATAATAATTTAAATCAGACAGCAAACATTATTTTGAAATTAGAAAACAATTTCTTCAGAACCAAACATTCACAATAAAATGTCAAGCTATATGCAATCAAGATGGGGAAAAAAATCCTTTGTACTCTTTCTGCAGAAAAGAATCTGGGAAAACAAACAAACAAAACCGTAATAATGGTAGAAGGTTTAATTAGTTGCTTCAATTTTTTCATTTCACCAAGGAGATGTAGAAAATGTCCTATTCAGCACATTATGATATAATTAAAAAAAAAAAAAAACTGATTTCAGAGGCTAAACTGTCTATCTTAGTATGTGAAATACTAAGCTACAGGACACCTTTAAGATTCGTATCAGGAAAAAACTGCAAACATCTCTCCATGCAATGATCTCAGGATATGTCTTCTAGCTGCCTTGCCTACAGGCACACCATAAATTTACCTGCTCAACTTTGACTAAGATGAAATAGTCAAAAAATGGCCAAACTAGTTTGTTCCAACCAAACTAGACTGTCAGGAGCTTGAATCAAATCTGGAGAAAATGTTTGTTCTGAGAAAAAATGGCAGGTAGATTACAAAGCAAATTATAGCTGTGAGTGAGGAGTCACCAAAATGGTTGTTAAGGTATCGCCGCAGACACAGTGGACACAATTTGAGAGGCACTGTAATATCAGCTTGGATTCAGAGCCTATATATCAAGTCTCACTTCCAAGAAGCAAATGGAACAAAAATGGGGAAAGGCTGCCTTTGATAAATTTTCTGTAATTGCCAGATATACTCTAGCTCTTAATCAGAATTCAAACAGATGAATAGTACTTTTCCGTATGTGCATCATCAAATCACATAAATGAAAAGTCCCCAAACAAATATTTGGGGATTAACATGAGTTAATTAAATTTCATATTTTATCACAAATTATGACAATCAGTCAAAATAAAGGGTTGTGTATAATGTTTAACTCAGAAAAACACAAATTTATTTGTGCTCAAGTAAATGAGCTCAGGTAATTTTGGCCTGAACTCAAATAAATGCTGAGTGCTGGCCAGCTTTGTATGTATTCATCTCAGGTAAACTTCAGTTCCTAATCGTTCTCATTTCTCTGCAGGTGAAAATTATATTTTCATGTACAATGGTGGATTTATGTTTTCCAGACATTTACAGGAGTTATATATTCATACAGTATATTTTTTACATTTTTCTTTCCTTTCTACATGTATATTTTTTTCAATGTTCTGAAACTTGAACTGAAATAAACTTGCAAGTGTGCTTATATATTTTCTTTTGCCTAAACAATTAGAATTTACTGGCTAGAACACATGTTGTTAGGATAACTTTAAATATATGTGGAAATCCATTATAAACAAATACTTAAATCTAGTCTTGCATATAAACTTGTAAATTGAGGTTTCTGGCATCTGTGATACCAGAAAATTTATCATCCATGAGGATTAAAAATAATTAAGAAAATTAATCAAGCTTTGAAAGATTGCCTTAGTTATGAGTTTTAACATATATTCCTGTGCTACAATCTGATTCCTTTGGGGAGAAAAAAAAAAAAAAAAAGCATATAACCTTCTGGCACTTTAGAGACAGATCGACTTTCATTACTGTCTAGTTTTGTCCTTCTGTGTCTTTTTTTTTTTTTCCTCCTCTGATGGGAAGTGGAATGGACTATCTAAATATTTATGACTCTGTGATCAGGCCTCCAGCTAACACTCCATTTACCCTTTAGCACTTAATCAGGATGGACATATTTAAAACATCTACTCTGAATCTTGGCCTTCCTGTAGTCAAAAGATATTTTTCCAAAAATTTAAAAAAGTTCATGAATTCATTCTTTGAGGCTAGCTGCTTTGGAAAATATTTTTGTGTTATTTACTAGCTATTTCTGGAAGTTAGTTGTTAGCAAGCTCTTCAAAGAGTGCAGGTTTAACAAGAAGTGTAAGATACTCTCAAACGTAGTGCTAGCCAGACTTCTGTATGAATTTTCAGATAGTCCTTTACACCTCTTCATGACTTTCAGAATTTGTTTTTTATTTTTCTCAGACTGCCTAAGTGTGGTTCACAATAAATTAAAAACAATCACTTTCAAGTAATTCAGATGCAGGTCTACCTCTTCATATTTCTTTATACTTCCATACTAAGAACTACTGTCCTTTAAACCTTTCATTGTATTTTACACAGGTATTTCTGTAGAGGTAATCACAGACTTTTACATAAATTAAGGAGAGATGAGCTAGTGAGAAAAGTTATTTCTGATAAAATAATTACAAAATGTGACTCATAGATATTGACAACTGTTTTCAGGTTTTATTATATTTTGCAATTCTAACCACAGAATACAACACACAGCAATGAACATAACAAAATAGTTAGAACCTCATTTAAGGATATTGGTGAATTCAGTTTAGTTTAAGTTCTAGTTAAGATCTTCAGTCTAGACCAGAAAGAGGTGTTGCATCCTGGAACAGATGAGCCTAAAACAGAGAAGCTCAATTTACTGTTTCCGTTGTGGGTGTATCAGTGGGATTTGATAGGTGCAAGACTAAAAGTGCCATCTGGATGTTAAATAATTTAGCAAATTTATCATTAATAAAGACAACAAATTCACAGTTCATTTCAAATTACTTCTATATAAATTGTGCAAGCTTTTCTTTCTGGGTTAGTTTTAAGTCTTTGTTGTTCGTATTGTTTTGTGGTTTGTTTGTTTGTTCCTATGGAATTTCACATACATAATGAATTATTTTTGCATTGACTGCATAGCCATTTCATATAAAACATACATATCACCACCTCTGCTTTGAAATGTTGGTGTCATTTCACTTAAGCTCTTAATGGAAAATTCAGGTGTACTGTTCGATGCTACATCAGTACAGTTCTAGATTTAAAGAAAACTCATATCAAGGATCAAAAGTAGTGGGAGAAAAATCACAATGTGTTGGATTGAAATGGTGATATATGATGTATAAATCATGTAAAATCATGTAGCTGCCAGGATGGAAAACCACAATTTGTCATTCTTTTATAATTGGAAACAACACTAATCCAATGGCAAGACCTATTGATCACTATAATAGAATTGTTGTCTAGCTCCATATAATCTGATGTTGCATCTCACTGATCCTAACCTTATAAGAAAGGTCAACAGCAAAATTTTAGCTTAGCCATTTACATGTAGCTCTGTTTTGAAAAGCAGACATGTCAGGTTACATAGCACACTGTTGTCAGCACAGATTCTGTACTCGTGAATGTGGTGGTTTTACCGTGCTAGGCAGATGAACACCACAACCGCTCTCTCACTCCCCCTCCTTAGATGAGGAGGGGAAGAAGTAAAGGAAAGAACAAATCACGGGTTGAGATAAGGATGATTTAATTAAAGGAAAAAAGAAATAATTACTAAGGAAAGATTATTATTAATTAAACAATTTAACTAAACAATTTAACTAAACAATTAACAATTTAACTAAAGGGGAAAAAAAAAAAAAAAAGGAAAGGTGAAAAGGGAGGGAGAAAGGGAAAACTAAACAAAACAAGTAAAGGCTATGTGGAAGTGCAGAGGAAAGAAATTACTCTCTACTTCCCACAAATGAGCGGTGCTTGACCACGTCCTTGAAGCAGGGCCTCAACGCACGTAGCCAGTGTTCGGGAGGAGGACAGACGTTTTCACAACAAGAGCCCACCCCTCCCCTCTTCTTCCTTTTTCCACCTTTTATTGCTGAGTGTGACATCATATGGTATGGAATATCCCTTTGGTTGGTTTAGGTCAGCTGCCCTGGTGATGTTTCTTTTCTCACATTTTTGCCCACCCCCTAGGAGGGTTACAGAGAGTCCTGATGCTGTGCCAGCACTGCTCAGCAGCAGACACAACACTGGTGTGATACCATTGCTGTTTTAGCTACGAGTGCAGAGCACAGCACTGTATGGGCTGCTGCAGGGAAAGTTAACATCCCAGCCCGACCCAGTACAGTGAAACAGACAATTATGAATGCCTATAGATATATGACTCCCAGTGAACAGCTACAAATTGTAGATACAAAAAGGTTTTATGCAGCAGCATTTGACTTGTTTCGACCCAAAGCAAGAGAGAAGAGGAAGGAAAGGAGAAAAGAGATTATTAATGTTCCCTGGGTATGTTGACATTTGGGTATGTTAGATTTGGGTATGTTAGGGAGAAATGTCCAGAAAAGTCAGAAAAACAAACAAAGAAACACAAAGTGTCAGTTATTAGCTTGCCCAGTATACAAGATGAATAGTATAGACTATTTTCTATACAGCAAATCTTCCTCTATCTCTTGTAGTTGACTGCAAGATGCCAACTAGCATCATGGGGGAGGAATTTATAAATTGAAGGCAAACTTGTAGACCCAATACCCAATTAACAAAGAGGAAAGTCTGTTTCATGCAAGGGATGCCCTGTACAAATTTCAGCATAGATTTCTGTCTGCCAGTAGCTGAAGAGACCAACCACTAATTAACAATGATCATTATGGACCTTCAGATTGTTTGTTTGGTGACCAAATTCAGATATGGTTTTACTCAAGTGAAAAAGGATATTGCCTACCATGAAAATAGCATCTTCTCTGAACAGCAGACCATGAGAAATATATGTAGGCATTTTTGTTAAATTTTGCAAGTATAACAGTATCTTGAAGTCTAATTAAAATAAGGCTCTTAAAATAAGAAGCATCATCATATTTACTATGAAATAAAATTTCAATATTATTTACACTAGCAAATATATTATTTACAATATTTATAGCAATTTATGGCTGAATTACACATTCAAAACTTGCCTGGGAACTATTAACATCTTCTCCCTGGAGCTTTCTATAAATAATTTGGTATAATACTCTCTGGAAAAAAAAAAAAAAAGACAGCTATTAACTCAGTGCTTTAATGAAGAGGTAAACTGAAATCAAAACTGATGGGAACAAAAGAGATACATATAATATTATTTCTGCATACATAATATTTTCATTATAAATTTTGTCAGTCAGTTTAGAAGACTCACCAAAGAACAAACATGAATACTTTTCCTGGTCTCTATTTTTGGTCACTCTTTGCTTTTAAGCACATTGAGAGCCCTAAAAAGGATAATTATTATTACTATGTGAAGACTGAAGTTCCTGAAGTCCACTGGAGAATAAGCTTGTTCTGTTGCCCTTCTACAGGGCCACCAGATCTGCCACTTCTCCTGGCTTATACTTCTGAATCGATCTCTGAATAGGGACATAGGAGAGGGTGATAGACCTAGGCATCTTCCTGTAACAGTCCCATGATTGCAACACACAGTGAGACCCAGAAGGTGAGAAATGCTCTCAGGTCTTCAGGACAGGTGTTGACACAGCTGTTAATTGGACTTGGTGTTGAGAGACAGGTGAGGATATGTTCTTGGAAATAAGGCAAGGATGCAAAGGAAGTCTTTCTGAAAGTGACTCACTCAGTAATTCAGCCAAGATAGTAGTCTGATGGATTATTTTATTTCATTATTAATCTTACTATATACTTTATTATTATTATTATTTGTTTAATGCTGAAAAAATATTAGTATGTAGTAATTGGTAGTTAAAATAATTCTTATAGGTCCCACTGTTTACCCATAAAATATTCAAAAAGTACTTCGTTTGAAAAAAAATTGCAAAATGTTTGTGATTGTAGACACACATGGTAGAGGTGTTCTGGTAACAGCCCTGGTAGGAAACCATTAGTACTACAGATAATGAACACTTTGGCATTTAGAATCTTCAACACTTCGCTGAATAGCTGCTTGTATGTCAGATTGTGCCTCTGAAAATGTTGAAGTTTTCCAAGCTTGGCCAAGCTGTCACCCATACAGAGACCACTGTTCTGTCTTTCCTAGTTCCTTCAAAGTCTTCCACTTGTTTTGGTTGGTTGGTTGGTTGGTTTGGTTGATTGGTTTGTTTTGTTCTGTTTTGGGTTGTTGCTGGGCTGTTTGTTGTTGTTGTGGGTTTTTGTTGCTGTTGTTTTTGTTTTGTGGGAAGGTCTCTTGTCAAAATAAACCCTGAATTTTTTGTCAGATTTTTTTTTTTTTAAGCTTTTGTCTCACATTAAATTTAGCGTAGAAATCATGTAGTTTGCCCAGCTCTCTCAGCTGAGGAGAATAACCTACAGAGGCACAAAACTAGAAGCTGAAATGACAAAAGTGTTTGAACTATAGCTTTCTGGTGTTTGCATCGTCTTGAAGTTTGTAGCTCCTGCTACATTTTTATGGCTGTATTTACAGCATAAGATTCAACGATTGCCTCGATTCTATTTCAGACTATCATGTGTTCAAAGTTAATAATGCAGTGTTTAGGATTAGAAAGCATGATAAAAGAAATAATATACATATATAATATATATATAATATATATATATATCCTGGCAGGTCAGAATTCCATCACAATGGCCCTGAGCAGTAACACTGGTCACTAGCTAGCTGTCATAGTTTCCAAACCACAATTGTGTCCTTCTGAAGAGAAGAGCTCTAGCATCAGTAGACTGTCAAGGAAATAGTATTTGCAACTTGCTGCCTTATGCAGCAGGAAGTTACACGGACAGGTTCAGGCTTCAGTAGGAAACAGCTGTCTGCACATGTGTGACTATAGCAAGCCAGCTATTTAGCAGTGTCTGAGGCACCATGGGGCTCATGTACCACAGCAAGTGTGAGCTATTACCACGAATATGTAGACAAAGCTCAAGTTACAGTAACCATTCTTTAGGTGGATGGCAAGCACTAACCTTAACATTTGAGATTATGCTCAAACTCTGTCTTTGGGTTTTGTTAACTCGTGCACAAGACTGACTTGGAAGATGAGAGAAAAACAGTGGGTATTGCCCTCCTGGACTTCCGTAAGATTTTTAGAAACTGGTTTGTGTAAGATCCTCATAGAGAAGATGGTGAAGTATGGGCTGGATGAGCAGACAGGTAGATTGAAAATAGCTTTGTTTTCAGTGGTGTCCAGGGACAAGAGGCAATGGGCATAAACTGAACACAGGAGGTTCTATCTGAACATCGGGAAACACTTTATTGTGCAGGTGATGGAGAACTGGCACAGGTTATCCAGAGAGGTTGTGGAATCTCCCGCCTTGGAGATCTTCAAAACCTATCTGGACACAGTCCTAGGCAACCTGCTCAGCATGGCCTTGCTTGAGCAGGGTGGGTTTTGATTCTGTGAAATTTCTAGTGGCATCCAAATCTTGGTTAAAAGGCATAATGTAACAGTTTGTATCTATCTGGTCTAAAAGAAAACCTTATTTTTATCTTTCACATTTTTAATATAGAGTCTTGATACAACAACACTGTTTTGGTAGAGAGGTAGAATTCTTATCTGAGACTAAATGCAGTCTCACTTCAATGGCTTTCTTCTATGCTTACGTCTATTCCATGACTGAATTACACATGAGCATAGCAAGGTATATTTGAATCATTTCTGTAACCACCAACCAAATAAAGTATGTCATGCAGGCTGAATTTATAGGTGAAAAATACACAAGAGTCTGTCCTGTTTCATATTCTTTTTAAAGGCTTAATAAAAAAAAAAAATCATTGACTTTAAAATAGTTCTTAGTGAAGGACAGCAGTAAAACTACTTCTTAAAATAACCTGGAAAAAGAAATCTTCTAACTACTAACACATGTTCTAAAGAAACAACTCACCACATCAGAACCATCCACCCTCCTTATTTGGTTTAAATGCATACATACCTCTACATACTAATGCAGTTGTAGTCTAGAAATATGAAACATTTTTTAAAGGAGCAATAAATTTATAGTGTGTATAAGTGAGAAACAATCTATTATTATGTAGGTTATTTATTATTATGTTAGTTATTAGCATATTATGTTAAATTTCCCTCCTGTTTTCCTCTCCATCTTTCTTTAGTACAGATGGAATTAATTACTGCCAATGAGTTAAAATTACTTAGATACGCGAGTCAGAAAAATGACAGAATTAGAAATAAATCAAAAGATAACTCATTAGTAGATATAATGAATTATGAATCAAACTGTGCTCTCCTAAGAAAAACAGCAACAAAATAGTGGAGACAGACACTACAATGAGACATATTGAAAAAATATTGAAAATATTATATTGCTAATCCTATTTCCTTGTTGCCTTGTTCCAGTTACAGCATATGGTAATGACAACTGACATTAACACAAGAGTGAAGGTCACGTAGTGCAACCAAACACATGTAGTCTATTATTACATAGGATCTCTCTCTAGGAACTTGGAAATATGTATCAACATAGGCAGAGTTTATTCAGCCTAGCTGGGTCTAGTTAAGCAAAGGAAAAATATAGAAGATGTTCAGGTTATAATTAAAAATAATAAAGATCACCTTTAAATGGAAAAATAACTTAACCTGCTGTAAGGGGTGATGGAGGAGGTGTACAGTCCTGGCTCGGTCTTTAGTATTCTGTGTGACCTTGTAGAAAGTTACTTCATCTCACCTAATGTCAGACATCTATAATACAGACATCTACAGCTAAGCTAGTTATCTGGACTCCCTTTACAGTTGTCTGAGAGAAATAGGCACAATTTATTTGATCTATTTTAGACACCTATTTTAGGGTAAAATTAATTGTGCTCTAGAAATGACCCTTTTCCTTCCATTGACTGTATCAGATATATGTGTGCCTATAAAACTGTTATCTAAACATGAACTGATAAATTCCACTTTTCCATCTCTATTTCTTCTTAACCTTTTTTCATGGTTACCTATCCAGCTCTAGGATATCTGAAGCCTCTTCCAAGCTGTCATGGGGTCTTAAATCAGTCAAGAGAGTACCATAATTGCGTCTCTAAACAACCAAGGCCCTCTTTCACGTTTGAAGTACCAGCATTGTTAACATGTTTAGAAATGTTTTCTCCCTAACCCCATACTTAGAGTTGGGATAATTTTGTATTCTCTGGCCCATAAACCAGCAAGCAGTCTTGTGTCTTTGATTGTTTTGTGAAGGAGGAGACCAACTTGATATCATGTGTTGTTTGTCCATACAAGCTCCTTACAGCTTTCATGGCCATATCACCAGTACTAGCCAGAATTAACCTGAACAGTTGTAAGACTCTTACAAAAATATTTGAATTCATCAGATGCTTCTTTTCCAAAAAACTACTGATATTTTTTCTTTTTTTTTCTTTTTTTTTCTTTTTTTTTTTTTTTTTCCTTTTAATCACAGGATCACCCTCTGTTATTTTTACATTACATATCATTTCTTTCTTATTAGGAAAATATAACCAGGAAAAAACTAGCCTTGATCTTGCTCTTTAAAACTCTTTAAACAGCAATAGCATATACTTAAGTCAAGCATGTGGCTTCGTAGAGTAAGACACCACTCAGAAGGTGAGAGAAATGTTAATGAGTAAATAACATGGGGGAAAAAAAAAAAAAAGAAAAGAAAACAAAAAGAAATACTCCTGATTTGCCATTTGACTGTCAATGTTTTTTTCTTTTATTACCTATTCCCTCCTCTCACAAGGTTGCATTCAATAGGATAGATTAGAACAGAACAGAATAGAATAGACTAGTTCAGCTGGAAGGGACCTTCAGAGATCACCAGTCCATCTGCCTGACCAGCTCAGGGCTGACCAGAAGTCAAAGCACAGTACTGAGGGCATTGTCCAAATGCCCCTTGGACACCGACAGGCTCGGGGCACCCAGCACCTCGCTAGGAAGCCTGTTGCGGTGTCTGGCCCCCCTCAGGGTACAGAAATGCTTCCCGATGCCCAGCCGGGCCCTCCCCTGGCGCAGCTCTGTGCCGTTCCCGTGTGCCCTGCCAGCAGCTCCCAGGGAGCAGGGGCCGGCACCTGCCTCTGCGCTTCCCTCCTCAGGGAGCTGCCGGGAGCAGTGAGGCCGCCTCTGGGCCTCCTCTTCTCCAGGCTGGGCAGCCCCAGTGTCCTCAGCCTCTCCTCACAGCACGGCCGTCCGGCCCTTGGGCCGGGCTTGCTGCCCTCCTCTGGGTGCTTCAGGGGCCTTAACACCCGCTGTATGTTGGGGAGCCCACGGCTGCACACAGTGCTGCACACAGTGGACTTTTATAACACCAAAGGCAATACTTTTTTTCCTGCTTGTCTCCCCTGCTTCTTCATGACTTAACACCTAGTTCCTTGAAATGACTATATATTGGAAATAGAGTACAACTTCTGTCCTTAGATGAACACGCATTTTGTGCTGATAGAGTTAATAAATGTGACTCACATCCTCCTTATACCTCTTCAGTTCTGCAGAGAATGTTCAGGAAAAGCAGATGCTATCCTCTTTGCAGAAGTGGTTCTGCCAGGCACAGTGATATTTACTCATCAAGATGAAAATAATGAAAAATTAATCCTGTTACTATTAGTGGTAAAAGGAAAAAAATCACACACACAGACACACACACACACACACACACACACCAACAACAACAACAACAAAATTTAAAACAGATGGGTCCTGCTACTCTTTAAAAAACAATGCATTTGTGTTTTGACAGAAGGAAGCCTACAGGCACTCGAAAATATCAGGCAGTGTCAGCCTGGGTTAGGATAAAGTGTTGTTTTCTCCCAGTATGTTTCTTTTCCCTTACCATGGCCCCCTCATCTATGAAAGGGGGGCAATGATATAACCTTTTCCTGTAAATCTCTGGATACCTGTAATTAAAGATGACATACAAGAGGGAGAGATTATTCTCCTAGCTGGATCAAAAGGTAATAGATACAATGAGAAATATTTGTTCATTGTTTGTTTATATTTTTATATATGACTACAACACCTAATATCCATAAATATGGGACACAAGGCTTCTATGCCAGGAACTAAAAAGAAACCTTTATCCAGGCTCTTTTAAATGCTATCACAAGAAAAAAAATAGATAAATATAAATGAAGGGATGAAAAACAGGTGATATCTCCATCCTCACTATTGAATACCTTGTACAGACATTAGAGAAAAAGAAATTTAAAGAGAACTGAATGAGAGAAAGAGGTAACTCTTCAGAAATTTAGGGAGTATATTTTCAAACATTATGGACAAACAAAAAAAAATACAAAGATGCAAACAAACAAAAAGAGATTTTTTTTTGATGTATTAAAAATAGGTGACAGAGTGTGGCATTGTAATCATAGAGTGGCTTGGGTTGGAAGGGACCTTAAAGATCATCTAGTTCCAACCCCCAAATAATAATGTGATCCATTGCAATAATCATTTCCAATAAAAGCACAGAACTTAATACTAATGTCCTATGTGAATACAAAGCTGTATAGTGGTTCTACCCCAATGAAAAATGTCCCAGATCGTAGTCTGAAACCATCAATTTCATTTCCCATCTAGTACGACTCAAATAAACTTCCTCTGATACTTTTATACCTTACAGCTTCTATCTATACTTTTCTATGTACTGAACCTCTAGAAGGGGGAACCATAAAGGTAGACAAAATGCAAATTACCCGTGACACACAATTATTTAAAGATAATTGATAAAAAACAAAAAAAATGTATTTTCAAATCACACTAATTAGCAAACCCACTGCTATTCCTGAACAAGAGTAATGTTATACTTCTGTGGTAACTCATTTCAAAATACATTTGAAGTACTAAAAGAATTAAAATTTACATCACATATTGATGCATTCTCTGTCAGCAAAATGGTAAGTGAAAATGTTCAGAGAAAACAGAAAATTCGGGTTGACTACTACTAATAACTATTATAATGCTTTTACTATGATTAGTCTTAGATACACAGAAGTTAAACACCTTGTTGCCAGAGGGCACAGAAAGCAGGAAAACAGCAAAGAGCTAAGCAAACAGCTCTGAATTTCTGTCTTGATTTCCTTCTTGCAACAGTTTTAGGCCTTTCCATGAATGACAAGGTTCAGCTACTTTTAATTATTTCTGAAACTTTGTAAACTTGCATATGAATACAAATGTGATCCATTGAGTTGCTTTATAACAGCATAGCATGAAATAAGACTTTCCGTGCTTTTTTTTTCCTGTTCAAAATTTGAACTTTGCAATATGAAGTCCTAAGAATTTGCAGAGGAGTTTTAAAAGCCAGAAGTAAATAAGTTATTAGAAAATGAATTTTTATTTTAATTATGACAAGAAATATCTTGTATAAGAAAATAGAAGAATAATAAATGTTTCATTCAAACAAAGTGCTTGATCTCCTTTCTACACATTCTTTGTGGACAGTTTTTGAAAGTAAACAGGTGAAGCTGATTAGAATATAGCATGCTACATATATTTCCCTCTTGTGCAATTATTAATATTTTTATGAGGAATTTTGTAAAAGGTTAATCTTTTTGTCAAATATGCTTGTGATAGACATTCTCCAACAAGACTAGCCCAGCTAGGAGGATTGAATAAGGTTTTACAAACTTACAGCCTCATGTCATTCTTGAGGTCTTCCAAAGCAGCCACATCACAGCCAGTACAGGAGTGGTCTTTGATTACAGTGAAGTATTACTGTAGGCAATATTAATGATATCAGAGCTGGCACATCATCCTCAGTGAGTTCAAGGATTTAGTCTGCTTCCTTCTGAGAAAGATATATCTGAGATGGAAACAGAAGATAGCTGTAGTTCAGTGAGGAAAGTGTGCAATACTGTAATGCAAATACAGGTTGAACAGGCTTGTTTTGTGATTACATGGAAAATGCACCGACTCTTATTTTAATAAAGTGTCATGCAGGAAAGCATAAGGGGACTTGTATCAAGATATATTTAATAACATTTCCACCCACCAACACCTCTCATAAAGCATAGTTTGCAGTGTTGCTAAGGAAATTTCAGAGGAACTATCTGCACACAATAGCCTGCAAATGGTGATAACGAAAGATTCAATCTGCTCTGAAGGCAGGGGGTAGAACGCCAACATCTGCTGTCATGTCTCTTTTCATTGTTAACATGTAAAAATGCAAACAAGAAGGATGAAAAATTTCTGTTGTGTTTAGTACAAATGACAAATACTATAAGGAAACAATAGTTCTTATTATCACATAGGAATCTGTTCAATTTGTGTTTATAAATGAGTATAGTTTATAAGTGAAAACAGACTGCAGGGATGTTTTCAGAAATAACTGAGCAGATGCTTACTTACACTCCCATATAACACAAAGAAATTCCTTTCCTAAGAAGCGGGTTGTCTTAGATAGATGAATCTTCATAATGTATTTGTTTTCTGATTAAGCAGGAATAAGCTGACAGTTTCCTGCATTATGTTGCTTGCTACATTTTTTTTTAACATCAACATTATTCTCCATAACAGTATGTTTTGCAGGAAAGTTTCCATAAACTCCATGTTTTTTAATGCACTACTTTAAAAAAAAAAAAAAAAACATAGGAAAGTGAGTAAGGAAATATTTTCCTTTCATATGGTATGACAAAAGCAATTTTTCACTTAAGAGTAAAATTAGCTGTGGTTCTCTGTTAGCAAGCCTATTTACTGTGCAAAGTTATGAGAAAGTCTATCTGAATATTCAGTCTAGCACTACTGTTTGATGCAGTATTTGTTGTAAACTCCTTTTATCAAGTACTATGATGTAAAATTGAGGAGATGAAAGAAAGAAGGGAGGAAAGGAGGAAGGGAAGGTAGACAAGAGGGAATGTAGACAAGAGGGAAGGGAAGGGAAGGGAAGGGAAGGGAAGGGAAGGGAAGGGAAGGGAAGGGAAGGGAAGGGAAGGGAAGGGAAGGGAAGGGAAGGGAAGGGAAGGGAAGGGAAGGGAAGGGAAGGGAAGGGAAGGGAAGGGAAGGGAAGGGAAGGGAAGGGAAGGGAAGGGAAGGGAAGGGAAGGGAAGGGAAGGGAAGGGAAGGGAAGGGAAGGGAAGGGAAGGGAAGGGAAGGGAAGGGAAGGGAAGGGAAGGGAAGGGAAGGGAAGGGAAGGGAAGGGAAGGGAAGGGAAGGGAAGGGAAGGGAAGGGAAGGGAAGGGAAGGGAAGGGAAGGGAAGGGAAGGGAAGGGAAGGGAAGGGAAGGGAAGGGAAGGGAAGGGAAGGGAAGGGAAGGGAAGGGAAGGGAAGGGAAGGGAAGGGAAGGGAAGGGAAGGGAAGGGATTTCTATGTTGTAATATCTATCCAGTTGCCATGCACTCCAATCTTTGTTTTCTTTAAATAAACTATGTCATTTATTCAATAAAGACGTAGAAACATGAACAGGAATGAAACATTTAAGCAAACAGTCATAACAGGTTTGTAGGAACTATTATTAAAAGTTATACAATGGTTTTCATAAAATTATGCTACTGAACAGATGATAAATAATACAAAAAAAAAAAAAAAGTTCTCATGTTAGAGAGCTCATAGTTAACTTCCACAGCAAAAAAAAGCACTTAAAACCTGAGTGTGTGATGGATCAGTAACAGCATTGTGGGTTTTCTCTCTGCATTTCTCTTCCATAGGTATTTTTAGCAATAAGTCTTCAGAAGAATGAAACTCCCAAAATAAATCTCAGCCTGAGCAGATTGAACTCCAGGGAAAGTATTTCTCCCCAGTCAATTTTGCACCTCCAGAATGAATACTATATATTTTTAGTGGAAATTAATGAATTTGGCCATATTACCCACCCCTTCATTTCCTTGGAGTCAGCACAGCAATTCAGTGTACTGTGCTTTCTGCTTCACTGACCCTCTGTGCCCTCTGTGCCCTGTGTTTCAAATGCCGCTTGGGGCATGGTTTAAATTTTTGACGAGGAGCTAGTTCCTGGATCTCAACAGCACTGACTTTAGGGTTAAGGTAGTAGTAAAGGGTGTCCAGATGCAAGCATCTGCATTACACTCTGAAATTACTCATCCTTGACTAGCTGAAAATATCTGCAAGATTCAGAAATATTAAGTGTTCAAGGAATGTGTACCATGAACAAAAAGAAAATTCTTTGTACTGTTGTAAAGCTCTTTGTTTTATCAGGGGACACTTGTTTATAGCAAAAATTAGATGAGAATTGAATTATTTAACAAAATTGGATATCATTTTACCTTAACCACAGAAAACTGGATGAAGTAGGGAACCATAAATGAAAAGAAAAAAAAGTTAATGCTATTGCACATCAGATAAAAAGTTGTTGGTAAAGAAGAAGGAATCATGTCATATGGCAATTAGAAGAGAAGAAGTTCCTTACAATCAAGCAGTAGGTGGAAGAAGTTACTTTAAGCAGTCAAAAGGAAAAGGGGGATGAAAGAAGACAAATGAACAGAAGGAAAGCAGGTAGAAGAATACTGTCAGCAACAGCAAGTCAGAAGAAAAGAGTAGATTTCCAGACTTTTGGAAGTAATAGAGCTGTGGCTGACATATATTTGGGACAGAAATCATTCCATCTGCCATGGACAAGAACTGGAAGAGATTTGGTATTATCTTTTACACAGTTGTATCAGGATTCATAGAGTAACACTGCAACTAAAGAAAAGAGCTACCAGGAATGCATGTTTACCCAGAGACATTGTTTTTATCCTGTTGTCACCATGGAATCACACTGCAATGGTATTTTAGGTTGCTTTGGAACTCACTTCCACTTTGTTTGCCATACCTGTCAGCCATGTAGAGAGGTGTTGAGGTTTAACCCCAGCAGGCAGCTTAGCACCACACAGACACGTGATCATAATTCTCAGGTGGGATGGGGGAGAGAATCAGAAAGGTAAAAGTACAAGAACTCATGGGCTGAGATAAAGACAGTTTACCAGGTAAAGCAAAAACTGTGTACACAAGTCAAGCAAAATTAGAAATTTATTCACTGCTTCCCATCATAAGGCAGATGTTCAGCCACTTCCAGGAAAGCAAAATTCTGTCAATCCAAACAATCTCCCCCCCCTTCCCACCCTGCTCAGCTCTCCCCCTTCTTCTGTACCTCAGCTTTAATTGGCAAACTCGATGTTATGGGACATCCCTTTGTCCAGCTGGGGTCAGCTGTCCTGGTTTTGTCCTCTCCCAGCTCCTCGTGGACCCCCAGCCTCTTCGCTGGCAGAGCAGTGTGAGAAGCTGGAAAGGCCTCGAGTCTGCGTAAGCGCTGCTCTGCAACAACTGAAATATTGGTACGTTATCCATGCTATTTTAATCAAAAATCCAAAACACAGCATTGTGTGAGCATGTTGAGGAAAATTAAATCTATCCCAGCCAAAACCATGGCAAGAGGTCATCTTTCTCATAGGGGTTCCCAATGGCCATTTGGAGAAGCCTGGAAAACTACATAGTGGATAGTTATTATTTGCTACTCTGTACAATATGTAGGTCTTTAATGATGATGTTACACCATACATTAACCCATATAGGCAGGATATGACACAAGAAAAATTATCAAATATTTTAAAAACATGAAATAAATATACTTTTTCTTAAATTGTTCATGGACTAGTAGTGAACATAGCTTACTTAACCAAGATATGACTCTGTTTAAAAAAAAAAAAAAAATCCAGATCAAGACATTTATTACAACAAATACATTCACAACTGCTACAATATAGCAAATTATATAGGAATAAGTACATTTCACTGAACTCACCTTCAGTCTATCCAAAAGCCATAGCTACATCTTTGCTTGTTGACCGTTATACTTTTCCACAGCAAGGACATTAAGTAAGACTATTAACTGAAAAACTCCTAAATTTGTCTTCATAAGTAGATGCAAAGGTTTTGATAATTCTTGTATTGGGTTTACGTGGCAAGGTTTTGGTAGCGGGGGGCTGCAGGTGTAGTCTCTGTGAGAAGAGTCCAGAAGCTGCACCATGGTGAATAAGGCCTGCTCCAAAGGAACCCACAACTGCTCAGAGCTGAGCCAATAAGCGATCTTGTCTATGCTTCTGTGAGAGCAGATTGAAGAAAGGGAAGAAGAACTGCTAGAGAACAGCAGCTGGGAGTGAGAGGAGTGAGCACCAGCCCTGCAGCCCCCAGGTGAGTGCATCAGGAGGGCAGGAGGTGCTCCAGGCAGGCAGCAGCAGTTCCCCTGCGGCCTGTGGAGAGGCCCCTGGTGGAGCAGGCTGTCCCCCTGCAGCCCACGGGTCCCACACGGAGCAGATCTCCACGCTGCAGCCCGTGGAGGAGCCCCCGGTGGAGCAGGTGGATGTGGCCTGGAGGAGGCTGCGGCCCATGGAGAGCCCCCGCAGGAGCAGGCCCCGGGCCGGAGCTGCAGCCCGTGGAGAGGAGCCCACGCAGGAGCAGGGGGTCTGGGGGGAGCTGCCGCCCGTGGGGGACCCGTGCTGGAGCAGTTTGCTCCTGGGGGATGGATGGACCCCGTGGTACGGAGCCGTGTGGGAGCAGTTCCTGAAGAGCTGCTGCCTGTGGGCAGCCCCCCCAGGCTCAGTTCGGGAAGGACGGCATCCCGTGGGAGGGACCCCACGGGGAGCAGGGGCAGAGAGGGACCGTGAAGGAGCAGCGGAGACGAAGCGTCAGGGACTGACCGCAGCCCCCATTCCCCGTTCCCCTGTGCCACTTGGGGGGAGGAGGTGGAAGAGGGTGGATGGGGGGGAAGATGGTTTTAGTTTGGTTTTAGTTTCTCACTGCTCTAGTCTTGTTAGTTGGCAATAAACTTGATTAATCTTCCTGTGTTGAGTCTGTTTGCCCATGAGGGTATTTGTTGAATGCCCTCTCTGTCCTTATCTCCCTTGGGCTCTTTCCATTGCATTTTCTTCCCTTTTTCCTTTGAGGAGGGGGAGTGAGAGAGAGGTTGTGGTGAAGTTCAGCAGAGGTTAAAAAGAAAAAAAAAAAAAAAGAAAAAAAAAAACTCCATTTTTAACTTTTCTCAATCTTTTCCTATGTGTTAACAACTAGATCAACTCGATTATCTATTTGAAATGTTCCATCTCAGTGAAGTGTGGAAGTACTTTGTTCTTTATTATATTTTTCTCATCAAGGACATTCTATAAAAAAAAAAAACAGACACCTTTCCGACAGCCAAGATGCTTGCTTCACGCAAGCTTGACGACTCTCAACTATTCCTATACCCTCTTTCTGGATGTAACAAAATAAAATAAATAAATAAATAAATAAGCAGAAAAGAAAACAACAGAGCTCTCATTTTTTCTCCCACCTCCTCCTGCCCAGCCCTAAGAACAGGAAGCATTTTCTCATATACCCAAGTCTGAGAGCACCCACAACTCTGGGCTCAGTTCAGTCCTTTTTAACAAGCTGAAAGGACTGCTACTGCTTGAACAAGGTTTACTAGAAGTGTGTAAGCCACCCTTTTTCTACTAGACACTACTGAATTTGTTTCTGCTTGAGCTCTTTGAATTGCTTAAACACTTTACTCAGAACTCTAAGTCGGAGTTGAAACTCCCTAAAACAACTAACTTGTATAGGGAAGTTTTATTCAAGAAAATTAAACATAATACTAACGTGAATATCTTACTCTCATTCATATTTTGAAATGTTTATCATCGGGCAGGATCTTTTTCTTCCATCCCACTTCCACAGATGGAATACGATTTGTTTCTCCATCGCCGTGTGGTGTGACAGACAGTACAATTAAAGATAAAAAACAAACGTCCTGGTGTTATTTAACAGATTACTCTGTCGTAACTGCATGTAAAACATATATTTCCCCTGCATTGCCGCTGAGCAGCTAGTCTATGGACCTCTGACACACCATTACACTGAGATCCAATGGACATGACAACACATACTCACTGTGGGTTAGCAGTGCACAAATGCGACAACTATTGTGGGAAGAAGAGGGTAGGTGAGCAGCCACTCTTCAGCTACAATTGTCACCTGCATAATTTTGCACAGATAGCATTTTTAATGTCTTACTGAAGCCAGGTCAAATAAAATCAGTACTTTTCAGCCTTGTTTGATTTCCTTTCACCTGCTTATTTAGCCAAAAGCAAAATATGCATTTCAAAATTCTTCACATTAAAATGTCAATAAAATATCAGCTCTCTATCAATCTATAGACCAAAATGTAATATTCACTAAATAATTTTTTAAATTAATTATGTGATTTTGTTAATCCAGGACCTCCCTCCAATGCTCAGAAAATGTATATTTATTTAATATAGAAGTACATACATCTGCGTGCATTTTCTATCATCATTTTTCCTGTAATTTCTTAATTAATCTTATTAATGGGAACTACTAAAATAAAATTAAAAAAAAAAAAAGTTATTTGTTTTAAAGGCACTGGGGAGCCTTCTTACATCGGGACTGCATGTAGCAATAATTTCTTTTGGGTAGAAATACTAACAGTGTTATTGGCCTTTGGCTTTCTCTTACAAGTACAGCACCACTAATGACCTACTAAGTCTGTCCCCTTCAGAAATTTCAGCAGAAATATAAAATGTGGAGAAGGGCACAAAAAGCTGTTTCAGAGAATGGAGATGGTGAGAAATAAGCTTGTCAGTCACTCTTGTGGTTTCCCCCTTAACTGACATATATCTGCATTAATACATGTTTTAGCTAAGTGCTAGTAATCTATCCAGGGGGAGTTAAAGGCTGAAAGAAAATGCTTAAAATGTAGGCTGCTGTCAATGACTGGAAACAGACTAGTTTATTGCCATATGAACACCAATCTATCACTCAGGGCATAGTATCAGGGGATTACAAGTGCTACTGATATTTGTCAGAATGCGTTTCCTCTTTTTACCTGCAGCTTTACTCTGTCTCTGTCCAAAATAATGATCGTGTTGATCCAAGCCTTTTGCTGTGATGAAATAGTGCTTGGCAGGTATGAGGCTACTGGGGAAAGTGCCGTACACTCAACAGTGCTTTGATGAAGTCTGCTCCCAAATAGGCTGCTACTGTAGTTGAAAACAGAACCATGACTAGGCCTTCTTTCTTTCCACCTGTGCTTTTATGACAAAAGATAGAAAAGAGGTTTCATAGAGTTAGTGAGATGACAGTACTCTTCTTGATGATTCCAACAGAAAAAATGGTACGCTTTCATGTGCAAAACCACCAAGCTCTCTCATGCATCTCCCCTTTTCCTTGACTTGTGAATACAATAAGCTACAGAAACTGCCCTCCCCACTCAAAAAAATAAATAAATAAATAAATAAAAAATAAAAAAAAACACTTGTGAGGAAAAAAAACCTGCAAAACTGAGTTCTACTCACTGATGCCACTATATAAGTTTTTCTTATTTTTTTTTTTTTTTAGTCTCTTAAATTGGTTTATTGCTGAAGGTTTACCTAGAGTCTTCAGTTCTGAGGAAGCTTGAGCAGGATGGGCTAGATGTAAAGAAAGGTAACAATACTGGATTAGAAATATCAGGAATACAAAAAAAAATGTATATCTTTCTCTTTCATCTTTCTTTTTTCTTTATCTTTCTTTTTTTTTTTAATCTTTCTTTTATCTTTCTTTTCACATATGAGTTCAGGATTTTAGTTCAGTTAATTTTGCTTTTTGAATTATAATTTTAAAAGATTTATAGAGATAATAAAAGAATTATAGAGATAATAAATGTTGGCAATCCTAGTAAGCATAATAGTAAAACGCTATTTTAGCAATGCATGTTTCTCCATGATTAAGGCGTAAAACAAAACAACAATAACAAAAAAATAGATTTCTATACTCCTGGAGTTTTAATAACCACAGCTGGAATCATCAAATCCAAAGACTGGAAATTTTTACAAAAGGTTGCCTGGTGGTTTTTGTTAAAAGAAAGTTAAATATGCAATTTAATACAGTTAAATAGTTACTGGAGACTGGGAAAAAAAAAAAAAAAAAGAAAAAAAAAAGATGCATACATTCCTCTTTGATTTTGAAGAGTGGATATTTTAGTGGATGTGGTTAAAAGAAACACACTAATTCAGTTTAATCTGACTTTGGAAGTTACAATATAGATTTGTTTATCTGAACTGTGGCTCTTTCCTTAGACAATAGACATAAATTAGCATATTCATTTGTCAGCTTTAGAATGAGATTATATAAATTACAGAAACAGCTCTTTTTTACATTTACATTTTTTTCTGCCTTAGATTCAGCTAGGCTCAGATGTTGAATGCAGACATCTAGATTTGGTCAAATTAATCCAGTTTTAATGATATTCCTATATCAATAAGTAAAATAGGTAGAGGGAGCAGCTTTGACACAATGTCGCTTTTAATCCATGTTCTGTAATTGACAGCATGCACTTTGTAATAGTTTGGTTTCATCCCAGTCAGCACCATCTGAGAAGATGCCTTACAGCATGTTGGAAGACAAAACACATGAGACAAAACTCGTTGCAGGCTGCAAATTATCACTACTCATCACTGGTCTCCATCTGGACATTGAGCCTCTCTCTGCAACTCTTTAGATGTGTGTGGCCAACCAGCCAATTCCTTATCCATCAAATAGTCCTTCCTTCAAGATATTATCTGTTCAATTTAGAGACAATATCTTCATTTTCATGCTACAAAAATGTCATCTAGTGGATGCAGTCCTAATTTAATCTCAGACCAGTTTAACAGGGAAAAAATACATTTACATACTCAGCTACAGAGGAACAACCTGAAGCCCATCAGAACACTACGACCAAGCTCTGTGTAGTACAGATGCAGCAGGCTGTTCAAGTTGGTCTTACATCAGAAACCAGTCCTGATCCTGTTTTATTCAGCAGCATGGCCACAATTTTGGGTGGGTGAGAGTTAATTTTATTTACAGAGGCTCACGTGATGTCGTGTTTTTGATTTTTGATGAAAAGGCCGTTGATAGCACACCTGTATTTTAGGTGTTGCTGAACAATGCTTACACAGAGCCAAGCACTGTCCTGTTTCTCACACTGCCCTGCCAGCAAGGAGTCTGGAGGTGCAACAAGAGGTAGGAGGGAACACAGCCAGGCCAGCTGGCCCAAGGGGGACCAAAATGATGTCCCATTCCATATGGCATCATACTCAGCAATAAAAGCTGGGGTAAAAAAGGAGGAGGGAGGGAGGAGGGGATGTTCAGAGTGATGGCATTCGTCTTCTCAAGAAACGTGATGAGCCCTGCATTCCTGGAACTGACTGAGCAGCTGCCTGCTGATAGGAAGCAGTGAATGAATACTTTGTTTTGCCTCCCTTTTTTACACAGCTTTTGCTTTACCTAGTAAACTGTCTTTATCTCAGCCCATGAGTTCTCACACTTTTACCTTTCTGATTATGTCCCCCATCCCACTGGTAGGGAGAGAGCAGGTGGGTATTGCTAAGCTGCATAACAGGGTTTAACCATGACTAGGATATAGCCTACAAAGCTGTTTAGAGTGCTGAATGTTGGTCCTACATAATTAATTTGAAAATCAGTCAGAAATCAGAAACAACAAATGCAGACGTGGTAAGATGACTGATCAAAGAAAATGTATATAGCTAACTGTCATAGTTGCTAAATAAGTGATGTTTTCTCTGGTTGTTTTCTCAGAAAGTTTGATCTGTCTCAATCGCATTATTAGTAGCTACATGCAAAATACAAAACCTTGAGGCGTGAGAAAAAGAACCCATTTTGCTACAAGTGCTGCAAAAAGACTTGGCATTTTCCTACTCTTTCATAATCCTTGAAAACTGAGGGTGGTAATTGACTTCTGCTGAATACAAGATGTCATTTTCAAGGAGAAAAGAAAGTTTACATGGTTATAAAGTTTAGAAGGAAACCAGAAGTCAATTTTTTTCAAATTGTCAGAAGTGACCTTGGTGTTTGTATGCCACTAATGAATCACTGACCTTCTGCCAAGGTCATTTCCCATGGTTACAGCAAGAATCATAAGATAAAGATCCCAGGTTTCTTGCAAATTTGAGCGAGGACATGCAAGACTATGCTTGTGCTGTAAAAGCTTAATATTATAAGAGGGGAGAGTAACATGATTGGATGTACACAAAAGGATCCTGAAATAGGTAATAAAATTAAGTATTTAGGTAGTACTAGCTGATAGGGATTCTGGAACTAACCTCAGCAGGGATTTGCAGACTTCTACTTAGCATTGCAATTTCTCAGCAGGCATGCACAATGTAGCTTTAATAGTCAGTGTTCTTCCAGGTCAATCTCCTGCATCAAGCAGATCTGCTTTTATTGTAAAAAAAAATATATATATATATATATATATATTTTTAAGGAATAATTCTACAACCTGAAATTCCAATAAAAGCATGAGTTTGTACTACACAGAGAAAAGACAGCAAAATCCAAAACAATGGGCTAGCTTTAGAACTGGTGTACAAATGTCAGTCTGAAAAAGGCTATCACCTAACTAATGAATACCTATGTCTATAACTGGTTATAGCTGGTTACTTATATACACTAAAAGCTCACTTTAAAAAACATATGTATTTATAAACAAGCCAAATTCATTATGGTATTTAAAATCTCGATGCTACGAAATCCGATTGTTTCCTGTGAAATTCTTGACACTCTTGAAGCGAATGTACTGTAAAATAAATGGAAGTGTCACCCATGTTGGCATAAAATTACGTTCAGCAAGAAGGAAAGGATATTTTAAGGAACGATTTGGTGTCATTAAAAAAAAAAAAAAAGTGTAACCAATCATGTGTAACCCTGGACATAACGGCTATTTCTGGATTTACTTTGTAAACAGCTAACTTCTCTGAAGTTTAGAAACTGTAGCTTTTATTAAGCACTTATGAACCAGGATTAAATGAAGAAAAAATGAAATTAATATGTAAATAATTTATGTAGCCAACTCAGTTCATGTTTTTGGAAATTTCTCCTCCTACTATACTGTTCAGACCTTTACTGTAAGTGTTAGCATTGTCAGTGCCTTCCAGAACATTGACTGATCAGAACTTAAAGGTATGGCAGCAGAGAATTTATTTGGATTCATGATAATAATGAGACAAATATCCTGAGAATGTAAGCAAATTCAATTTCATTAGAGATCTACTATCGTGCAAAAGTCTTAATAGTTTTGTAATTAATTGGATTGATGTTATTAAACTAAGAATTTAGGCATGCATATGTAAATTAAACACAATAGCAACTATGCTGACATATCCTCTACTACACATTATAAATACCCTCGAATACTGATAACTCATCTCCTGGGAGAAAAGTTGATCAGCTTAACTGTGGGAGTAAATTGCTGAACTTCCCACACAGCTGCTTGGTTGCTTGGTCAAGTTTTTAAAGCATAATATGACTACGTAGGAAATCATTCCTGGTTTTCTGTAATTACAATACCACTGTTGTCACTTAAAAATTAACAAGGTTCTAACAGTCAAGATAAATTGTAATTCATGGTTTGGATTGCAGCCTTCATCACAGTCATACACCCAAACAGGTCAGAGCTGGAGCTGGTCAAAGAAACTGCAGAACTTTTCTCATCAGAATGCACTGTTCTGCAAACATTAAAAAAAAAAAAAAAAAAAAAAAAAAAAAAACTATTCATGAAATTAGGTGATTTTACAAGTATTTCAATTAATACTATGTTTAGGAAATAAAATTGGTGCAATATGAAATAATTTCCAGTTAAATATTTTAATATTATCTCTCTTTTTTGAAAGTTTTATTTTGTTTTTACTTCCATATATTTAAATCTCATATATATCAATGACAAAACATAAAATGGATTTAAAATATTTTGAGTCAAACACTTTTTGAAAAACTTGGAGTCATCAAAGAGGGAAAGGTTTTGTAATTTTTGGTTTTCTTTCTTTTTCTTTCTTTCTTTCTTTCTTTCTTTCTTTCTTTCTTTCTTTCTTTCTTTCTTTCTTTCTTTCTTTCTTTCTTTCTCTCTTTCTTTCTCTCTTTCTTTCTCTCTTTCTTTCTCTCTTTCTCTTTCTTTCTTTTTCTTACTTCCTTTCTTCCTTTCTTCCTTTTGAAAAAGTCGTGCAGTATGCACAAACTCTCACATTAATATAAATCTGTCCCCCACATATACCTCCACGGGGTCCTCTCTTTGCAAAATAGTTTTTCTTCTGCTACACCCACCTTTCTATTATTTGTCTATCTTAGATTTCCAGAGGACATCCGCACAAAACTGTTATTTTGTTCATTTCCTCTTAAGAAGAGAAAAGAAACGCAGACAAGGTTTGATTCTTGCTGGTCATCTTCATCCTCAAAACTGTAGGAAATAGAAGGACAAGCCATGCCCAGTGGACCCTTAGCTGTATTCCACAGTGATGCTCTGGAGCTTGCACAAGTCTGAAGGAAGTCTATTAGTCTGGAGCTCAGAAAATGTTTCCTGTGCTTAGGAGTATTCTCCTACAGTAGTAATACGATTCAGAAAATATAATATTTAGATAGCTCATCCCTAAAGTCATCCTGAGGGAAAGTTTAGAGCACTGATGATACAACTATTCAGCAACCCACCTCCTATCACTACTGTGATTATGAGGTTTCTCTGAAGCCATCTGTTCACTTTTAATAAATGCAATCGAGTACTAATAAGTGACTAAAGACAGTAACTCTTTATTTTAGTGCTACATTAAATTAGCTCTTTATTACAATAGAATTTTATGGCTGTATTCATGACATACAAATTAATTTTAATTGAATGCATTGTTATTAGTAAGATTACAGTGCATACCAAGGAGTTAAGAAGGACATGACACTCAAAAAAATAAAATATAAAAAATAAAAAATAAATTCAGTAAAGAAATGCATTGCATTTCAAAGCTATTTTATTCTTTGCTGTAGCTTTTAGTTAGTAAATCCACATCACTCTAATACATGGATATATAAAAGATAGCGAGATCCTTACCATCCACAAATCTTGGACAATGTTTTGACCTGTTTTCTTATTCTTCATTTTTCTTTGTTTCAAGAGCCATTTTAAGTTATCTTTACAAGGGTCTGTGGCATCCTTCCACACTGGTCATCCTGTTTAAATTTATAGAGCTTGGACAATAAAATCCAGTTTTCCTGACATGTCAGACAGGAAAATATTGCCATATTAGGTGGGTGTTCTTGAGCAACCTCTGAATAGAACAGCTTTAGGACCAAGATTTCAGAAGGCTTATACCAGATCTACCATGAACAATCCCTTAAATGCATTTCATAGGTGAATAGTCCATGCAATATTTTTTTATTTTATGCATTTATTTATTTTTAATAATTACACAGTCAGCTATGTGCCCTTGCAAAAAGAAGGTAAATGGTATCCTGGGCTGCATTAGGCAAGTGTTGTGGTTAAATCGTGTTAGGCAGCACAGCAACACCTAACTGCTTGCTCACTCCCAGCAGGATGAGGGTTGTAATCAGAAAGGTAAAAGTGTGAGAGAACTCATGGGTTGAGATAAAGACAGTTTACTAGGTAAAGCAAAAGCTGTGTACACAAGCAAAGCAATTCAAGAAGGATCGTTTCAGCAATGTTGAAATTTCTTCTTCTCCTTTGTGGACATCTTTTAGTTTAGTTAAAATCCAAAATAAAGCCTTTTACTGGAAACTTAACAACAACTCATCTCACATCTTATTTAAATATTGTCACATTCAAATTGAGGATTGTACAGATTGTAGAAACTCCACTTGTAAAATAGTAGAAATTCCACTTTCAAAGAGCTGGCTATTCCAGGTGCTGTGATTCGAAGGTCATAAAGTTATCTAAGCTATTTATGTTCTGACCTGTGTTTTCATACAGATATAGAGGGCTCAACAGATTGGTCAACTAATGCCTGTGATGTTTGCATCACAGGGCATCATTTGAACTAGTATTAAAATTTATAATAAGTAAATCCTTTGTTTCAGAAACTGAAGAAATAATCTAGCAGTGGGTCTGAATATTCTTGCCTATTTACATGTCAGTTGCTCTTTGATACCTCTTAAAATTAAGCTATAAACTTCTTTGCGCTAAATTGCTGCTTTATGAATCTCTGTGCAGACGCAGTACAGTTCTCAACATTTGATACTCTTTCTTTTACAAACTTAAAATTAATTGGATCACATACACTAAAAGCCAAAAATGAGTAGGCCAAGACAAAATATCAGTCCTCTTCCAACTTGCAATAATTTGATATTGAGAAAAACATTTTTTTTTGGCCTTTGTGATAGTATGCAAATCTATGCCTCCATCTAAAGAGAACTTTATTATTATGGAGCTACATTTTGATGGCTACGCCAGACTCACACAGCTTGTTTATTTCTCTGTCTAGACTTATTTATAAATGTCAATGTAATATGTTACATTACTTCCTTTTCATGGACTGACAAAACAATGAGATATTCCAAGCAACATAACAGCCACACTGTAGTTAAGATATTCCCCAGTGGCAACAGCTCATATTATAATGTTAATAGTGGAGAAAAACACTTCAGACACTTCTTCTCAGAGTCAAAACCTGAAAGTTGTTGAATGTGTCACAACACATTTTTACTTTCAAAGAGTGACTCTAAATCTTTAACCTGTATCTTCTATGGGGAAAGGATTACACATTGACATCAGAGAGAAATAAGAATTACTTAACACATTGCAAGAGCAGGATAAAGCAAAGTACTACCAGAAAGCACCTTGCAAGACTAAAATCAAATAGTTGCATGTGTGTGTGTGTATACACACACACATATAGTTGTCAATCTCAAAGATTTGGGTCTGTTATAAGCCTGTTTCAAGACTATCAACATTTATGTTTCTAAGTCTGGCGAAGGGACTTAAAAATGTAAAGTAAGTAAAGACTTGATCTATTTTTGCTAGTGTTTTGTTGTTGCTGTTGTTGTTTTTCTTTTCTATCATGCCTCCTACATACCTAGTTGAAGATGAGAGAATATTACAGATCAAACCTCTCTGGTCACAGCTGAGAATACTGCAATGTCAGTAAAGATAAACAGAATTGCAGACGAACAAAAGATCCTGATATGCTGGCTGAGACTTTGTTGTTCTTGTTGTTTCTTTTCTTTGTTCTTTATTTTATAAGTGAGTGGGATAGAAATTAATAAATAGGAAAGGCCGGTGGGGAATGTAAAGCTCAAGGACAGTCTGAATTGCAGTAACCATGAAATGGTGCAGCTTAGGATCCTGAGGGCAGTGAGGAGGGCACACAGGAAGCTCACTGTCCAGGGCTTCAGGAGAGCAGACTTTGGCCTCCTCAGGGATCTGCTTAGTAGACTACTGTGGGATAAAACCTTGGAGGGAAGAGGGGCCCAAGAAAGCTGGCTAATATTCAAGGATCACCTCCTCCAAGCTCAGGAATAATGCATCCCAACATAGAGGAAGTCAGCCAAAAATGCCAGGAGGCCTGCATGGATGTACAAGTAGCTCCTGGGCAAAGTCAAGCAGAAAAAGGAGGTCTACAGGTGGTGGAAGCAATCACAGGTAGCCTAGAAAGAATATAGAAAATTTGTCTGAGCAGCCAGGGATCAGGTTAAGAAAACTAAAACCCTACTAGAATTAAATTTGGCCAGGGATGTCAAGGGCAACAGGAAAGGCTTCTGTAGGTACATTGGTGATAAAAAGAAGACTAGGGAAGTTGTGGGTCCTGTCTGAAAAGAAACAGGAGACCTGGTTACTCAGTATATGGAAAAGCCTGAGGTACTCAATAATTTTTTTGCCTCAGTCTCCATTGTCAAGAACTCTAGCCACATAGCCCAAGTACCAGAAGGCAAAGGCAGGGACTGGGAGAATGAAGAACCACCCTCTATTGGAGAAAATCAGGTTTGAAACCATATTAGGAACCTGAAGGTGCACAGGACCGTGGGACCTGATGAGGTGCATCCACAGGTCCTGAGGGAAGTGGCAGATGAAATTGTTAAGCCACTATCCATCATATCTGAGAAGTCATGGCAGTCAGGTAACATTCCCATTGTGGGAAGAGAGGAAACATAACCCCCATATTTAAAAAGTGGAAAAAGGAAGAGCCAAGGAGCCTTCTAGTACCTAAAGGGGGCCTACAGAAAATTTGGGGAGGGTCTCTTTGTCAGTGAGTATAGGGGTAGGAGTTGCAATTTTAAACTGAAAGAGGGTAAATTTTTATTAGATCTTTGGAATAAATTCTATGAGGGTGGTGAGGCAGTGGAACAGGTTGTCAAAAGAAGCTATGGATGCTTCTTCCCTGTTCAAGGCCACGTTCAGTGGGGCTTTGAGCAACCTGGGCTGGTGGGAGATGTCCCTGCCCATGGCAGGGGGCTTTGAATTAAATGATCTTTAAGGTGTCTTCCAATCCAAACCGTTCTCTGTTTCTGTGATTCTGTGAATCACAGTTTCTAAAATGCTGGGGGAACAACTGAACAGCAGTACTTACCAATTCTATACTACCTACTGCTATTTTCACATGTAATATCTTTCAATATCCACTTATCTTCAACAAGAATTATAGTGGAGAGAGCCTCTTAATTCTGTTTTGAGTATCCAGTAAGTAAAACTGTTTATTCAGCAAGTGTAACTATTGCCTATAATTACTCTGTCTTGTCATCACCTAAAATAATAATCCGTACATTGTTGCAGTAGTTAGTGTCTGGCCATAAAATACAGGACTATCAAGGAAAGTTTTCAGTGTCTGGAATATATAAGTGGATTACAGATAATGCTTAAAAAAACTAAAAACTATTCTGCTTCACAAGATCGTTATTAAAAGCAAATGGATGGATTAAAGCAAAATACTGAATAAATCTGATAGACCTTTTATTTTTCTCTATTAAACTGTTTCAAGCTTATAAGTACGCATGCCAGAGGCTCAATCTCCAAGTGAGACCAGAAAAGACACAGGATTTCATTTATTGGATTAGCTATGTGGAATGTTTGTTGTTTACGATCTATCTGTGGTGTCATTATTGTGTGATATTTTATTCACTGACTTTTAAAGGTCTTTTCCTACATCTCTCCAAATCATAAAAAAAAGAAAAAAAAAAAAAAGACAAAGACAAACCAACCACAACTAACCAGCAGACCAAACATAAAGAACCTTTAAGACTGTAAGAAATGCATGCTTTTACTTTGAATTGCCTATTATGAATTCTCTAACTCAAAACTATTTTATACCTTTTTTAATGTACACATTCCCAATACTTTACAATGACAATAAGGAATAAATAGACCTTGCTTTGTTTAGTGATTCTGGTTGTTAAATTTTTCATGAATCTATAGGCTATCAAAAATCATTTTAAAATTAAGAAAACAAAAAAAAAAAGACTTCAAGAATTTGGAGGTAAATTGTCACTTCTAAGTTAACACTTATGAATAAAATTTTTGGGGAAAAAAATATATATATTTATTTATTCCTTAAGAGGTGGAGGTGCTTCCTAACACATCCCAGACCCTTAGATTTATACTACTTTAATTTTCAATTGTAAAAACATTTTTCATATCAGATCTCAGGTGGAAGTTCATCATCTGAGTTGCAAGAATTTAGATCATGTTACAGCTAATGCTTTCGGAGCAAGCACAGCTGAAATAGTACCCTCTGTCCTCTACTCACCTTCCCGATGCTTACAACTATTCCTTAAACTAATAGAAGTGAATGGGAAAAATGATTTTAAAAGCAGATTAGACACATTCATGAAAAGCACTTTCATCAACATCTGTAAACATGACCGAGATGCAATTTTTACCTCTGGAAGTCTTTTAACCACCTGGGCAAAGATCACCATTTTTATTTTTTTTTCTATTTATTTTTCTTTGTTCCCTGGGACAGGAATGACCCCTGACAACAGATTCTGAATTAGATTAATCTTTGATTTGATCTACCAGACATTTTCTCATGTTCTTAAGCTTTGTTTTTCTTACATTTCATGACCAAGACTGGATAGGAGAGATAAGAGTGTAAAGAAAGGTAGAGCATTACAATTCACTTCTTAAATAAAAATTCTTCAATAAAAATATATAACAATATTAAATTGCTACTTATAGTGCAGTCTTTTATTTACACCTTTGCTAACAACAGTCTGCATAAGGAATTATATATTAAAAAAATAAATAAATAACAGTAGGTAAAAAACACTCCCCCCAGTGTTAAAATCCACATTAAATCTTCTTTAGAAACAAGTAAACTGGTCTAAGTCTAGGCTTTTGTTTACGACCCCATTTGAATAGATGTGTGTGTCCTACCTTAACTTTCCCTTCCCTAATTCTGATGCTGGGACAGAAGTAAGATTTTCAAGTAGACTTGTCAGTGGTATTAAAAGGCATATACTAAAAAGAAAAATAATTATGTGGTATGTAACTATTTTCAGTTAATCTGCATAGCATCTTTATTTCCATTGCATTAATAACATCTGCAATTTTATTGTTATATTAAAGATAATGAATGGAAATCACTGACATTGCCAAAGGCATAAGTTTCATTACTGAATATTGAAAATATTATTCTAATAAAAACAAATTAACACCACTTGAAATAATATACCACTAATCATTCTTTCAGATAAATTCTTTTTTAACTGTCTTGGTGGAATCTCATTTGCAAACAAAACATATGAAAGAATAACAATTAAATTTGCCAGTATCTCCAAAGAAATTTGTCTAAAGTTTAAAATAGCTTGGCATTTGCTGTCATTGGTTTTATGAATTTTTTCCAAGATAGTCAGGATGAACTTGTAATCTAACTCCCTTTGCAAATGTAAGATTTAATGCTTCTGATCTTGTTATTATAAGCTTTTCCTTGCCATTAAAACCTAATACTGCTGAAGCTGATCTCAAAGTCTGAATACAGAGTTTCAGCTGGCAATATTGTCTCTTTAAATCAAGTGGTAAAACTCATACTTTTAGCTCTGGTTATCTCCAATTCTATCTGGTCTGTGTCAAACCAAAAGTAGCAAACATTGTAGAATTATATTTTTAATTTTCACATTCACTTCTTTTGACATATTTATGTGGAAAAAAAATCAGTCTTTCGTTTGTTTGTTTGTTTGTTTTAGAAAAAAATAAGTTGAAAGTGGCACAGGATCAACTTCCCATGCTATGATTGTTAATACATTCAACAACATTGAGTCATTCATTGATAGATGACTTAAATGGCCTATGTTGGTAAGGAAACTCCATTCTTGTTTAGTTAGAAAATATTCTCTTTACATTCTTCATAACAAACTCTACATATTTATAAAGGATGAATATATATGAGCAATTCACTCGACTGAACTTGTTTGTAGCCTTTATTTTACACAGAAATTAAGATTGCTTTATCTGATTTTGCATGTTCCCTTCAATTAGTGACACATTTGTGTCTTGTTTCACACAAACCTCTAACTGATACGTTATCATTATTTGCAGACCTTCACCTTATGCAAGCTGAATGCAAACTGTTCAACCCACTATATGAATTAAATGTTTTCTGCAATTCACTTCATATTTCATTTGCAATTTTGTGGTAATAGATTTGAAATCTTGAAACGTGAGGGACTGAAATGTTTTATTGATAATTATTATTACACTTTATAAGTTAAATAAATTGTTAATAGCTTGGGTCCCATTATGGTCATAATAGAGTACTGCCTCTGCCTCTGATTTTGATTTAATTTTTAGCATTGGATTACACCTCCATTCCTAGTACAATTTACATTTGTTTCACTAAACTATATTTCAAGTAATGTGTTGTATTTTACTTGTCTTTTAAAGAAATCTGAAAATTATTTCAAGAATCGTCATTACCAGGACCTATATATGTCATGAGATTATTCTATATTTTTAGAGATTATTTTACTGATAATAATATATGATTCAACATTCTATTGTATCATTATACACAATTACTTTTTAGTGTGTACTGTTGTGTCAGGTATAATATGAACAGTACATGCCGATACTTTTTCTCTTTCCTGCCAAAAATATAATAATGTTCTGCAGAAAGATGAAATATCAAAACTAATATCCAAATTTATTCTAACCAAGTTAAGAACTTCTTACAGAAGACAGTAATGACAGATTCATAGAATCATTAGGGTTGGAAAAGAGCTTCAAGATGATCTGGTCCAACCATCACCCTACTACCAATGTCACCCACTAAACCGTGTCCCTAAGCACCACGTCCAACCTTTCCTTAAACACCCCCAGGGATGGTGACACCACCACTTCCCTTGGCAACTTGTTCCAATGCCTAACTACTCCTTCTGAGAAGAAATTTCTCCTAATTTCCAACCTAAACCTCCCATGGCACAACTTGAGCCCAATCCCTCTAGTCCTATCATAGCTATCTTCGAGAAGAGGCCAACCCCCAGCTCCCCACACCTTCCTTTCATGTACCTGTAGAGAGCAATAAGGTCTCCCCCGAGCCTTCTCTTCCCCAGACTAAACACCCCCAGAGCCCTCAGCCACTCCTCACAGGACTTGTGTTCCAGGCCCTTCAACAGCCTTGTTGCCCTTCTCTGGACACACTCCAGGGCCTCGATGTCCTTCTTGTACTGAGGGGACCAAAACTGAACACAGTACTTGAGGTGCGGCCTCACCAGAGCAGAGTACAGGGGGATGATCACCTCCCTGGTCCTGCTGGCTGGACTATTCCTGATAAAGGCCAGGATGCCATTGGCCTTCTTGGCCACCTGGGCACACTGCTGGCTCATGTTCAGGTGAGCATCGACCAGCACCCCCAGGTCCTTCTTCCCCTCACAGCTTTCCAGCCACTCTCCCCCAAGCCTGTAGCACTGTGTGGGGTTGTTGTGGCCAAAGTGCAGGACCTGGCAGGCACTTAGCCATGTTGAACCTCATCCCATTGGCCTCTGCCCATTGACCCAACCTGTCTAGGTCTCCCATGAATGGCGCCCATAGGGTGCTTTTGCCATTCATTCCCAGTTAGGCTCAGGCTGGTATAGGCCTCGGGTAGTTCTTGATGCCCTTATGATATCTTCCTCTTCATCTTCCTGTACCTCTGATGGCCCAGCCACTTTGGAGTAGCCTATCTCGTCTTCTTCTCCCTTTCCAGTCTGAGTAGGAGTTCCTCTGCTTTCTAAATGACCTGACTTTCTCATCCCTTTTTAAAAAGCAGCGTGATGTTTCCCTTTCTCCACTCACCAGGGACATTGCCCGACTGCCAGGACTTTTCAACTACGATGGAGAGAGGCTTGGCCACTACATCAGCCAGTTCCCTCCGCACCCTGGGATTCGTGTCATCAGGTCCCACAGACCTGTACCTGTTGTTTAGATTCATCAGGTGGTCTCGAACCTGCTCTTCGCTTACAGTGGGTGGGACTTTGCTCCCCCAGCCTCCATCTACGGGTTCAGGGAAATGAAAGACTTGGGAAGCCTGCCTACCAGTGCAGACGGAGGCAAAGAAGTTGTTGAGTACCTGAGCCGTCTCCATGTCTGTCTTCACCAAGTACTCAGCTAGAGGAACTCACTCCTAGGATAAGAAATTAGCCACCTCTAATTGCTTACACACTCTTATTTTCACCCCTCAGTCTATTTTCACAAATGTTAGAGGTGCATGGTGGCCCTCGGGGACTCCTGCTGTCACCCCAGTGTAGCAGCCCGAAGGAAGCTGGGTCCTCTCTTGTGCTGTTCCTCGAGGCTCTGTACAGAAGGGATGCCACCTCCGGCACAAGGGCTGGGGGATGGGAAAGAAGCACTCACACAACCCCTGAGAGTCGGCAACAGAGTGGTTTATTGCCGGGATGTCTTGCAGGTAAGCCTGCGGCACGTCCATGGTGTTTGGGGGCTCCAAGCTAATGCTTGGGATGGAGCCTGCGCGACAGTGAGCAATGCATTGTGTGGTGAGCAATTGCATTGTGCATCACTTTTTTTTTAGACATTATTATTATTAGTTATGCTATTATTGTTATTATTATTATTTTCCCGTCTTAATAAACATTCTCTATCTCAACCCACAGGCTTCATTTTCCTGTTTCTCTCCACCATTCCAGAGAGAGACAGGGAAGGGGGAGCGAACAGCTGTGTGGTGCTGAGCTTCCAGCTGGGTTCGACCAAAACAGAACCCACAGAACAACTGGTCTTGCTGCTAAAGACTGAGGCAAAGAATGAATTTCATACCTCAGCTTCTTCCTAATCCTTCATCACTGTTTTTCCCCCTCACATCCAGTACAGAGTGGAGATTCTCCTTACTCTTCGTTTTTTTTGCTAATGTATTCACAGAAGCATTTTTTAAATTATCTGTAACAACTGTATCCACCATGGCTTTGCCGCTTCCAATTTTCTCCCTACACAGCCTTACAACATCTTTGTATTCCTCCTGAGTGGCCTGTCTCTTCTTCCAAAGGTCACGAACTCTCTTTTTCTTCCTAACTTCCAGTCAAGGCTCTCTGCTCAGCAAGGACAGACCTCTACAACAGCTCATCTTTTAATACGTGGGGACAGCCTGCTCTTCCACCTTGAAGATTTATGTTTTGAAGAGTGACCAGCCTTGCTGGACTCCTTTGCCCTTCAGGATTGCCTCCCAAGAGACTCTGCCAACCAGTCACCTTAACAGGCCAAAGTCTGCCCTCTGGAAGTACAAGGTGGCAGTTCTGCTACACTTCCCTCCTTCCCTCCCTCCCTCCCTCCCTCCCTCCCTCCCTCCCTTTCAAGTTATTCTACTTTTACAAGTCATATGTTATTCTATTGTTACTCTAGGTGTATGTCAGCAAAGTAGTGCCTTGAGGCTTTTTTTTTTTTTTTTTTGTGGTTATTCTCCCAGATGAAGGGAATGGTTAGAAATATTAAAAATAAAGGCAACATTGAACAGGCCAGTACTTTCACACTATTTCATCTTCAAACTTGCCCAGTTTGCAAACTTATATGATGAAATTCTTAGTGACTTCAATACAAGTAGTATTTGGCCCTGTATTTAGCTTTTCTTAATTAGACATATTCTGTCTTTATGTTTCTCTTGTGTTTATGAAAGAACACTGTCCACATTCTGATTACAGTTTTAGGAGTTCAAGAATAAGAGGTTATCCAATTTACATGTACTTGGATACAGTCAAGATGAAGGTGCTGAATTTTTCTATGCCCGTTAGCCAGACTGGATGGTTCCATCTTCTTATTTCAGTTACCTGTTTTGGGACACTTGTTAAAGAGAATAAAATTTAATGCACAAAAGCTAGCTTCTCCTTTGTTGTTTCAACGTCCATAAAGTGTTCAGAATTTATTCACCAGAGCATTTATAACTAAATCAGCAAACATGAAAGTTGCACTTATTATTCTATTTATTTATGTTCTGGGCCAATGGGCTCTCCATTACTTTGTAAGATTTGGTTCTGATTATTACCCTGCCCTGACAAATCCCACATCTGTGATGTTCATTCAATTACTTGGCTGTATAAGCATTGTCCTGTAACCAAAGGACAAACATTTCTTGCTGTATATCAGTGTTCATTCCCATCTGTGAATATATTACATAGTCATGATTTGAATAGTAAGACACAAATCTGTTCAAGCTTTGCCAAGAGCTATTTTTAACTTTCTTCCACTCTCTATTTTCTACTAGGTATATGTGACTGAAATATTAAAACCACAGAATTATTTATGTTGCAAATGGCAAGTGTGATTTTGGAATGAAGACCCCATTATTACATTATCACTCTTGGAATCTACAGTCATATAAGTTTTTTCACAAGAGCAACAGAAAGCATAATAATAATATGGTTGTCCTAACTACTATGCCATTATAACGTAGGAGAGGAGAATAACTTGTGAAGAGCTATTTTATTTTGTGGAGCCTTCTGGCATCACAAATAAAAGAAATCCTTTCGGGCTGAGGGAATAAAACCAAACTCACACCAGCAGAATCATTTTTCAGCCTAAATAAGCCTAATATTTTTTAAAAGCAAATTAGGTTAGAGCCCCATCCTGGTAGTTACACCATGGAAAGAAGCTATGTAGATATTCAGAAAATCTCCTTCACAGAATCACAGAATCATCTAGGTTGGAAGAGACCTCCAAGATCACCTAGTCCAACCTCTGACCTAACACTAACAAGTCCTCCACTAAATCATATCACTAAGCTCAACATCTAAACGTCTTTGAAAGACCTCCAGGGATGGTGACTCAATCACTTCCCTGGGCAGCCCATTCCAATGCCTAACAACCCTTTCAGTAAAGAAGTTCTTCCTAATATACTTGTACACCTAAATTGCATCTTGGACTTTTAGTGAGGAAATCTCAGAGAACCAAGGTTACCAGGTGGGAATGTGTGCTTTGCAGAACAGCTTGCGAGGTGCAGCTGCTGAATTAACTGACATCTTCAATGCAGAACAGACACCTTGAACTTTGGCATCCCAGACCTCTGCCTAAGCACACAGGAGGACAGTCATTTCATTACCAAAGAGAGAAGACACAGCAGATATGTGTCCATTTGGAAACAGTGCGAGAAACTGCCACCACTCCTTTGCATCATAGATAGCTGCTGAAGAAGCCCCACAAAAGTGTCAAACAAATTCAATACCCTTCTCAAGTGCTTTTCAGACCTGAAATTCAAGCCTATCAAATCATTGGGAGAAACATTAAGGCACATCCTTTTATTTATTTTTAATTATGATTCAACGAGGGTGGGTGCATTCTCTCCCACTCCTTCGAGCAAAGACAACCTGAGGCCAAAAATCCAAGTGTTATGAACCCAAGAGAGGACCCACCACCACTCAGTAGGTGAGGAATTGGCTGGATGGTCATCCTTAAAGAGTTGTGGTCAAGAGCTCAATATTCAAGTGGAGATCAGTAACAAATGGTGTTCCTAAGGGACTGGTACTGGAACCAGTGCTGCTTAACATCTTTGTCAGTGACATGGACAGTGGGGTTGAGTGCACCCTCAGCAAGTCTGCTGATGGCACCAATCTGTGTGGTGCAGCCAACACGCTGGAGGGGAGGGATGCCATCCAGAGGGACCTGGGCAGGCCTGAGAGGTGGGCCTGTGAGAACCTCATGGAGTTCAACAAGGCCATGTGAAAGGTCCTGAACCTGGGCCAGGGCAATCCCAAGCCCAAATACAGGCTGAGTGATGAGTAGCTTGGGAGCAGCCCTGCAGTGAAGGGCCTAGGGGTGTTGGTTGACAAGAAGCTCAACATGAGCCGGCAATGTATGCTTGCAGACCAGCAAGTCAACCATATCATGGACTGAACCAACAGCAGTGTGGGCAGCAGGGTGAGAGAGGGGATTTTTCCCCTTTGCTTTGCTCTTGTGAGACTCCACCTGAGTTCAGGTCTGAGTTCAGCACAAGGACGGGGACCTGCCAGAGTGAATCCAGAGGAGACCACGAGGATGACCAGAGGGCTGGAGCACCTCTCCTATGGAGACAGGCTGAGGGAGTTGGGGCTGTTCAGCCTCTGGGGAGACCTTATAGCTGCCTTCCTAAAGGGGGCTACATAAAAGCTGTAGGGACTCTTTGTCAGTTAGTGTAGGGATAGGACAAGGAGTTACAATTTTAAACTAAACAAGGGCAGATTTTGATTAGATATTCGGAAGAAATTCTTCCCTCAGAGGGCGGTGAGGCCCAGGCCCAGGCTGCCCAGAGGAGCTGTGGCTGCCCCATCCCTGGCAGTGCCCAAGGCCAGGCTGGATGGGGCTGGGGGCAGCCTGGGCTGCTGGGAGGTGTCCCTGCCCATGGCAGGGGGTGGTGCTGGGTGGGCTTTAAGGTCCCTTACAACCCAAACCATTCTATGATTCAAATAAAAACAAGCTGTACTGCAGCCCTGTAACTCACCTGGAAGAGCGACACTCTTTGTCCTGGCCGTTGCCCATCATTATGAAATCCCCTTAAACGATTATAATCTCAATACACCTGCATATCCTCAGCATGAACTGCCTCTGTACAGTCTCTGTCTCCTGCAAGTCTAAACTTAAATAAGTGCACGTGTTCACAACATACATACACAAGAGCAGAAGCTGACATCTGATCATTAGGAGTGTTATTGCTATTTCAGTGACAGCAGCCAAAGGGTGTCACAAACTTCTGAGATGAGGGAATATTATCTAGCACAAAATTACCAAAGTAGTTCTTTGACACCTCTTTCATGTACCAAAAGCTGAAGCAATGATTTATTTATGTATTTATTAACAGAGAATATAAGATTTGTTTACTAATGTGTACGGAACTTTCCTCAAAGATAACCTGCAGCTACTGATGTCATACAAGGAAAAACATGTAAGTCTTTTTTATTCTCTTCCTTTGTCTCTTCACTTTACAACAGGGGAAAAACAACACAAACAAACCAAAAAAAAAAAAAAAGGGAAAGAAACAAAAAAACACCACCATTCTGTAGCAGACTTCACCTCCCTTTCATTTCATTGCTTCTTTAATATCCAGTGGAGATTATGTATACCCAGCTTGGTAATTTTTAGCTTTTGGGAGCATAAACATAAGACAGCTCTATACCCTGTTTCTGATTTATACAGGCAAATGCTATACATTTCCTCAGTACACATTAAAGGGTACGCAAGCTTCTTTGATAGGCAAGTTCAAAAGAAAAATAAGTTTAATATATCTTCTTTACCTGATAGACTACTATACGTACTTGGGTTAAATGGTTTAAATATACTGATTTGTCAGAAGATTTAAAATTGAGCAGAAAATTCAACCATATTATGAGAATATAACCAGGTTTTATATATAGTACTCTCCAATGTTAGGCAGCTGTAAAATAATGAATCATCTTTGGTGCCTTATAACTAATTAGCAAGCAGCAGCAGGGAGGCTTTTACAAGTCAGTAAGGTCCTTGCATCAGTTCTCAAGCAAATATGTAAGTAAACCTTTAAAATCTTTTAGACCTATTTAGATACTATTTATATGTGCATCAAGTTTGCTGCAGGTTTGCTTATTTCTTGGATTTTTTTCTGTTTTCAACAGTCCTTGAAGCAAATATCCTAACAAATAAATAAATAAATAAATAAGGGTTAAAAACTTACCTGATTTATTTTGTTGTTATTAAATATATTGTTGCACAACTCATTTAATCAGCAGTCAGATGAGCATGCAGGATGTCTGCTGGCTTTCACAAGACATTTAAAGTCTGTCAGCACCTCTGCTAGTTTACAAATTAACACAAGATTTTCAGTTTCTCAGGATACACCCATTTTGACATTTATTTATAAAGTTAACCTTAAAACCTGTCACCAAAGCACAGTCCCTACGATTACATTTCACTGCAGAGATCCTCCTGACTGTTAAAGAACGAAGTAGCACTCTCCCCAAATGGTGGGGCAGTCACACATCTGTACCATGGTCAGGACATCTCAGGTAAATAGTCCTGCAACTTCTACAGACTGAAGCAACAGGGCACCTGCGGATGGTCATTGAATTACACTTGAACAGAAGCATTACTGACTTTCCCTGTATTGTACATGCCTGTCTCCTGGATGGAGCTTTGGGTCCATCATGTAACCACCTCTCCAGTTCTGTCTCTAGGCCTGGTTACTTGAGCTCCTGGCCAGAACCCATGCATGACCTTCAGGCCTGGTTCACCACCTTGCCTCATCTGGGACTGTTGATGGACCTTCTAACTTGCACCTGGCTCTGTGTGTTGTGCTCAGACACTGCAGATCTGTGCCGACGGCCCCAGCCCTTGGTGCTTCCTAGCTAAAAACAGCAGTCCAAACTGCTGCACAGTTATGTGCCACTATGCCAACGAAGTGCCTGTACTTAAGAACACAGCCCAAAGCATTAGATAGGCCAAATAAAAAATGTTGTTCAGGGTCTGTTTCTTTATATTAAAGCCACAGATGCTAATATTTAGCAATTGTAAATCTCTTCAAATATCTGTTTCACCCTGCAGCCTGAGAGGTCTGTGCAATATAAACACCTTTAGGATACCATTCATTCGTTTCACTGACATCTACAACAGATGGTAGACTTCACCCTGCAGAAATGCTCAGTGACCACAAAGGGAATCCACTGATATCTCAGAGTTAGGCATCTCCAGAGCTCTCACCTTTGGTGCATGTTAACTCAGTGTATGGGAGAATCAGTAGGAAATGCCTGGCTGGGCATAACATTACACCACAACTATGAACGTATTGGCTTCCCCAGGCACACAGGTCACATACAGAAATAATAGAGCAGTCCATATGTTCTGCTTTGAACATCCGATAAACTTTGTGCCATTGTTCTGATACATTCTAAAGAAACATGAAAAAAGTAATGATGGGAAGATATGATCACAAAGAAATGTCTGAGATGTTAGAAGCTCATAATCTATTATGCTTATAAAATCAAGCCCAGCTGCACATTTTCAAAGTCCTGCTCCTCCATGCCTTCCTGTCTGGAATTTTAAAGTGCTGTGAAAACACAGCCAGTTACACAATTCTGTTGATCAAGTAGCATAGACTTTGTGAAATCTGGCACTTTCAATATATTTCAGCCAAACTCAAATCTCTTTACTCCTTTATAAAAATGACTGAGATTTTTTTTTTTCTTTTGTCTCTGTTAATGCATTGGGCAAGTGGTGGCCAGAGAAGAGAACGAACTGAATATTTCAGTGGAGGCTCTGTTCTAATGACTGTAATTGCCCAACCAAATTTAATGAAAGCTTTAATATGCTCTAAGTTGTATCTGGAAATGTATGCTGTACCCAGTGCTGTGTGCATGGGAACTGCATGTGCTGTGATCTATAGCTCCTTCCTCCTATCTTAATCATGACTGAAGCTAACGTACCTAAGAAACATTAAAAAGTGCTTGTCTGGTCAACAGGATGGTTTACAAAACCCTACTCTACAGATTCTTCACAGTCTTCTGCTTTCTTTAAAAAGTCAGCCATTGGGTCATGCTTTGAATGAATATGACAGAAGTAATATTCACCCTTAAAAACATATGACTTGACAATCTATTAAGCCACCATTGTATGCCCTGTTAAAATAAAGTGACACAAATATAGTGTTTTACCATAAAACTATAAATATATATAGAGAAAGAAATTGTTGACAAAAATAATTGGTACATGTATTTGTGTAAAACATGGTTCTAATTAATGAAGACTTTGTTACAGAATTTTTACTCAGCTGGAATCAGATGCTTTTTTAATGGAAATTAGATGCAAATATAATGATTCAACTCTGAAAAATAAAATGTTCACCATCAAGACAGCAGGATACACAATGAAACTGTTCTGAAAAATAACCTACCACAGCCCTGTTCTCAATAAGAATCAATAATTTCATATTAACTTTATATGTACTACGGAAGTCCATGCACAAAGCACTGGAATTATTGAGTTCGTTGTATTATTAGGCACTTACTCATTATCAGGTAATTCGATGTGTTGTGGAACTAAATAATCTAACATGTTTGTGCAAACGCCTAAGCACAGGAATCAGGACAGATGGTTTATTTATTTTTTTTTTATCTTCATTGAAATCTGGGGAACTTATAAACAACGAGATAAATAAAATGAAAATAAAATAAAATAAAATAAAATAAAATAAAATAAAAATATAATAAAAGTATAATATAAAATAAAAATATAATAAAAATATAATATAAAATAAAATAAAAATATAAAATAAAATATAATATAAAATAAAATAAATCCCTTATAAAGATACTAGTTTCATTAGAAAAAAAAATGTGTATGTGCATATATATATATATATATACACAGAAGCATATATAAAAGTGTGTGCATGCTAGGGAGAGCACACTGTTAGAATACAGCACTCTTACAGACTCTCCAGATATCTCTAACATTCAGAATGTCAACAGCTGTAAAATGAAGATGTAAATCCATATAATCCACATAGCTGCGCATAACGGCAACACTGTTGTAAAAAGGCTATAAACAAGACTCAGGAGACTGTTTAAAATTACAAAGCATCAACTCGAACATATGGATGGTGTTAAACATTGTTTTTCTTTCTTTTACTCATACTAGAGAAAGTGAAATAATGTAATAAGATGTACAGTGCTGACCATGAAAACTAAGACATAAGTTTCTTAGCCAAACTAGACACGACTTTATTTAGAAAAAGTAATTTATAACACAATTAAAGAACAAATTTATGTATCATGATAGATAAATAAAAGGGTAGCAATATTAAAATGTCTTACATTAAAATTTATTTTTGTTTTGTAGGTAAGGTTTATGAAACAGTTTCAGACATTCTTGAGTAAACTAAGAAGAAATGTTATTAAGCCATTGAAATCGTTTAAAGGTCAGTGTACAGACTGAAATTCATATTTACATTCAAGTTCTAAATTCAGGCACACAGGTACCTAGTCTCCCAACAGGGAAATGTTACACTATTGTTCTCCTTTGAATTGGACTCAAAGGTATTTGTGCTAAGCACTGCTGTTCCCAAATCCATTTGATGATTTATATGGTCTTACACAACTCTTGATGAAAGGTGAGAGCAGAACAATTTTCATTAAATTAAAGTTTTCAAAGCAATTTGGTTGTATAGCAGAAAGATAAAGGATGCAAAAAAACCTTTTGTATGGAAAAATCCTGGCTTTCAAAAGCATTAATAGAGGCTGGGTGCTGTACAAATGAACACCTAAATCTGGTACTGTTCAGGGGAAAATGTAGGATTTTTTTTTTTTTCCCATAAGACTATTTTGGAAATACATGGCTTTGTCTTGAAATAGTATATGCCAAAAGAAACTAAAGAGTCGGCTTAATTTGTGGAGAGGACATCCCTGGTAAAAGGTCTGCAAAAGTGTGAAGTACCTCTGTGTGGCCAGGAAGTCTCACTCTGAAGACACTATGAGGTTGTGCTCTGATAACTTGCTAGCTAACAAGGTGAGGTTAGATGTACACCATTTGCTCAACTTCAGATGTCATGGCATGTGTTATTAAGAGAACAAGAATACAGAAACTGTAGTCACTTTCAACTGGGGCACCTATGGCTATGAAAATTACCCCAGGAGTAATGCACAGTCTAAGTGCGCTTTAGAGTATAAGTGTTGTTTAAAATTGTGTTAAACCATCCACCACAAGACTGAAATCTTGTGCTTCCCTTCTAAAGAAATGTTCTGCCTCAACATCTGGAGAACTTGCAGCAGTGGGGGTTTGTCTACTCTGATCCTTCTTCCAGTGCCATTCAGGGATGGCCAACAATCAGAGCAGTGGCATTAACACAATCCCACAAGCAAGCAGGGAAAACACAATACTGCGAATTAAGTTATCTTGTCTTTATGTTCTTTTTTCCCTTCCCTTCGCTTCCCTTCCCTTCGCTTCCCTTCCCTTCGCTTCCCTCTCCATTCCTTTTAATTTCATTTCATACCTGTTTTTGCCACTTCTGTATTATCTAGTTATTTTCATCATTGTGTTCATATCCAAATCCTAAACATGTGTTCATGAAGCTATACTTTCACCTGAATGGCCAACCTGAAATATTAAGATTTTTTGTTGGTAATAAGACTTTTTGGACATCTTACAGGAAAAATGTTTGTTCTAGTGAGAGTCTCAGACCACAATAATTCTGCTACATTAAGATATACATCCATCTAAATGTCACTTCTGAATGGTTTGAAATTATCACCATCCATCATTTTTGTACACTTACAGCAATTTCAAGTAAGTATTTTCATAGCAAATAATTTCTTGTATCATAAAAAAATCTGTGTATTATACATTATTTTAAAATCAAGCTTACTGTTAAGTTCTGGAATGCATGAGAAAAAAAAACCACTTTCTGGTCAACTTCAATTAATACCTTACTTAGAGAACACTTTTGAGGATCATTCTCTTTTACATTTTAATTCCTCCACTGGTCATTACCAGGTCATGAATTAAACTGTAATGAACAGAAAACATTGAATTCACTGATTCATATGTTCTATGCAAATTTTTGTGCAACAGACAACAATAAAGTTACATTTGATTGTTGAATAGCAGTAGTATATTGTTATCAAAGCATAAAGTGATAGATCACAAAAAATCTTCTAAAAATACTGTTTTTGCCCCATGGCTGATACAGAGTTCTCACTGTGATTGATCAAAAACTGAATATGTAGTGTTTTTTTCTTTCTCTAGTGACGGACTTGTTAATTTTTTTGAATAATTTCTTCACCAATCATAATCTACTGGTATCCTTATCATATACAGACACCTCAAAGAGTATACAGCATACTTATATCACATTAAGTAAGTAAAGATACCTTTGCATGCTGTACAATGCGTTATAGAACATCTACGTTATAGAATATATGGACCCACCTATGTGGGTATTCATTGGTACGAAGGTTGACTCAATTTTGGACAAAGCCTTTTTTAAGTCAGAAGGCAGTTTAATTGGCAAAATGTATCCACTTCAAAAAATACAAGTTGGCAGAGAGAAGTTCATCTGTGCACATGTGAATGTGCATGTGTGTGTGTGCATAGGTGTGAGATTTCTTGCAAATGTGTTTTTCAGAAAAATGCCCATTAAAAGAATATAACTGTAGGTTTAAAGAAAACGAACGTAGCAACTTATAATGGAGGTTAATCCAAACCAGTATATTCTTTGTTGTTGTTGTTGTTTAGTTATTTTGTTGTTTTTTTGTTTGTTTGTTTTCCCCAAAAACATACTCTTTGATTAACTATGTCATAAAAGCATAAAACACTTAGCTACCGCACAACTGAGATTTCTAAGGGCATTCAAATTTAACTTCTCGGTTTACATATATCTATTGATAGTACTTAATTTTCCAAGTAGATTTAGCATCAGATTCCTCTTATCTATGTTTAACTATTTTGGCAAAGGTAGCTTACTGCTTCCTGCTTTCACTTGAGGTCTGAACTGGAATATATTTATGCACACTGAGTGGATGCAGGGGATAGGAAGATATCTATATAGAATCACAGAATCATAGAAAATCCTGAATTGAAAGGGACCCCCAAGCATCATCAAGTCCAACTTCCTGGCTCCATATAGGACCACCCAAAATCAGACCAGGTGTCTGCGAGCATGGTCCAAACGTTTCTTGACCACGTGCCTGGGGAGCCTGTCCCAGTGCCCGACCACCTCTGGGTGCAGAAGCTTTCCCTAACCCCCAGCCTGACCCTCCCCTGTCCCAGCTCCATGCCGTCCCCTCGGGTCCTGTCGCTGTCCCCAGAGAGCAGAGCTCAGTGCCTGCCCCTCCGCTCCCCTCGTGAGGGAGCTGCAGGCCGCCATGAGGCCTCCCCTCAGCCTCATTTTCTCCAGGCTGAAGAAACCCAGGGACCTTAGCCACTCTTCATATGTCTTGACCTTTAGACCCTTTACCATTTTGAAGCCCTCTTTAGGACATTCTCTAACTAATAGTTTCATGTCTTTTTTATATTGCGGTGCCCAAAACTGCACACAGTGCTCAAGGTGAGGCCTCACCAGCACAGAGCAGCACGGAACAATCCCTTCCCCTGACCGGCTAGCAATGCCTTTCCTGATGCACCCCAGGGTACAGCTGGCCTTCCTGGCTGTCAGGGCACAAGGTTGACTCACGTTAAGCTTGCTGTCAAGCAAACCCCCCAGACCCTTGTCTACTGGGTTGCTCTCCAGCCTCTCATCTCCAAGTCTGTACATATAACCAGTTGCTTTGTTAACTATACAGGTGAGTATAAAGAACAAGAGGGTTGTGATAGCACTAGTCTGCAACACTTCTCTAATGGCTCTACAATAAAAACAGGATTCTTCTATTAAAGGGCATCGATATTCTATATAATGAAGAAGAAGAAAAAAAAAAAGGCTGGAAAAGAAGACAAGTTTAAAAGTTTCTCAGAAAATTTGGCTTTGAAAATACAGTTGCGCAATTTGAAAAAAAAAAAAAATCTTAGAATTTCCGTGTGAAAGTACAATGCTATTCTTAAAAATAAAAGAGGTGAAAAAGACCTTTACAAAACAGGATACCATAATCAGATGTGCTCAGAAGTAATTAGAAATAGTTAGAACTAGAAAATTACAAATAATTCCTGCTTTTTCAAACAGCAAAAATGAGCAAGATAAGCATAGAACACATCTTACTTCTCCTTCAGTCTTTTTTGAAACTGTTGTCAAAACTTGGAAATCTTTATGTGCTGAAGTGTGAGAACAGCAGCCCCAATTCAAAGCACATACATGTAGTAACGTGCTAATTAACCATAATGGGATCTTGATGTACAGGAGTGCAATTAGTGATGCTTGATGTTGAAAAGCCCTTTAGAGATGCTCTTCACTGAAGTCAGGTGAAGCTGCCTCTGCCCTAATGATGGGCTTTGACTGCAGAATGTACTTTTGGGTCCTCACCTGATTAACTGCAGAATGTAGGTGGAAAGTTCTGGCAAACAGAAAAAAGGAACTGATTTTCCCCCAGAATGGAGCAAAATGCTTTTTATTCAAATCCAGTATTATAGGAAGGGCTTTATATTATCCTTACATGATGCTAGAAGTGAAAAACAGAGAATATTTATAGTATTAACGTAAAGTATTATTTTGGTGACACTATTAACTGGCATACATATTCCACTATTTCAACGGATTTTCTATGGTGATAATTTCTAAGTAATCTGTAAGACTATATATTAATTCATATTGATTTATATCAATGTATCACTTAACATTTAACCATGAAGATTTATTTTAAAAACTAAATGCTGATTACATAGATGTTATTTATTGCTATCAGTTTAATTTGAAAAGGAAAATATATGAAAAAATATGAGATACAACTTGCAAAAATTTTGCAAGCATCTTTAAAAAAATCATATTTTTACATACATGTATAAGAATGTAAACACTTCAAGTACTATAAGATTCATAATCCTTAAAAAATTGACTTCGAGTTTATAAATCAAGCATTACAATTTTACCAATTTTTGTCTTCTTACAAGTACTGAAATAAATAATCCTAACCCTCTTTACCTTGATTCTAAGTATCTTCATGTTATGAAGATTTAATGGTTTTACTTTTATTAAATCCTTATTGCTTATCTCTCACCTAATCATTTTATTTCTCATAACTGCTTTTCACTAGAGATTATTATTTGTATGGTTTTCATACCATTTTAAGCTTTATAACAGGTTTACAATTAACTCTTCCCTTTATATATTATCTCTAGTAAATATGTCTATGTGCTTTTCTTACTGTTATTGATAATTTCATAAGCATTTCTTATTTTATTGAAAATTTCTTTCACTCAGCTTCATTTTTCTTTATTCTAAAAATTAGACACATAATATGGCACATATAATCTATTTTAAGCTGAAAATCTGTGAACCACTGCTTTGTGTTTTGCATTGCTTAAATCAGGCAGCTTTCACTTTAAGGGGGATTAAATTATTGCTAGTCCTATCAAAACACTGTTTCATGGGAATACCTAAATGGGTGTTATTTCTTGAGTGTATTTCCAGGATATTTTCAACATATCTGTTTCTGATTGCCTGCTTACATCAAAAGTTTCAAAGGCAAAACTAGATTATATTTTTTCTTCTCTGCCCATTGTTCCCATGAATCTATTTCAATGAATTTTTACCCTCTGCTTTTGCAGATATTTGGGGTTCAGAAGGACAAAGAACATCCCTTTTTGCATTCCAGATTATAGGTGGAAAAATTAGGAACAGTCAAAGGTTAAAAAGACTTTAAGATGATTGAGGCCACAGTAACTAAGCAGACATCCTAAATATTCAGGAACACACAAAAAAAAAAAAAAGAAAATTAAAAAAAAAGTATTTTAAAAATCATCCTAACTTCTGCTTTTTTTCTTTCTTTCTTTTAAAAATTGTGGGACTAGATCACATCTTAGTCTATGTGGCTTTCAATCTTTTCTGTTTTAATAAGTGAAATAATCTTTTCTCACAGAGGAGGATTAAGAAACTTTTCAATTTTTTATTTCTTTTTATTAAACTTTTCTAATCACTGCAAGAATAGTAAAGGGAACTTCAAATTCTCTGTCATTAGGGGAACTTTAATACTTCATAGTACAGAATAGTGATAGTTACTCCCAATAAGTAAACAGGCACTTATTAAGTACAAAATAGATAAGCAAACACTGAGAGCTGTTTTGCTGTTTCCCAGGGGTAAGTCTGGTTTTATGTTTCAAAAATTTCTCCACATAAAGAAAAACAAGACTTGCATTGATTTTGTATGCTCAAAACTGGGCTTTAAAGTAAGCAGGCAGCAAAGTTTGGATCTGAGAGTCTCGACAGCCTTTGTTCAAAAGAATAATGTCCTTAGTGCCAGCAAATAACAATATTTTAAGTAGAAAGCTGCTATATTTGACATTGCCTATCTCCACAAACACATTCTTCTAAAATAATTCTGCAGGCAATCTGGGAAATGCCACCACACTAAAGGTTAATTAAGCAGTAAGACACGACAAATCATGCTGTATTGCAAATCTGTATATACCTCGAGAAGACAATGAGGCAGAAGGTAAAGCAAAATGCCTCTGGTGTTCTAAAGCTATCTGTTTATTAAAACGAATACAAGCTGAATTAAAAAAAAAAAAAAAAAAAAAAGGGTTTGAAATACCCATTTGCAGTTTTTAAATCCATAAGTAAAATGCTGGAGTAAAATTTGACCAAACATATCCAAAGGGTTAGAGTTCAATTCTGAGCCAAAATACCAAGGGCTATACAAGCAACAGGATGTTACTCAAAAGGACAATATATTATGGTGCAGAAATGCTTCTGCTAGTGGATAATGAACTTCAAAGTAATGACAAGTTTCAGTGGTTTTCCTTTCTCTAACAGCAGAGAAAGCTATCAGGTCTACCCATGGTCATATTAACTAGAGGTATTCACTGTAATAAACATTGGTTGAAGTCCCGAGAGGGGCTGAGACGTCACTGTCAAATCTAACTACAGGAAAGAAAAAAAAACACGGAAAACAAAACCACTTTCTGTATTTCAGACTGTATGTTCTATCTAGAAAATGTAGAACTACTAACCAGGACACAAAGTCTTCTGACACTTTACATCAAAAGTTTGTGTCACATTGATTTCATCCTTTCTCTTAACAGAGAATTTGTTTGCAATACTCGAAATATGCTTCTCTTTCTCCACTCTAAACAACTTTGTGTGATGTTTTAATTTTAATTATATATTCAATTACAATCATAGTCCACCACCTGAGGTTTCACACTAAGAAAAAAAAAAAAAAAAGAATTTATCAGTCAGAGAGAGCATGCTTCATCAGAAGTCCTGTGGTGAAGTTGCCATAGTAAAACTTTGCCAGATGCAGTTATTCTTAACGATTCTAAATTATTTCACTTTGCTTGTAACTAATTTAAAACTCTTTCTCAGTGGTAAGTCTATTTTATATGATTATACCACAACAAATCAATATATATTAAATGTTTCTTAATTCCAAAAGAGCTAAGCTGGTGTTTGCTCACCAATGTATGAATGTAGAGAAATAAATTTATCATTTTAAATATGAATACATGGGAAACTCTTTGGAATGATGGACAAGTGTTGAAGACACCAGACAAAGGCTGCAAAAATTATGAATTTGTATTCATATATGAATATGTTGCCTCTGTCAATGGCTTTTTGTTTGAACTAGAGCAAATGATAAAACATATTTCCCCATCAGTGCACCATGAGTATAAACACATTTTTTAAAAAAATACCCTTTCATTATCTATGTATCTGGACACTACTCAGAGAAGGAAATGGAAAGGATTTTTAGAGGGCATGCAGCACCACTCTTCACTGGGAGTTCTGATATCCAAAGTTTCTCCATTAATATTCGTGCTGTAGAAATTATCTTTTTGCCTTTCCATATCATCTCTCTCTAACTTTCCCCTTCCTTAATCGATTGACGTTAGGCTGCACCCTGTGAACCATCCTGGTTTCTGTGGATCTCCTTGGGGCTGCTCAACTTTCCCTAGGTCTTGCATGGGAATCCCAGTTGTCCAGGTTACAATTTCTGGATTCCATATTCCCCAAAATTAGATTCCATAGAGTTCCCTTCTAGGTCCAAGCATCTAATTTCTATTGAAGTCAAGAGCAATGGCAAAGTCCCATGTACCTTTTCAAGGCATGTCAGTTCAGGAGGTCATAGCCAGAGCAGCCTGCTACATCAACATGCTCCTCTGAACAAAGATAGCAGCATGGACAGTGCAGAGGCATGACAACTAGGAGACAGAAGCATTCATTAAACTGCTGTCAGTTTCGGTTTATGGTTTATAGCCAGAGCTGGCTAGTTAGAAAAGAGATCTCTGATTCAAAACTCCTTTCTGTTTTTTACTGCACTAGTTGAAGAGTTTACTGTATCAGAGCAAGGTCTGAACCCTATTCAGCTTTCCAAGTCAGATTAGAAAAATATGAGATATCAGGTTCATAAGTACATACAACTTGCTTATAGTCATTTAGAATAACTAAAAGCTAAGAAATTTAAATGTAGATATTCTGTAGTATAAATCGTTTGGTTTGTTTTTGTTTGTCTGCTAGTTTGTTTCCTTTAGTCGTAAATTTCAAAGTCTTTCAGCTTCTTCCTATTAAGAAACTGACCAAAAAAATAAGAAATCACATTCTTTAACAAAATAAAATATTTTTTTATGTTCACTGAATCTTTGTGTTTCTGTAAAACTGCAATGTTTAGTTGCAATTCAATAGTTCTACTTTTTGGAATATTAAAATATGTTTTGAGGAAGAAAAACTGTTCAAAACCAACCACAGATCTCCAATCTAATAACGTCAGCTGGGATGATACAGCATAAACCAAAAAAGGTCAGTTACAGGAAGGCCTGGAAGTTACTTTAAACAGAACTTAGAAAATAGATACTTTTCAAAATATATGCAACTGCAAGAATACTATTATATATGCACTTTAGAGGTATCCTAGATACCTCTAGGCTTGTAGTCTTATTTATTGCTTGCTTATTGTTGTTTCTCTTAGGCTAGTTTCCACAACATCATATAAATGCATAAAAATGTATGCTTATGAGTTAGTTGATGGGAGGAAATGAAAAGGGCTTGTGATCAAGAGGGTGATGAATGGAAATTGGAATACAAAAAAAAATGGGAAAACAGGAAAAGTATGCTGTGGCGGTGGCACAAGTACTAAGCAATAACTTCCAGTAGTAAACAGTTAGCAGCTGTCTTTATGCCTGCTCTTGATTGTTCCCAAGTAATACTAAACTCTTAAAATTTTCTTAGAAATCTGTGATGACAGAAAAGACTGAGAAGCCAGTATTCAGTGCTATGATTGTTAGTAAAAGGAAAGGCTGAGCTACTTTTGGATGAACGTCCCTGGCAGTTCTAGCCTTTAAAACCTTCCCAGTTCCTACCTGCACTTTTCTGAAAGTCTTCATTACACTTGTGTTTCCTTAGTCATTCATCTGCCTGGGCTAAATAAATAAATAAATAAATAAAAATAAGAATATTCTACAATACTTTGCTTGAACTTCTTAAAGTTCATTTTCAAAGACTGTGTCATCTTTAAACAAGTGGCAAGATGCTTGTTGGATTGTGTCTTTGTGCCTTTTATTAGTGCTTCTCACATAGTTAGCTTTCTTGCAGGTATTATCAATTAAGAAATTCTCATCAGCTAACTTACCCTTTGCAACCAGCAAGACTATTTCTTCTCATTTCAGTATATTCTAAGTAGTTGCTGAAGACAGTCACAGATGCATAGCTTATTACAATTTCTTTTCCACCATCTGTCATTTATTGTTTCCAAGTCTTAGAGTTTCCCTGAAGAGAACCACCTTCTACCTCCTCCTGCACTTTGCAACAATTTTTAGTAATGCTGATCATCTTTAATTTCATCCAGAAAATCTGCATCCTCTTCTACACATAACTGCAGTTTCCAGCCATCACCATTGTGGGATTCCTGATGCCCTTTGTGAGACACAGAGCAAGAATCTTCTTACTTCACAATGGGTCTTTAATATGATATCTTCACATACAAAAAACAGCTATGTGTTCAGTAAAAGAAGACATCCTACTACAGTATGAGTGAAAACAGTGCAAGAGGATTACTGTTCAATTTGCATACACTGTTTTTATAGTAAAACCAATAGTTATCTGTACACACACACACACACACAACCACACTTTCTCTGATTCAATTTCCCTTTAATGTTAAACATTCATATTTAAGTTTGTAATCAGACATTCACTGGCATTGCTACACAATTTCTTATACCATTAAAATGGCTTAATTTTCAGGGATTGTGTCCTTTACTTTGGGAGAAAACAAACAAACAAACAAACAAAAAAAAACCCAAGAAAAAACAAGAAAAAAAAATGTTTAAAAGAGAGAAAAGACTGCCCTAAGAAATTATTTACTAAAATTTGAATACACTTTTGGGGGATGTCAGGCAGGAGATGTCTTAAAAAGTAGTAAGCTGTATTCTCAAAATAAATGGGGAACAAGAAATAATTCTTAAACTTTCACCACACAAATATGTGCAATATCTGAGTTGTCTCCTTTGGCTATTGAAAAATATAGCAAATTACTTCCAGAGAAAGTGATCCAGTCTACTGGTATGAATCATTTTTTGGGAATACTACTTGATATTTCTGTAGGACCCTTGAATCAGAAGTTAGGTGCCCTAGTTTTACAAGTAGAATTAATCTTTATCACACAACCAGCCTGTGTGACAGATGAACATCATTGTCATTCTTACATTTCAGAGCAGGAATTTACACATATGCAAGTGAGAAAAGGAAGGTTAGAAGAGAAAAAAAAACAAGACAACCAAGAATAACATTTACTACAAGTTCTGATGCAGACACAAACCATTGAGTCTCCACACTGAAGTTTATTGCACAGGGTTCAGTTTTGATCCAAGCTAACAGAACTTGTGCCTATCGATATTTTCCGTGTGCCATTTCCAAGCATTTCAGAGACAGAAAGCTCTTGTAAACTAGTTTGATCTGCTTTACAGCATATGTCCTTGGACTCCCTCGTTGTTGTTCTTGTGTCATCTGGAGAATATCTTAGCTCCCGCCCATGCTCCCCCTTCTCCCCCCCACAAAAAATGAAATGCTTGAGAATATAGGACATAGAAGAGAAAAAGGATTTATGCCTCTGATCTCCGTTCCTTTTCATTGCAAGGAATGTATAACATAAATAATTTCCTGAAAATATCAAGATTTAATATAATATAAAGATTTAATGTAATATAAAAAATATCTTGAACTGCTATTTCTTATTTCAAGTCAAATTTAAAAAGAACAGCTCCATTCTCCTACTAATCTTGGTTTTAGACTGAGACAAACCAAGATCTGTAAGTCCTTTTCTGTAAACTCCTTTCCTGTTCTGATTGCTCTAATACTTCCTCTCTCTAAGTGTTCCCCTCTGAACTTTTATTTCTGGGGTACATCATAAAAAGTTCCTAATCTGTTATTTTAAAACACAAACTAAACATATTTTAAGATATAAATTAAATTTTAACAATTAGGCCATGAAAACTGTGTACCATGATGAAGATGGTACATCTCTATAGCAAGAAAATTATTCAGAAATAACAAGAAAAAAAATATATATATATTGTTTTTAAGGAAGAGAAAAAGTTAGAAGACTTTATGACAAGCAGATGTATATGCCTCACAGGTATTCTGAAAATAGGATTTCACTGTTATCCAGAAACTCATTATAAAAACTGATGTGGAGAAGAAATTGTCAGTTGTCATCATCAACATTATACAAGCTGACTACAAAATTTGCAAAGGGATTTTAAGATTCTTGTTGGGTGATAAACAGAAAATTATATTCAATCTTGATAATACAAAATGAATTGCATAGGCAAAAAGCAAACTTCATACACATAGTGATTGGATCTGAACTACTTATTACTACTAATGAAGTAGATCTTGGATTTTAAGTAAATAATTCCATGAAAAATTCACCTCAATGCTCAGTAGATATTAAACGTGGAAACTGAGCATTAAGAATTAAGAATCAGAGAACAGGACAGAAATCAGAAATCTTTTTTCCCATTCCAGGTGGGACGTACATAAAATGAAGGCAGGAACTTGCTGAATGTCACTGAAGCGTGTGGTGGAATAGGGCAGCAATAAACTGATATAACGCAGATATATGCAGGTGGTGGTAACACGGTGCATCACATAGGGTAATTTATCTGCATCTTGTGCCTCAATAATAACTTTGCTGCTTGAAGTGAGTTAATACTCACTAGCCTATGGTATCTTTCCAAACACAACTTTGTTGTTTATATTATGCTTCTCAAACATGCATCATTACCTCTTCAGCTGCAGTATTGTCCTCCTTCCAAGTTATTTATGGAAAATAAAGACCAACAATCTGGAAGACTTTTTTCCTCTCATCATTAGGAAATATATACCTCCTTTTGAGTGGGAAAAACAAATTCTCCTTTGTGATTAACAAGTCTTATTTCTTTTTATGTGTTCACATTTTGTCTTGGAAACAGTTCTTACAGCTTTTGCTCAGCTATTTTGTCTGTTTGGAGTCAGAAGAAACTGTTGGTCTTTCTGTTAGATCAGGTTACGGTCAGAAAAAAAAAAAGTTTGTGTAGATCAAGAAGCATAAAAACATTTCTTTGTCCATGTGGTGTTGCATGAAGCACATACCATTAAATCATTAAAATGTATGAGGAAAGAAAAACATAAAACCTATTGTATACTCTTATTAATTGAAAATAAACAGAGTGAACAACTATTTGATGCTTCAGCCAGAATGGGCTAAAATCCTGTTTTCCTTAAGAGTATACAATAATAGATTGAAAGATAAACCAAAGAACAGGTGGGCTGGTGATTTGTCAAAAACAGCCAGCAGCAGAGTCACGAACAAGATCAGGACTCCTGATCCTCTGAAGAAATATTCTTGGATTACAACAGCTCCACTACCAGCCACAACGTGAGCCGGAGTTACTGCAGATAGATTTAAACTAACCAAAGCTCACTGAGCAAGTTGTTTGTGCTTTCAGATCGGTATGCAACAACCAGCAACAACTGTGGAACACAGTTGTGGAGTCACAACTCCCTACTGTACTTGTATAATTGAGATTACAGGTAGGCCTTTTGTCTTTTCCATATAAGCTATGATGTTTTCTATGGGAAATAATACTTTCTGAAACTAAATGTTCAAATAAACTGCCTGCATATTTAAAATAAAAATAATTCACATTGCACTCTCTTCACTGTACACTGGGCACAGGAGGATTCATTACCCATGAGCAAATATATTTTTTCATTATGTATTCCCTTGGTAGTCTTAATGCGTAATCACACAGGATCACAGAATGTTCGGGATTGGAAGGGACCTTGAAAGATCATCCGGTTCAATCCCCAATGCTAACGTTAATGTTCTTTTAAGTATAATAGAATAATAGAATCATGGAATGACTTGGGTTGGAAAGGACCCAAAAGACCATTTAGTGACACTCCCCTCAGGTCTGGACACCTCCCAGCAGCCCAGGCTGCCCCCAGCCCCATCCAGCCTGGCCTTGGGCACTGCCAGGGATGGGGCAGCCACAGCTCCTCTGGGCAGCCTGGGCCTGGGCCTCACCACCCTCTGAGGGAAGAATTTCTTCGGAATACCTAATCTAAATCTCCCCTCTTTCTGTTTAAAGCCATTCCCCCTTGCCCTATCCCTACACCCCCTGACACAGAGTCTCTCCCCAGCTTTCCTGCAGCCCCCTTTAGGCACTGGCAGGCCGCTGTGAGGTCTCCCCTGGGCCTTCTCTTCTCCAGGCTGAACCCCAGCTCCCTCAGCCTGGCTCCACAGGAGAGGTGCTCCAGCCCTCTGATCATTCTTATGGCCTCCTCTGGACTCACTCTAACAGGTCCATGTCCTTCATGTGCTGGGGGCCCCAGAGCTGAGCGCAGGGCTCGAGGTGGGGTCTGACGAGAGCAGAGCAGAGGGGGACAATCCCCTCCCTCGCCCTGCTGCCCACGCTGCTGTTGGTGCAGCCCAGGGTACGGGTGGCTTTCTGGGCTGCAAGCACTCATTGCTGGCTCACGTCGAGCTTCTCATCAACCACCACCCCCAAGAGTGATACTAGAGTGTTTTGAAATTCAGACAAAACATAAACACAACAGAGAAAGATGTTGCTTTCTTCCTAAGCAATTACAGGGTATTAGGTAATCTTATTTTCTAAAGGTAAGGGGTTCAACCGATGTTTCCAGCACTCCAGCAAAAACAAACAAGCAAGCTTGATACTGATATTTTCTTGTTCAATGAAACTCTAAATGTTAAGTTTGCTGCTGTTTGATCTGTTAAGAAAAGTAAATGTTTGTTCAAGGATAAATTTTAAGTTATGCTTTCTTAATACCCTATGGTTTTGTCCTCATGCTGTAGATAAAACTCAGCCAAAGGTTCCCTGAGATTTTTCACAAGATATCTCACAGATCATGGGGAAGATTTACAAAGAAGGTCTTTGCTAAGCAGGGGACTATATTCTGGGCAAAGGGAAAAAAGTCATGTTATTAGTGTTTTACTTTTCTGCTTAAAATAAATCCACTCTGCAAGTTTTCAAAAGAAACTAAAAACCTCTGAGATAATATAAATTAAATTGCTTTTCAAGATTAAGCTCTTAGGTGCCTATACTAACAGCAGAATTCTGCCACTTGCAGGGCTGATGTGCTAAGCAAAGTGTAATATTTTATTTTAATGCAGCTATTCTTAGCTTCATCCTACTGTAGAGTGACTCAAAAAAAAAAGAACCTACTCAGAACCTACTTTTGATGTGAACATCTTTGACTAATCATTGTAAATGTATTTTACTTCTGAAAGATACCTGAAATGTATCTTATTTTCACATTTAAATCTATTATACTGCCTACAAAACAATGTGACAATGTATTCATGGAATCACTGTGGGGAAACCAATGACAGGACAAGGGGGAATGGCTTTAAACTAAAAGAGGAGGGATTTAGATTAGAGGTTAGGAGGAAAGTTTTCAATCAGAGGGTGGTGAAACACTGGAACAGGTTGCCCAGAGAGGTTGTGGATGCCCCATCCCTGGAGGTGTTCAAGGCCAGGCTGGATGGGGCCCTGAGCATTCTGATCTAAGTGGGTGGCATCCCTTCCTACGGCAGGGGGATTGGGACTAGATGGTCTTTAAGGTCCCTTCCAAAGAATCACAGAATCACAGTCTGCTTTTGTTTGCCTTTAGGTATAACAGAGCTAAATTAGCTTTAAGACTTTTGGTCTGATACATTTCAAAATTCTTACTTGAGCTTTATGTCCCCAAAGTCAGGTTGTATCTCTCAGATTTTCATAGATTAACTTGAATTTATTTACTCAAATTAAAAAAAAAAAAAAGCTGTTCAAAATCAACATTTAAAAAAATTCTTATAATTTATAATGTGTAACATAAAAAAAATACAATTAAAAATAAAAAGAAATTAAAACAGAGTTAGAAGATTTGAAATTGCAAGCTAAATACAATATAGTAATCTGTCCATCTTTTCAAGGTTACTTGCTGCACAAAATCTATCTTCAATGTGGTGAAAGGTGAGAATGGCTTCCTCAGGTGCCATGGAAATACTACTGCAATACCTATACATGCTATAAAAGAACGGAAAGGAAAAAAAAAAGAAAAAAGCCTGATTATGAATTGGTCCTGCAGTCCTTTAAAGACCTAATGCTGCACAGAAATCACAGTGATACTGTAAATTAGATCAGTAATACTAGATGAGATGACTGCCTAGTGCCCATGGTTAGGATTTCCCAGACTAGCCTCTCTTCTGCTGCTTCCCTGCTACCTTAGAGTGATTAAACAGATGATTAAACAGCAATACTTGTCATAAACAACATATGGGGGGAATTCACAATGAGAATTTTGAGGGAGCTTTTAGAGTCATCATTGTTGTCTCTAACTAGACCAGTGCAGAAGGTGCTGCACCACGCAAAGTACTGTTAGCCTTATAATTATGACCTATGTGATAGTGTTGGTAAAAAGATGAAAACTTTCATTAGAATTGGTAACTGTTTACCATTGAAGATAAGCGCAGGGAAAACAGAGCAGCCAAATGATTTATAAAAAAAGAAATACAGCCTTGCCTTTCAGTTCTTCAATTCCTACACTTTTGCCACCTGTAAAAGTCTGAACAATGGAATGGTTTATCCTGGTTCTCAAAGCCTGAATGGATCAAGATCTGAAGTCTGGAAGAAGAACAAAACAGTAACACACAAAACTTAACTATTCTTTTAACTCATTAACAATGTGTTGGGTGGTTTTAGACATAAATAATATGGACTTGGTACTAATGAAGATGCTAAATATGAAAATATCAATATGTATCTTACAGAATCATTTATCCAGCTGTCATAAAAATGAAAAATTTACTTTAATTTCTCTTGTTGGTAAGGAAAATCTAAATGCTCTGTTCACATAGTATCAAACAGATTCAAAGTCCAAATCTTCATAGATTCTTTTTTGACTGCTATTATTTTTTTTGGAGTGTAGTCCTTCCCACTGATATAATCAGGCTGAATAATTTGGCTACATTCACAATGTTGCTATGTGTTAGATCCAACTTCCTAATTCCTCCTTTTGTCACCTCTTGAACAAGCATTCACTCTTTTGACCTTAAGCTAAGTATGAAAATGCAAAACGAACTTCAACACCTAAATTGGATTTGAGTGGATTTGGGATACCCAGGACTAAACTTACAATTTTTAAAATCCCTGTTCAGCTCTAACACTAGCCATCTTTATTTTTTGACATGGAATTCTGTATGCAAATAAACGTACAAATAAGCCACCTCTAAGCTAAACCTTGCATATATCCAGAAAGCAGGCAGCACCAGGTTGCCTGAAGGCTTAACCTACAAAGCCTGATATGCATAACAGCAATGAATTTAAAATAAAAAAAAAGTACAGAATTCATGATCTCTATTGTTAAAAAAACTGTGGCGATGACTGTTTGATAGACTCATGAACAGAACACTCTCCTATGTAATACACTTTTTGATTCTAGGCTTGTAGCAGCCTGACATTACCTGTGCTCCTATCATTCAGAAAAGTCTTTAACCACTGAGTTACAGGCTACATTATATGTTAGGCACAGCCCTGTTATCTGGGTGAATTAACCCTGCCCCCTAAAAAACAGGGAATATTATCTTAATTTTAGAAAAGGAAGATTGAATACCAGAGAACTTAATGGCTTGTATGAATCAAACAGAAAATCTATAAATGGTGGAGAACTGAAGCCATATTTCCGGGGCTGTAGTCATAAGAATATTCCTCATAATTGTCCAATGAGTCTAGGCTGAGACAACTCTTAAAATGGAAAGTCAGAAACTATCAGTGCACAATGGAGGGCAAGCAAACAAGCAAATAGTGTCTGTTGGCATGGTTAACACTAATACATTATCACGTCTAAAATGAAGCATGAGTCTAAAATTAAACTACGTTTTCTTATAGCTTAAAAGAAACCCACTGAAACTTTCCTATCCTTTCATTTTAACAAAACCAGCCACAGGAGATTTTGTGCTAGGCTATAAGAAGCTAACATACATTTCCTTGTATACTGGGTCTATAAATACTCCCTGAAGACCCATTTCTAAATGCTCACTAAATAGGTCCTGCATCTAGAAATACAGAAAATATTTCAAGCTTAAAAATAAAAATTAACAAGCTTGTAAAAGTCGACAAAGGTACACAGTACAGCAGCAAAATATGACTTTGTCTTATCACATTTCAAAATTAACTGCTTATCCAAAAATGTCTCCAAGATACCTACTGTATTATGGATATCAATGTAAGCACAGACACAATCTGAAAGAGATAGCTGGGTTAATGTACAATTCTTCAATACATGCCAACACTAAAAGCAGAGATGATTTCTGATTTTATTTTTAAAAAGTTATAAAGTTTTTGTTGTTGGGCCTCCTAGAAACAGTTTCCCACGTATAGAGACTGCACAGTCTGGTCCCTAGACCATGGGACCTACAGGAACATATCATGGTTCCCACTCCTTAGAGAAGAACTGGGACATGCAGGAAACAGCTCCACACCCATATCTCCTTCAGGACACATCCTGTAGATGTCAAGGCCAAGCCTGTGATGGCCTTATTCCCATTGTATAGTCACTGAGGACCCAGAATATTGATTCCAGTCCTGACTAAATGTCCCAGAACAATGAGTGTCCCGTAATAAAGGAGTTACAAATACCAAAAGCTTCAACAATTATAGCGTACTAGGGGCTCAAAAATAATAATATATTGTCAGTTGCTTCAATGTCTGTAGTAACATATAATTTGTTAGTGTTTTAGTATGATCATTCGATATTAACTTCAAGAAGCCTTGAATATCCTGACGTCATCTTAATTCATTGCCAAATATGTAGTGATTATTTACCATTCATATCAATGATATGTTTCTCAATTATTTCAGCACCAAATGTTACAGTGAGTGTGTTCAGTGTTTTCAAAATCATCCTAACAATTGAGATCTATACAACTGATCTGAGCAACAGCTCCAGGAGCTGTGAATTTTACTTACATATGGTTTACTTACATACTGTTTTTCACATCCCCAGCATCCTGAAATATGACAAAAACAGGAAAAAAATTGGACTTCAAATTATAGAGAATCTAATATGATACTCATACTCAAAAGAGTACTCAAAAGAAAACAGCAAATGAAACAAATTCAGGGATGTAAGTGTTACTTTTTGTAGTTAAGGTCTATGTGTCAAAGTGGGGAAGAAAAAAAAAGATACACACTAACTAGAAAACTGATGTGAATTTGCAAAGAGAAATCACATTTAATGAGTGGGATGAAAATAACTCAAGAATAATGAAAGTTGACAGCAGTGATACTGACAAGTTTACTTAAGCTTCAGGAAGGTTCTGGGTGCACATTCTCCTAGAAGACTATTGCACATGGTTAAGAAGTGCTGCGTGACTGGTGATATATCCTACTGATAATAAAAAGATAAATAAAAATGGTGTGCTACTATCAGAATAAAGCTGACAGTGAAAGGAAGAACCAACTCGGAGGTACACTGCAAGAGGGGATGCAGGGTATCCAGCTTGCATCTTTTTCACAAGGCTTGATGTTGCAAAAGCACGTAGCAGGTTTCTCCTAAAACGTAAGTCTCTGCGTAGCTCTAAATCATGCCAGCAAATGAACTCAGGTAAAAAATGCTACTTGCAATTGTGTGAGTTGGACAAAGAGATATACTTAAACAGCACTACTGACCTTTCCTTTCATATCAGCACTGATCATTCCTTGGCCACAGCTGAGAATTTTGGTCGTGAATATATGGCTTTCAAGCACAAATTTGGAAGTCTAATGTTCATTTTGAAACCAGGATTGCTACAGCTTGTTTGAGTCAAAATTGCTTTGTCATATGGATGGAGAGCTCAAAGGAATATGTAGGTGTTCAAAAACAGGAAAGGAAACAAATCAAGGGGAAGAGTGATCATTAGGGAAGTAGACCTATTTCACAAGTATCTGTCCTAAACTAATTTCCCAAGCTGTGCATAGTTCAATCTTTACAATTATATATATAGTATATGTCTTGAATTCTTAAGTATTCCACGAGATAATTTCTTATGAAATGTGTTAGCTTAGTTCTTCTGGTCAAGTAACTTTGCCCTGAGGTTTTGGTGAAATGATCACTATATTCCACCCAAAATATCACATAATGTTTATATGTGGCATTAAAATAAAATATTTTGGAGACAAAACTTTCCATTTTGGTTGCACTGATCTCTGCATTCAGTCTATAAAGCTCTGGAGGCACTTTCCTGATGTAGAAGCTATATAAATGTAAATCACTTTAATCAATTCTGTTACAATATGAGCTTTTCACAATGCTTATAATACACATTTTGGAATTATTTAGGTCTTACTTCCAACTTTATTCAGCAAAAGAATTTCCTAGTTTAACCTCAGGGTCAGAGTCTATCAAACAAACATGATGCAAGTAACTGATAAATTCTACAATGTTATTTGCAAGACATTTTTCACTCATATTAAAGTCGGAAAATGTTTTCATTTTCCAACCATTTATTCATTTCATAATATCACATATAGATTCATTCTTTGGTTTCCATTTGCCAGAAGAAACTCATATTTTAAATGCATTAATTCTACAACATTTCATTTGTAAAAATCATACACATGTTAAGACAAATGGCCTAGAGACTGAATCTCCATTTCAAATGGAAATACAAATGCTTTTTTTCAAAGAACAGCAGTTTCCACCAGATTCTTTATGTTTCTTTATCTATACAGCTCATAAAAAATCCATTTCCGAACAGTAGATATGGTGCTGAAAAAAAAGTCATCAGCCTCATTTAAGAATGCAGAGACATATCCTGAAATCTACTTTGCTATTTATCTGTACAACTTAACATCCGAAAGAGTAAGACAAATTTAAATTGCTCTTGTATCAAAGTAAGCATTACAAACAAGACTTGCATACAGGAATAGGTTGCTTCATGAGTACAGCACTGAATTTATATATGGCATGTATATGTTATTACCAATATGTAAGCTTTCAGCTGGGTCTAACTTTGTTTTTAATGAACTTTTCCTTAGAAGTAACCAATAAGATGACAGATAAGGCAATGGTTTCTTATGCAGAACAGAGAAAACTGGGAATGCCAGAAGCCTAGTAAGTAAAAGAATGACAGCAAAGTGAGTGGATGGGGAAGGGGAATCCTATGGGAAGAATTACCACAGTGGAGAAATTATTCTTTTCCTTCTTCTGAAGTAAGTCATCCCCTCCAATAATCTCGCAAGTTCCAGCCACTGCACTCCAAAGTAGACTTTGTATCTGAACTCACCATTACACTCAAAAGTAAACCTTACTTCTCAGCTCCTTCAGTTCAGAAAACATGATGGATTTTTTATTTCTCTGCTGAGCCCCTTATGCTGACCATTAACAACGCTGTTAGCTAATTAGCACAGTCAAATACATCTGATTGTACTAGCCCAACATCTCCTGCTAAGCTTGTGTCTGATGTCTTAGAAACAGCAGATCAGGAAGAGCTATAGTTATAGCTATGTTAGTGGAAGAGCTGCTCTGCTTGAGAGAAATGCTAACACATGAGAGACACCAGGGATAAAGTTGTTATAGTACAAACACTTCAGGGAAAGTGACATTATTTACAGCTGTTTACTAAATCATTCTAATAATGCCAAAAACGTGCAACCCTGAAGACTAAGCAGGGCTTGAAATATAGTATTTAACTGTAAATTCAACAAACTATTGCCAATTTGATTAAGAAAATAACATCTCCATAAGTCTCTTACATACACTAGTGAATTCTGATTCACTGTTTTGTGGGCTTTTTTGTTTTGTTTTGTTTTTTAATGCCACATATATGTAACCAAATTGCACAAGAACAACCAACATCTCAGAAATTGTCACTGATAGATCTAAATAATTTATTAGTGTCATGTGCATCGTGTATACTAGAATACATAGGCATTTTCATTTGAAAAAATAAAAAATAAAAAAGCAAGGGTAGGTAGTACATTTTCCATACTCTAAAATTCTACAGGCATCTTTTATGCTGTAATTTATCAATAGACCAAACAAGTTTAAGTTTATGTTATCCCATTGATTAATCAGACAAGGATAAAATGGATAGCATGACATTGGAAGAACACTGTGGGAAATCAGACCTACAGCATTTATTATGTAATTATTAGCATTCATTAAACCAGGCCTGTTAAGACACAACGTGTGAAACTCTGCTCAGCATGGAATGAAGCTTACTGCTTTGCTACATGACAATTTTTTCACACATTTGCTATATTTATGATCCCTTATTCAAGGAACCACTTGCCATTCTACCAGTTGTTCTCATGTGAAAACAAAATTTGGCCAAAAATTTGCAACAGATGTCGGACTGTGCTAGTAGCCCACAGAAAAGAATCAAGAACTTTTATCCAGAAAGGCATGTCTTAAAAAAAAACAAATGCAGAGAAAGAAAAAAAACTATAGTTTTCTGTAGTAGCTGTCAGCTTAGATCTGTTGACATTTTGCTGCTTGCATGCAGCTAACAAAAAAGTGACTATGGGCACTCAGTACTTTAATTTTCTAATTAAATATGGGTTGCTAACAACACCTACATACTCATGTTAGACAAGTTTTTGCCCACACACTTTGCTAATCATTTTTAAATCTTCACAACGTGCTGTAAGAATGTTGTAAGTGAAGAAAATTATACCCTGGATAGATTAACTTTAAAATAATTGAAATTTTGAGCTCACTTGGACTAGCTAGATTCTTTTTTCTCCTTCCCCTTTACAGTCATTGCTACCTTACTAATTAGGTATGTGGATTCTGTAATTAGTACAGTATCCACGATTCATTAAAATTACCTCTAATATTTCCCAGTGCCAGTTTAAAATATTCTTTATATTTTTTAATATAATATTTGACCCATTCTTGATGCTTATCAGTAATGATAAGCATCGGCTTACTAGCATAGCAGTAACTGGACCAAACCAATATATTTACTAGCAATAACCTACTGTTTAATTGTATTGATATTAAGGATTGTTATTGTTATCCAGTCATTCAAGAACCATATTCAAATACAAAGTAGCATTAGAAAATGCAATGTGGTTGTCAGTTTGCTTTTGTTTGTTTGTTTGTTCATTTGTTTCAAAATATATGAAAATTCATTATATTCATTCATTTTGTAAAGCATATGCTGCACATTTTGCACAAGGTTACCAAAAGGAAGAATGGATTTCCTGCTAAGGTAAACTGCTATAGTAACAATGAATTAATGATCTATGGCAAGCTAAAAATCTGACCCCAGGTGTCAAAAATGAAGTACTTCAATCTGCAATTAAGTCAAAGAAATCAATGGATTTGGTCTATATCCTTGTAATATAAGTCAGTGGGAGATTCTAGGTATTAAAGAAACTTTGGAAAATTACATCGTTAATGTACACATAAATACAGCTGGTTGAAAAATATTTTCTCATTCAGAAAATTTCCAAAATTTAAATGCATACATTCTGATTTTCACACAATTCTGTCTTTTCATCCCCAAAACTGCCCCACTCTATATGCTTCTTTGGATTTAATATCAACAACAATCCCCAAATAGTAATGATACATTTCACAAAAGAAGAAAAATCAAACAAGATTGCATTTGATTGAAATTTACCAGTGTAAGAAATAATATATTAAAAAAAAAAAAAATCTATTAGACCTTTCTGATCTCTTGATCTTTTCTGGTTTGTTTTGTTTTGTTTTTTAGTGGAAACAACTTCTTTTTAGCATATGCAGCACAAGTAAGCTTAAAATACTTTTATACAGCATGGCATATGTAGGTAGCCAGAATCAGTATATTAGAGTCAACACAAATCTTTTGGTGGAAATGATAAACACTATTGTACAGTTAGATTCCACAAGAACACTGGTCAGGAAGTATTGTTCATAAATAATGAACTTCATGATTTTGACAAGAAAATAGAATCATAAAATGGTTTGGATTAGAAGGGACCTTTAACATCTAGCTTCAACCTCTCTGCCATAGGCAGGGACATCTCTCACTAGATTAATCTGTGTTTCTGTTGTGTCTTGTTTATAACATCTTTGTAATGAAAGATCCTCAGACAATAACTGTTTCGAGTTTCCATTTGGCATTCATATGCTTTTTAAAAGTCAATGTCCGAGGGAGGCTTATTTCGATACATTTTACATAGCTTCCAGGCAGAAAGAAGTTAGAATTTCTTCTTCAAAGTGCAATTTTATTGAATCATAAGTAACTTCTTCCATATATATTAAGTTTAACAAGCTTTCAGTAAATGAAACGCAGGACTCCCATGATTCTTTGTTTGAATTCATGGTGATGTGCTTTATTGGACCAGAGCTCAGGGAATGCGCTGACAGGCAAAAAGGAATAATAATAAAATAATAATAATAATTAAAAAAAAATGAATTGGAGTTCAGGGAAACAAAATCAAGAAAGCAAACAGAAAGGTATGGCAGATCAATACAGTTCACTAACTGGGCTGGGCAGACCTGCACCGGCATCTGCTCTGGGTTTAAATACTCTTTAGAAAAGATGAATCACAGAAAACTTACAGTGGGTAACAAAGAAAGAAAGAAAAAAAAACATAGAGGCTGTTTTTAGATACAAAATCTTCCTGATGTATATCTTCCTGATAGGCTACAGCTATCTTCTTGATGATCTATTTGACCTATGGAGGAACCGTAAGTCTTGCCTGCTTATGCATCAGTCATAGCGGACCTGCTAATTTTCAAATGTTTTGTAGGTACAAATGCAAACGTGCGTTGTAAATGGAAACATAAAAATACCTTCATGGTAACTGTATGCAAAAATTTAGAGCTTCAAACAGATCTGGAGAAAACACAGAAAAGTTTGATTAACAGTTTATCATGATTTGTCTGCTGGAAGAAAGGAATCTCTTCAACATATATACATGATTCTATGTATTTATATCACATGTGTCTAGGAAAGTAGTATCTTTTCTTAATAATAATTTGATAATTGAAGCCCAAGGCTCATGTGGTGTGACTCTTGAGCACTTCTTGAGCACTTACACTGTAACTCTTGAGCACTTCTTTCAAAGTAGGAAGTGCTTTTAAAATCAAAGTAACAGCTGATTTTAGACTCAATCATAGAACATCCTGAAATGCCATTTTCTTTACACTGGTTGAAGAGAATATCTCTGAATGTTAAACAACGGGGGGGGTAAAAAGGAAAGAAAAAAAAATGTTACCAAAAAGAGTAAGTCCACTGTGAAAGCTCTTGTTGTGTACTTGTATTTGCACTTGTGATGTGCTACTTGTATTATTTATGGCATGATGTGTCAACATACATCATGTGTGTGGGCATTACTAAATGCATGTTCTCCTGTGCTTGTAGTTTCAATTATCCAACCAGTGTATAGAAATAACAGCATAGTCACAGAAACAATACAAGCAATCATACAGCAGCAACAGCCAGTAAAGACCTGCTTTCTTTAAAAAATCCTGCTTCCAAGCAAATGACTAGAGGTGACTATAAAGATAGAGCAAATGTACCAAAGAGCTTTTTTTTTTTTTTTTTTTGCCAAAACTGTCTCCCACATGTTGTATTTCAAGCTCTTTCTGAGACAGAGGTGCTTTTCATGTAAGTAATAACTTTTCTTGAGCTTTTTTATCTATGATTTTATCCATTCTCATTTTGAACACAAATAGACCACTATCATTTATATAATTCTGCAGCAAGCACTGCTGATTAAATACACATTATACATTTTTTCAGCCTGAAGAAAAGAACACTCTGGGGAGACCTCATTGCAGCTTTTCAGTGCTTAAATGGGGCTTATAAAAAAGATGGAGAACAACTTTTTGCTCAGTCAGATAATGAAATGGTAGGACAAGGGGGAATGGTTTTAAACTAAAAGAGGGGAGATTTAGATTAGCTATGCTATAAGGAAGAAATTACTCACTAGGAGGATGGTGAGGCCCCGGCACAGGCTGCCCAGAGAAGCTGTGGCTTCCCCATCCCTGAAAGTATTCAAGGTCAGGCTGGATGGGGCTGGGGGCAGCGTGGTCTAGTGGGAGGTTGGAACTAGATGGTCTTTAAGGTTGCTTCCAAGCCAAACCATTCTATAATTGTATGATTACTTGTTTGAGCCTGATTTCTGATAGCTGCATTGGGTGCCCTTTAGTTCTCCTTTTAGAAAAAAAGCAGTCAACCATTGACATGTTCCTGATCTCACTAATGGTTTCACAGACTTTTATCAGACCTCTCAGTCATTTACTTTAAAAAAAATAAGAGTAGAGTGCTAGTCTACTTTATTATTCCAGTACAAGATTTTTTATTATTAATCTTTATTTGTTAAGTACAGAGGTCCCTTTATAGTTTTTATTGTGTGTGGCATGGTTGTTGAGAAATCAGTGAATTCAGGTCCCATACTCCTTCAGAGATTTTAGAATATATTTTGCTTTATGCATGATTACGAGCAATCTTACGGCTTCATTAGGGCTACTCACACATTCTGAAGGTAAGCAGAAGAAGATGAACACTTTCAGAACTGAAGCCAATCAATTGCTTGTCTGCAGGCTGGATAAAAAGGCTACATTAATTATGATGAAATTAACTCTGTTACACTTAACCAGAGCAGCTACCATGTGCAAAGCACTGTGAACCTGCTGCCAGTGACTGCTGGCATGATCTCATACTGATCAACAGTGCACTGAGGTTTTATTTTCCCCAAACTCCATTCCAGTGCTTGGCCTCAGGGCTTTCTGGAACAAGACAAATTTCTGTTTTAGCAACACTTGTTCATCCCCTACCTTCATTTCCAGCCACGCACACATTTCCTGGGGACAATCTAATCTGAATCTAGGAAATGAAAAGTCATGGAGCAAATTACAAACTGAGAAAACCTGATCTTATCTTGCCTAAGTTGCTTTGGTGTCTGACTTATCGCAGTACTCTTTCTTTGTGAACTCATTGGTTACTTTTCCATGAGCATCTCAAGTTGCTTCTTTCGCTTTATTTGTCCTTAGCCAATTACAGCTTTTAATATTGTTATACAAGTTCATTTTAATTAGTTTCTTAGAAAGGTCTTAAATTAGTTAATATTTTGGTAAAGCATTAACATCGTACTAAACACGTGTTGATATGTATCTCTTTCAGACACTGAGATTCAAGTAATTGCAGATTTGTGTTAGCTGCCTTCAAAATCAGCTCACAAAACATTAGGTTTTGTCAGATGGAAGTGGTCATCAGGCTTTGTGACTAGGTAAAGGGAAATATCATTCCCATTTTTAAAAAGAGTAGAAAGGAGAGACCTGGTGAACTACAGACCAGTGAGCCTCACCTCTGTGCCTGGAAAGATCATGGAAAAAATCTTCTTGGGGTCGGAACTGGATGATGTTTAAGTCCCTTCCAACCCATGCCATTCTGTGATTCCACGTTTCTATGAAATTGCTGTTTGTAGTCACAAAGATGGCTTTTCTTTGCCAAAGGCTCAGCTGCTACACCGGATCATTCAGGTTTTTCAAGGCCTTTTGAGGTTGCCTCACTGCATCAAAACTGGAGGTGTGTCAGAGTGCCGTTTGGGTAATCACGTCCCAGTGAATGCAAAAGGCAGAAAGAAGAGTGAAGGTCAGAGTAACTTTAACAGCTTTTAACTACAATCCCGAACTCTTACTTTGTAAGATGCACAATTTGGATGGTTAGTGTTTTGATAAGGATACTTGTGGTCTGTAAAATGAATATAGACTACAAGTAAACAAAAGGTTTACTCCCTGATAGCTGACTATGGTTGGAAACAATCAAGTTCCAATTATGCACTTATCATTGCCACAACAACAACAACAAAAACACACAAACTGAAAAGAAACAGACAACAAACTTATCTTCATCTCAAAGGCTGTCTCTCTGAGCCATGTAGAGTATTAGCTTCAAAGTATCACCGACTTTGTTACCATTCTTCGGGGAACAAACAGAATAATCTTATTTCTATATCTACCTATTTAATTCTTCTCCGTCACCAACTTTATGCTGAGAAGCACATACAATAACTTCTCTCCTCTCCAGCCCTGAAGCAAATGGAGATGTTTAAAGATCCTGGCCCTCATCTCTGGTGGGATGGGATTTGAAAGATTTGGAAAATGTCTTAGCTCCTTTACACCAGAAGAGCTCCCATCAGCTTTCACCTAAATTTCTGAGATACTTTTTTTTTTTTTCCCCCCTATCTCACAGCACATGGTTGAGAGAAAATCAAAAATGGAGGGAAAAAAAATATCTGGTCTGGATCAATTATGTGAATCTGTATTTCTGATCTTTTCAAATTTACCTCTTACACTTTTCCTAAAATATTAAAATAAATGGGGGGGTAGAGATAAATTAATTTGGTTTAATCTAGAAACATTATTTTTAAAAAGTCAAAAATTTCTGGAATGTTTCTAAGAGTGACAAAGGCATAGGATATATTTGGAAAAATTCTTATGGAAATTGAGAGCTATGGAAAAACGTAGAGAATTCCCCTGACTTGCTGTGGACTCAAAAAAATAAATAAAAATAAAAATAAAACCTGCCTCTGTGAGAATGCACCTTCTACAACAGGAAAACGATTCAGAAGTTTTCTGTTATTTTAAAAATGTGCACAACGTATAAAGTTCATAGTACTTGACATAAATATTGAATGTTAGAGTTAGTTGAAGGTCCCACTAGTTTGGGTAAAAAAGACTGAATTACAGAAAAAGGAAAGTAATTCTTTTTATTTTATTCTAAGTTCTAACAAATTATAACCAAACCCAGTAGCAAGTTTTTTTATGATTAATTAATGATGGGCTAATTTGCTTTAGGCCATGCAGTTTTCCAGCCACTCATTAATCTCAGGAAATGCCATGGGCTGCAATTGTTACTGTTTAATTAAAAAGTATGTCACAGTTGCAAAGCTACAGAAAGCTCTAAATGTTATCCTTTGCCAAGCATTTACATATCCAGAATAATCTGTAGTCAAAATGAGGAGTGCAAGAGAAAACAGCTAAACACTAGATGCTTTAGGCTAAGGTAACATATTTTTGTCAGTAAGATTAGATAACTTTAAATTTATACAGGGGAGCATCCTCTACAGGACCATTTTTCATCTCCAGTTTTAAAACTCTTCATGGCTGATTGTGCAGAACTATATTAGTCTCGAGGGAAGCCAAAGGAAAGACTTCGGCTACCTTTTAAGTGTTAGGTTGTGCCCAGGCACCCATGAACATAGGGCACAATTTCCACTCTAAAATTCAAGAGCAGAGGAGGTGTTGGGACATCTCTGAAGGAGGAGAGAGAGAAGGGGAGAAGGAGAGAGGGGTGAGAGGGGGAGAAGGGGAGGGGGAGCAATTTTAAGAGCAATTCTGCAATGTCTTTAACTCTTATAATGTTCTGGACAAATCAAGGAGAATGTAGTGCCACAACTAGAAAGTCAAACATTTATGTTCTTAATCACAAAATAAGTACAACACAAAAACACACATTAAAATATTAAGGATGGTTTATCTTGCAAAGCCATGATAAAATATTTTTTTTTTGTACTGAAAATATCAAAATACCAGACTGTAACAATATTCAAACTGGAGTGGAAAAAAAAAAAAAAAAAAAACTTTCTTTTATTAGAAAGCACAAATTCTGAGATGATATTCCTGCCAACTAAAAGAACATGTGATAGGTTTGTGTAGATCTTTGGTCAAAATACCATACGGCAAAGCTAGTTGTTAAACGCTCATTCACTTAGAAATAAAATTATAACCTAATATATGGTTTGTTTCAAATCAAGTTCTTTTAAGGAACAAAAAGTTCCAGGAAAACTGGAGTGGTTGTTAAATTTCATTTTATTTCTGTAAATCTTCGTTCTAATAGAGCAAAGGTATGTTTGGAAGCCATAAAGATAAAATGTGTTGTAGAAAAAATATTTTGTGTAGGAACCAATAAGTACTATTTACCTCATACAGCCTGGCACTCCATCACAAAACCACTGTCACCATTGTTTCTTACTGGTAATTTTGTCAGAAAAGTGTCAGCATGACAGTGCTATCTACTTCATCATGCACTGCTGGTAAACTGTTTAGATCAAGGCTGAGACATATCAAACATGGTTTTCATTTATCCAAAGGCCACTTTATGACATCTCTTCAATGCTCTGGAGCCTTGAAATAACATTATATTACAAAAGCATCTTGTTTACTGCCTAAGCAGTAGAAAGGGCCCTTAGTATCAGGTGGGCAGGAAAATGAAAGGGGAACGTGTTCGTGAGACTATATGCCGAAAGAAAGCCAAGCACAAAAAGAAGAGTGCAGAATTAGGCCTAAGAAGATATTTTCATTCTTTCCTGCAATTCACACAGGATAGTGAATTAGAAGAAAAATAATATTTTTATAATGTAACATTTATAAAAATTTATAATATAATATTTGTGTGTACCAATTTTTAAGAGGAGAGTACTGACAAAAGAAGATCAAAACCAAAGTCAGTCTGTAGGTAAACTCAAATGAAGAAATCAACACACAAAAACATATTGAAAAGAAAATCAGAAAATGTAATGACATTATCCAGAAGGAAAAAAAAGTGCTAATATATGGCCAGAAAAAAAAGCAGGATACGATGAGAGGAATAACAGAACAAAAATTAATCACAGAAACATGTAAAAAAAAATGTTCAACACAAAGGAAAGATCTTCACATAAATCAAAAAAAAAAAGTATAAACTAGTCACTAGAACTTATATACATACACACACACACATATATACAAACAGAAAGTACAGAAAAATACAGTCCGATATATAGAAGAGAAAGATCAAAAGAGATTAAAAGGAAAATGGTTTGCTAAAGATAAGGATGCAGCAATCTGATCAAAGTAAAAAAAAAAAAAAAACACAAAGATAAGGAAAAATCAACACAGGAAAACAAACCAAAAAAAACCACAAACAAACAAAAAACACAAAATGAAGTGCTAGAGATCACTAGGCAAACAACTAATCAGCGAGAAAAAGAGATTCTAAGAAAAAAATCAAAACAAAACTACAATATATACGACGACAAAATGCCATTGTCTTCAAACATGCTGTATAGGCATCAGGAAAAGTTTAAAGATTAGATTTCTCTGTCCATCTGTCACTTGAACTCGCTGTGCATGATGTGCTTTACAGAAACACAAGAACCAGGCAACCTCAGTCTTGCAGGTAGCACCGGTGTCCTGGATGACCTGCAGGAACACCTCATCTTATGGGAGCTATTAGGTGTAAATAGTATCTAGTTGCTGCATAGCTCATGAAGAATGATAAAAAAATAAAAACAGATTTAAATAAAAAGTGTTTTTCAGTATTAATCCAGCTAACTCTACGTAAAACCCATTCAAGTGAGCATAAGTGTGAAGTTTAGCCATACTTTCAACCTTTTTGCAGTTTCTTCACAGTTTATAGAAGTTTAATTACTCTATTGGTCTATGTAAAGCAAAAGTAGCTGTTTGTAATGCTTTGCAGCAAAATGAAGACAACCTTTCAGTGTTACAGTTTTCCTGGTAGATTCTAACAGCTGTAAATTACCAAAATTAACAGCTTCCTAACATAATTTATCAACACAATGCTGGTATCTAGGTAGGACTAGTGAAATGAGCAATTTATTGCTTGTTGCCTCAGTTCTCAAAACCAAGTAGAGGCTGGAATTATCACCCTATAATGAGTAGTAACCCCACATATGCAATATATAAACTTAATGGGAAGCTGAGAACATAGCTGTGAAGGATGTGCTCTAACATCTGAGCTGTATTTGATGACACTGACACACCAATAACATTTCCTTTCTTTTTCCACTTCCCTTCTAGACAACACTTGACCACCTAAGAAAATTGCCAAAACTGTTACCCCAGCTTCAGCTAAGCACCTATAAACATTGCTTGACCTGAAGAAAAAGGCACAGGGATCTTCTCTGTGCTTGCCATATCCTGGCACACCTGCAGGCTAGAACCTCCTGGCAAATAAAATGGATACTGATGGATAAAAACAGAGATACTCTTGAAAACACCTCTCACTATAGTCTGAACAAGGAGTCTCACCGCAGCCACATATGGGCTATGGATAACCACACGATGCTATCTTTTGCTACAGCTGAACAGTGATCACAGCAGCCTCCACAGCTGTTCCTGCACAACACAATGGAGAAGAATTCACCACACAGAAGCAGGTGCCACTTGTTATCTCTGTGTCTCACACAGGGGACTACAGCCATACATGCAGTGGCATTACCTTATTTTAGAAGTAGAAGTGGTCCCGAGGCCAGGGAAAACAACTTTATCCTGACTTTCGATCAGTTGATTCAGTTCTAGGAGGATGCTTCAGTTCTGCTGGCCAGAAAAGAACTGCAAGAAGCTTAGGGGTAGATGTTGTAAATTAGGCAGAAGAACACTAGACTTAACACTAGAAATGAAGTCTCTAGTGCTTACATGCAGTAGAAGTAGGAAATTTATCATAGGAGATGAGGGAAAATGCATGAGTGAGAGACAGTGCTAACAAATACCATATTTTGCAATACAAATGCCTTTGTTTTTCACAGCTCAGCAGAGAGATCACTAGGCACAACTGCTATACATGTTTACTTATAAATACAAAAGCTTATAAGAACAGCTTTTATATACAACTAATGGGAAACAAGGTAAGCAATAATTTGTACAACGTTACTACTATTATGGGAGATTCACTTTTCACTATTTTGGGACGTGAAACTGCAAGTATAAAACACTTCCAGGTGCAGCTGGAACCTTCCGTGCCTGCATCATACACAACAACTCTTGTACTCAGATAGCAAGAACCAAAGGAAGTGTGGATTTGGATCCATAAGCTATGAGAGTGGGCCGAAGTTGCATGCTGACAGAGCAAAATGATAAGGTCAGAATTACAGAAGGAGAGGGAACTGGAAGAAATTCTCATCCCAAAGTAGTTCTTTTATCTTTTAGCATAGGTGTAAACAATTTGCTTTGAAGAAACATGTAATGACAGTATTTACAATGGACTTCAACGAGCTACTTAGCTCACTGCATAAGAGTGGTGCAGAAAAACTAAGAACAGATATTCTTTTCTGCATTAAGCATTTTTAGGTAGTTTTAAGATACTCTATGAGTAAACATGTCCCTGTCTTCAGGTTTAATTCTTCGAATTCTTTTTAAAAGAGAAATACACACCTAAAAAGAAACTAGAGTTATTTCTCTCTTCTCCAGGGCTATCTTTGCATTTCACGCTTGACATTAAAGAGTAATATAAGAAAGCACATAATCAAAGGAGAAACAAACAATTGTTATCTACTATTTTCCTTTACAGTGAGTACTCGTCTAAAATAGCTGAACCTCATGTAGGGGAAAGGGATGCATTCTTCCTCCTTAAACTTCACCATTTTCTCTACAGAGAATACTGACAGATACATTTTTTTATATGTATATATTTCATTCTCTATAGCAAAAAGTAATAAAAAAAATAAAAAAATAAAAAAAAGTGACTTATCAATTGCAAATAAGTGCCCTTGGAGAGTTTCACATGCTCACAATAAAGTGTGCCTATAGTTATAAATTGCATTTCTTTATGGGGAACATTTGGCTAAATCTAACCTACTTCATAATCTGATGTGTATAGAAAACGAAGCTGAAGCTTTTTCATCCTGACCTTTCTGATTTTCTCTGTGAAAGCCTTGGACTTTCATTATTTTAGTCATTCATGTCTTGCATAGTTATGGCAAAACTTGGCTGTCACCTACAGCAGTGCTGAACTAACACTATTTCCCAGTCAGTTAGGACAAAAATGTCACTGTTACCTTGACTAAGATCAGAATATCCAAGAGATAATCACAAAACCTAACCTCAGGCATCTACTTTAGGTAATTAAATTAGGTAGTTGGTCTTTCTACCCACATTATGTTCAACAGAGAGCAACAGATCAGGAGTGTTTAAGTCTGATTTTGCTCTCTTGCTATGAGTAACCTGTACAATGAAACTGGCTTCCCAGGCTAACAGCCTACACGGGTCTAAACATTTTCTGGCCCCACTACTGACCAGCAATAAGTTTCACGTCACGAAAAAAAAGAAAAAGAAAAAAGAAAACAAACAAAAAAAAGGGTTTCTTTTTTCCCTCCAAACTAAAATGCTGCCAGGTTTTTCATAAATCAAAATTATATTACCATTAAGACAAACCTCATGAGATAGCTCCATTCCTGCCTTAGAAAGCATGTGAAAGCTAACATTTTGAAAAAGCCTATTGAACTATCCTGAACTTTTTATTGTAGTGAGAATTATTTTGGTAATTATCAAGATCTGTTGAAACATTAATCAGCCTGCACAATGCTCCTCTTTGGATGTGCCAGTTATTTTCATGATGATGAATATAAAATCTATTTTCAATTAGCTTACTGCAAATCTGGTAGTGAAGTCTATAAAACTCCGAGTTTCCCATAAATTGACCAAAATAAGGCACTGGATTAGCATCAAATATGATCCAGCATGAATTTTGTCACTGATTTAGGGGGTGGAATGGTAGGTGCTACCTGTAAGCCATACCAAATGCATAGAAGCAGAAATGTAAAAGTATTAGAATGAAGGAAGATCTAATTTACAAAAATGCATTCAGTAATCAGAGAAAATGTAGAGGAGCAGGGGTAAAAAGTTAAAGGCCAGATTCACAGCACTAAAACTGGTCTACAACGTTAATAATCATTCGCAAGTGGGTTATTTTTTAAGGAGTCTTCTGGCTGGAAGATTAGGTGAGTTATTTCTGAATAAATATCAGGAAAGAATTATCGGTCTCCAGAGAAAAAGAAAACAACCAGCAAAATAAATATTGTGTCAGGGTAACTTTGTTCTAACTAACAGGCTAACAGGGCAAGAAGATGCAACTTTAAAACACACATTTTGAATATATGAATTGTAAGGACTGCCGTTACTGAACAAAACCACATCAGCATTTAAATTAAAACATTAGGTCCTATGAAAAGAATAATAATATAAAAAAAATAGGATCCAACAAAATTTCACATTGCTTTTGAGGTTGTTGCAACAGTTCTGACTCTACAGGCAGAACATTCATATTCCCAGTGGATCTCAAAAGCTTGAAATGAATGTTACATTACATATGCCACTCCATTACCATATCTATAGGGAAAAGTCTGAGTAATAGTTCTTTCCAACCTATTCTTTTTTACTCATGTATGAATGATGAAAGTGGTAGGGCTATGAAGTAGATGTAAATGGCAGGAAAAATGCAGAACTAGAGACAGAGAAACAATGGCAAAAAGAAAAGGCTTCATGAAAGACTTAAGTGCTAGCATCAGAGAAAGGCAAGTATGAGGAAATTAAAAAAAAAAAAAGTAATAATAAATAAAAACTTTTAGCATACTGCGGTTTCATAGGATTTCTAGAGGCCTCTCCAAAACACGGTCTGAAAATGCTGGAGATCAAATCTGAATCCAGTCTGTGCTGAAGAAAGTTTCTAAAAATATTTTTTAAATTATCATCTATGTAATCGTGTAATCAGTCAGCACGGAAGGAAGAAAAAAGGGGGGGGGGGAGGAGGGACTAGTAGCTAGTTACTTTCAGATTTCTAGGTGTGTTGTGTATTAGAAAAACTCCATGAAGTTCAAAAAGTTCTACAGCAGCCATCAAACTCTGCAGGCAGGAGGCATATTTATTTACATAAAAGTCAGACGATACATTAGACTGTGCATGCTTAGAAGCAGATAGATGTAATGGAGTTATAACTCCAAATGAATATTAATTCACTGCTATGGCTAATTTTAACAGCTTGAAAGTCAACAAACACATTTGTCTTAAGTCCGGAAGGAATAGATGTGCTTTTGAAGTGAAGTGATGAAATTATTGCAGGAAATAAAAAGCTAAATATTGTAGTGAGCGTTAGAAAAATGAAACACCAGCTTGTCAGGTATCTAAAGAGAAATGAATGTGGATAAATTATAATTAACTGTGAGCATTGCAACAATTTTTTATGCTTCAAAGCTATGCATTACACCTCATTTATCCTCACTCATTCACTGTTCTTAACGGGCAAAATTGGCTTTTACCAGCTATTACTTTCTAATGTCATGAAGATAGTGGGGGATTTTGTTTTTGTTTGTTTCTGTGTGTATGTCAAAACACAGGTCTCAGAAATACTACCCCCTACCTGTAGATACCAGTGCTTGAATGGCTGAAGCCCAGAAAATGAAACGTAACAGGAACCAGTGAATAAGAAGCCTTCAGACCATTCAATTAGTGAAGTTTAATGCCAACACCTGTATGTTCTCGAATGTTACCCTCTGAACTCTAGGGAACCAATGTGTACCTCTGTTCTGCAAAAAAGATAGATATGTGAACACTCCACATGATCAACAGTAATGGCAACTTCGGATTTTTCAAGTTTTACTCAGCTCTAACAGTTATTTCTGAAGCCATATGTTTTTTTTTTAAAAAAAAACAACTCCCCAGGTCAGGTTTGTAACGCTTCAGTATCTACCTCTTAGTTCACAGAATTTAAATTAATTGAGCACACATCACCAATAACAAATCTATCATTACCTGGGTCACAAAGTGCTGCATTTTGATAACGTTTTTATGTCCATATTTTTAATGAACTTTCACGTCCCTTTCTAATTCAGAGGAGTTTATTCTGCACAGCCTCATCAGACCCCTTAAGACTCTGCCCATCCACACAGACATTTAATAATCTGCTTAGAAGATTATTCGTATATTAACAATCAAGACACAACTTACCTTTATTTTCAGTTCTGCGTCTTACTCATTCCTCCTTCCTCCGCCTCCAGATCTGAGCTACCCAAGGGACACTGCTGTATGCACTACCTGAAGTCCTTTGGCAGCTGGCAGTTCCTCAGACAGTGGCAAGCCATTAGACAGATACTTTGGTGTCTCTTTTCTGATCCCTGGTGTTTCACACTTCTGTTAGATATTCTGCGAGTTCACACTATGATTCCCAGCCACTTGAATGAACCGATAGTACCTTATGAAAATGTGTTTTCATTCTTCCTCTATAACCTCGTCTTTTGGGAATCCTGACAACAAAACAGCAAATACTTTTTCAAACTTAGATCTCACCTTTCTGGACATAACCATTAAGGTGAGCTAACATTATTTATCAACTTTACTTAAATTTACTATGCTTGTTATGGGGAGTTACAATAACTTTCTTCATTTTTAAGAGTTGTTCAGGATCAGCAACAGCTCAGAAACAGATTTCACCTGAACAAAGTAAATGTACCCTGTCTCTAGTGACATTTCTCTTTCCAGAACAAGTTTTTTACATTGTAAGTGAAACACTTGGCTAAAAATGTAGACTTTAAAAAAAAAAAAAAAAAAAAAAAATTTAGAACAGGTGAGGCAATTAATTAACCAATTAATCATGGATTTTTTTTCCCCTTTGGCATACTAAATTGTGGCTGTTGTTATCATTACATTTTAACATTCATTCTGGAGAAATGCTCCAGATCCCCAAGCACAATGATGGTCCCATTACACCATGTGCAGCACAGCACAGATGAAAATAAACTTACTAAAAGCAGTGTAAACCCAGAGGTATGTAAGATACCATCTCCACAGAACATCAGACACACTCAGGACTGCACAGCCCATGGCCAGGAGAAGCAGCATTCCCAGGAGATAAAACAGGTGCTTCAGCAACCACAGTGAAAAGAAGTAAGGACACTGCCACATTATTACCAGCTATTTGTCTGGAGTGTTGTGTCAAAGAAGGGTGAGTAACCCTGCAACCAAACCACGTGCAGATATTTCCACTTTCAGCAGATTGTGGACAGAGCCTGTATGCCAGGCTTCTTACTAGGTACAAGATCAGTGCCAGATGTAGAGTCTGTGCTGTCACTGTGACCTGGGAAGATTCACTCTGGTGCTTGCTTCACTGGCACCATTACCTTCAGCAGTGTCTTCTGGGATCCACTGACTGCTTTCTCCAGTTTATTTAAGGGGAAATAAACATAACTTCACCTGCTGCCACTTCTGAACCACCTTCAGTTCCCAAGAAGTCAGAACAAAAACATGTGTTGCATCCCCAGTGTTCCCAGGCTCCAAGCCAATGCTGTAGCTGGTGTCTCATATCACATTCACTTAAAGCTATAACAACTCTGGAAGAAAACAAACCTCATCTATTTTTTTAAAACCTCCAGAGAACTCTCCTTATTGTAGAGACGATGAAAATACATATTTTATGCTCATGTTTATTAAAACAACTCTGTGATCACTGTAACATTCTCTTAGACATGTGGCTTCTATACCAACAAAAGTACTTTCCAGTCTTTTAGAGTTTCTGTATTCAAATCTGTGAGACACATTTTAGAAAAAATAAAATAAAATAAAATAAAATAATAAAATAAAATAAAATAAATCTATGGATATTTTAATGACATTTTCTGTGAAAGTTTAGAGAAATTAATTTTATTATTATTATTAAATATTAATTCTAATTATTGTGCATGTGTTTCTAGAACAAGCAGCATACCATTAGTTCAGACTCTATTTTCAAACATGTTTTTATGCTCTACATCAAAGTTAACCATGTCTTCTGTTTTTCACTTATTTACAGTCTCTAATACCATCAAAACCCAAAAATATAGATTTTTGTTTGTTTGTTTCTCTGTGGTGGTTTTACTCAAGTAGGCAGCCGAGCTCTACCACAACCGCTCTCTCACTCCCCTTCATCAAAGGGAAAGGGGGAGACAATATGATGTAAAGGGCTCAAGGGTTGAGATGAGAACAGGGTGGTCACTCAACAATTATCGTCACGGGCAAAACAGACTGAGCATAGGGAGATTAATAAAATGTATAGCCTATTACTAACAAGCTAGAAAAGTGAGAATCAAAGGAAACAACCTAAATAAACTTACTGCACATCCAGTTTCCTCCACCTCCTCTCCCAAGCAGCACAGGGGAACGGGGAATGGGGGCTGTGGTCAGTCCCTGATGCTTCATCTCCACCGCTCCTTCACGGTCCCTCTCTGCCCCTGCTCCACGCGGGGTCCCTCCCACGGGATGCCGTCCTTCCCGAACTGAGCCTGCGGGGGCTGCCCACAGGCAGCAGCTCTTCAGGAACTGCTCCCACACGGCTCCGTACCACGGGGTCCATCCATCCCCCAGGAGCAAACTGCTCCAGCACGGGTCCCCCACGGGTGGGCGGCAGCTCCCCCCAGACCCCCTGCTCCTGCGTGGGCTCCTCTCCACGGGCTGCAGCTCCGGCCCGGGGCCTGCTCCTGCGGGGGCTCTCCATGGGCCGCAGCCTCCTCCAGGCCACATCCACCTGCTCCACCGGGGGCTCCTCCACGGGCTGCAGCGTGGAGATCTGCTCCGTGTGGGACCCGTGGGTGCAGGGGGACAGCCTGCTCCACCAGGGGCCTCTCCACAGGCCGCAGGGGAACTGCTGCTGCGTGCCTGGAGCACCTCCTGCCTCCTGCTGCACTCATCTGGGGGCTGCAGGGCTGCTTCTCACTTCTCACTCTCCCAGCTGTGTTCCCCAGCAGTTATTTTTCCATTTCTTAAGTCTGCTCTCACAGAGGTGCAAACAACATCGCTTATTGGCTGAGCACTGGTGGGTTCCTTTGGAGCAGGCCTTATTTACCATGGTGCAGCTTCTGGACTCTTCTCATAGAGGCCACTCTTGCAGCCACCCACTACCAAAACCTTGCCACGTAAACCCACTACACTCATCAAAGTATCAGCAACTTTGGTTGTGGAAATTGATTACTCAGCTAAATGGTAGCCCTCAAGTAATAATTTACCCACATGCACACACATATAGCTACCACTTTCATACACTTAATAACAAAGAAACATTTCCAGTATGGGTAGCCCCAAGTCATATTCTTCTCTGCTCCATTTAGCTGGGGAAATTCAACTGGATTCGATTAATTGGATTCAGCTTTGGTCTGTTCCCATGTAAGATTGAAGCTAAAGCTTACTTCAGATCTTGCAGTTACAATCAATGCTGAACTGACATCTGTCTTAGCTCCTGACCAGTCCCCTCCAGCCACATCTTGTCAACAGCTTCAACAGGCAGTTGTCTGTTTGTCACGATGCATACACTACAGGAGCTGTCCCAGCTCCTGAGCCACCACTGGATCCTTCTGCTCTCTGTGCCTCAGATGATCTTGCCTTTTATTGTGCAGAACAGAATGTTGAAGTAGATTGAAGTCCATATTTTAGGTAAAAAGTGTTGCTGTGTTTTTATGCTATTTAAGCCATATTTTGAGGTTCTAAGTGGAACTGAAGGTACTGGCTTTCTTATGCTTCAGACTGAGTAGTATTTCTAGTTTTCACTCATGTATCCAGTAACTGTATACAGTAAAACACACAAAACAAGATCCCACTGCTTGTCTCTATGGTGACAAGTTAAACTTCTGTATTTTACCAGCTGAAGAAACTACGTGCTCAATATTGAGCACAGCTTTCATAAAACTGTGTAATTTCACTGTACTCAGCTATAAACAAGTCTCTGAGTTAACCATACTACAACAATTAAAATCACACACACAAAAAACACTAGATAATTCAGTACTTTAAATGTGTAAATATAGAAATACCTCAAAAACAATAATTCAGCAATCCTTGAGATTATATTAAAATCTGATTAAATTTTACATATAAAAATCTGTATGCAGCAAAAATCTGGTACGTGAAGAAAACACAGGAGAGACTACAATATCTCACATTTCATACAAAACTGAGTTTGACAAGAATGGGCACCACTAGCCTGCTTGCTACTGTACCACTTAAAGATTTTTTTTTTTAAGTTCAGATGCTTGTTTTCCATATTTTATTCCATTTTCACACTGTAATAAAAAGTATGCAGTATTACATTAAAGGAAAACCAATAGATTAGTAAAAGAATGGTGCTATTTACCTCTAAAATTCATTTATCAATAGAAGGAAAAAAATAGTAGATATCATATGAATATGAATCCTAACTCACTCTAGAAATGAACATCATTCACTGGAATCTGTTGTCAGAAATGTAGCTTTATATAACAGCCATGTCTATTGAGTTTATTAGGGAAAAAATAGTCTTTTGAAATAAAGCTACCAGATGATATGTGAATTCGTGAAAATGGTTAGGCTTCCATTCGTTGCTTAATAAAAGAGATTTAGATATTCCATTTGTATCCAATTGGAAAGTATACAAAACTGTACTAATCTTGAGAGAAACAGGCATTTAATTGAAGTTTCATTCACAGACACTAACATTTCTTCTCTCTTTCCTGTCTCTCTGATTGTGTTATATACATGATGCAAAGCACGCAGGAATATTCCTCCAGCAAAGTCTATAACATGAGCATTATTGTAAGCCATGGTCAGCTATAATCGTAGAATTTAATTTCAGTCACTCTACTGTCTTTTCATTGTCAAAAGGTATATTAGCCCTTCAGTTCTCTCACTACTTAAAAGTATATTCGCAGATAAAGCAATATTATCTTTTAAGAACAATATTCCAACAGCATTTATTTGTTTGGGTGTTTTTCTTCTCTCAGTTTGACAGCCCTGCTTATGCTTCCAGACAGAAATAATTCAAAGCTTCATTCATACAATAACAATTTTTGAAGCATAGGGTACTTTATAATTAAGTAGAAGTTACTGGTTTTGATTCAATACAAAAGTGCACTTCTGGTTGGTAGCATCTATCAAGCTTGTAGCTACCTTCCAACATACCTTAACATCCTCAGTTGTACTTCAATAAATAGACAGTTATCTTAGAAGGGCTGTACTTTTTCCATCTCTTTCTAATTTTATTCTAATAATAAGGAGGTAAGACACATGAAGTAATAGATTCTTGTTTGTAGATTGAAAAATATACTCAGTATGCTAAGCAAGATTTCTACTGGAATACTTATATGCAGGTGCCTGTGTTATTATAATCAAATACTGGGAAATCTGGTGGATTCTCATATGAGTGAAGAATTTAAAAAGGGTTAATTCTGAAAATTTACAAGAAATCCTGTTGCCAGTTGTTCAAGTTAAGTACCATGGGAGTGAGCAAAGTGTGGCTACGTGATTTCACAGAATCACAGAATCATCTAGGTTGGAAGAGACTCTAATCTAAATCTAAACGTCTTTTAAAGACCTCCAGGGATGGTGACTCAACCACTTCCCTGGGCAGCCCATTCCAATGCCTAACAAGCCATTCAGTAAAGAAGTTCCTCCTAATATCCAACCTAAACCTCCCCTGGCACAACTTTAGCCCATTCCCCCTCATCCTGTCACCAGGCACGTGGGAGAATAGACCAATTCCCACCTCGCTACAGCCTCCTTTAATTTACCTGTAGAGTGCGATAAGGTCGCCCCTGAGCCTCCTCTTCTCCAGGCTGAACAACCCCAGCTCCCTCAGCCGCTCCTCATAAGACTTGTTCTCCAGACCCCTCACCAGCTTCGTTGCCCTTCTCTGGACTCTCTCGAGCACGTCCATGTCCTTCTTGTAGCGAGGAACCCAAAGCTGAACACAGTACTCGAGGTGCAGCCTCCCCAGAGCTGAGTACAGGGGGACAATCACTTCCCTAGACCTGCTGGCCACGCTGCTTCTTATGCAGGCCAGGATGCTGTTGGCCTTCTTGGCCACCTGAGCACACTGCTGGCTCATATTCAGCTGACTATCAACCAATACTCCCAGGTCCTTCTCTGCCAGGCAGCTTTCCAGCCACTCATCTCCCAGACTGTAGCTCTGCTTGGGGTTGTTGCGCCCCAGGTGCAGGACCCGGCACTTGGCCTTGTTGAACTTCATACAGTTGGCCTCAGCCCATCGGTCCAGCCTATCCAGATCCTCCTGCAGAGCCTTCCTACCCTTGAGCATATCGACACACGCACCTAACTTGGTGTCGTCTGCAAACTTACTGAGGGTGCATTCAATCCCCTCATCCAGATCATCGATAAAGATATTAAAGAGAACTGGCCCTAGTACTGAGTCCTGGGGGACTCCACTAGTGACCAGCCTCCAGCTGGATTTAACTCCATTCACCACAACTCTTTGGGCCCGGCTACCCAGCCAGTGTTTAACCCAAAGAAGCGTACGCCATTCCAAGCCAAGAGCAGCCAGTTTCTTGAGGAGAATGCTGTTGGAAACGGTGTCAAAAGCCTTACTGAAGTCAAGGTAAACCACATCCACAGCCTTTCCCTCATCCACCAAGCGCGTCACTTGGTCATAGAAGGAGATCAGGTTCGTCAAGCAGGACCTGCCTTTCATAAACCCATGCTGACTGGGCCTGATCGCCTGGTTGCCCTGCAAGTGCCGCTTGATGACACTTAAGATAATCTGCTCCATTAAGAATACAGCTGACAAATTAGGATGACAGAGTTTTATATCAAAACAGATTTCAGAATTTCAGATTAGCCAGAACTATCGTTAATAGAACAATGAAGTATTACTCTATTCAGGACAGTAAGGGTTATTAACCTGAGGACATGCCTTAGCTGACAATCAGGCAATACATTGAGGTGGTAATCCACCTCTCAAAGTCCAGAATTTACAGGAAAATTGTCAGTTACTACCTATGCTTGATGTAGACTAAAAAACTGTAATAGAGCACTTTATATAATAGAGCCTAAAACTCAGAAAGAGAGAATAGGTGAAAAGGAAATTAAAGGCTGTATCAAAGCATATCCAAGAAATGAAGTAGTCTAACAGACTGAAGTAAATCATAGTAAAAAACAGATCCCTATCATGAAATATACCTCTGTAATGCGTTTGTAGATCATCAAGTGCTTATGCAAGTAACAGTAACAAGGAAGACCATGAACATATCATTGCTTTGAGTGATGAAAGGGGAAAAAAAAAAAAAAAAGCTGAAAGAAGACTAGAACACAGTTTTCAGAGTCAAGCGTTTGAAATAGATACTGGTCTTCAAAAGCAGAATATTAGCTTTTACTGCAGAGTCTCTGTAAATCGCCTTAACACATGTACTTTAATTTTACAAGTTGTCCATACCTATTAAGCTATGTGATCATATACACGATGATACTTTTTCTCTGATGATTGCAATTTTATCTTAGTCAGATAAGCTTTTTTTCAGGAGAGGTATGAAAATAATCTCAAAACTCAGAATGAAATTATCTTCTGGTCAGCAAATCAATACTACAGAAAACAAGATGTCCAGTTTTATATATCATTGCTTGTCTGTTTTCTCTTATCACTATCTTAAAGCTGAGAAAAAGATTATTCACGGTAAGGAGGTATCTATTTTTCTCTTTTCCAACTGGAGCACCACAAAAAGTCAACCCCCTGACTTTGTATCCACCTTCACCTTTAGCAGATTTCAAGAATTTAATGTACAATGAAAATTAGGAAAACACCCAATCCTTTATATGCTTATAAAGATTTTGCTAATGTTATGGTATGGTCCAGTAAATCTCACAGACATTAACAGTGTCTACTAACTGCTGGTGCTGCATCTACTACTAAATATACATATACATACATATATATATATATATATATATGAAAAAAAAAAAGTCTTCTCAAACAAAACCAAGTCTTTTAACATATGAACATCATGGGACTGTGACTTTTTTACTTAGCACTGAGAGCATATAAAGTAAAAGGCATATAAAGTAAAATACATTCCAACATTTCACATAAAAATAAAAACAAGAATTAGTTGACACCAGAGGAGGGGTAATTACTTTGTCACACTATGGTCTCACTTCCAAAAATTTATTCGTATTTAAAATAAAATGTAAGCTCTTTCAAAATAAAGATTGCCTAAGGTGCAAGCTTCTCCTTCTAGTTAGTACTTTTTTTCTTCATTTTGTGTAGAGATCTTCAACGTGACATGTCAAGATGATTTTTTTTTCTTCCTTGGAGAAAATCAATCAAAAGAATTCTGTCATTTTTGAAATAAAGCCTATGGAGTAATATGTTGCTTTGCCTATTACTTTATATCAGATGACCTTTGATATTTCCATCAGGAAGGAAACATCCATCATCTATCTTGGATTATAATGCAGGGTTTTTCCTAGATTTTCAGTGTTCTCCTTTAGCAAAAGTGTTTTATGTATGTAAAAATCATAGGCGTTCACAGGAGTTTAATTTAAGAAGATAAAATTAAAATGAACACAAGTTTCACTGGAGTATCATAAACAACCAGAATCTTGAAAGAAGACTGGAAATTCAGTTACTAAAGAAGACTAGGAAGTCTAAAATAAAAATAATAATAATAATAAAAAAATAAAAAAATAAAAAATAATCAAAAATAAATGGCCATTTCAGATGGTTCTGAAACTAACCTCTTTTCCAAACTGTTGTTCAGCGTACCTCTGTGGATGCCTCGAACTGCAGCAGAGAGGAATTAACGTACCAGTGCATGGTTAAGGGGCTGGCTTCCAGACCAGGCCACCTGAGGCTTTATTCAATAAAAGCTTAGAGGTCAGTTCAATATCAGACAGCTTTCTAAAGGCTGGTTTTCAGGGGAGGCCAAATCAACTGAGGAGGCTGTGAACTAATACATATCTGGGAATTTTTCTGAGATTTATCTTTGTCTTCTGTCAGGACTGATCTTGTTCACTTACCCTACCACTTCTAGAGTGTTTTTTATTTATTTATTTATTTTCCCCAGAGGGAACAGAGGTGTGAGTATATGCCTGGCTTGATGACCAGAAAGACACAAAACCTTTTTCTACCATGCTCCTTGTAGATGAGGCCAGAACTACAAAGTGGAGGAAATGGGACAAGGACTTGAAAAATTTTGCCCCATTTTTGGGTGTATGGATGTGAAAGCTGACAGCAGATAGAGCTGGTACTACTGCTGACACTGAAAATATGCCAAAATCTATATTTCAGGAAAGAGACTGAGGTGCCCAGACATAGGGATCCAGTTTTATTTTAGATTTTATAGTGTTTCATGCTTGAACTCTTCCTTCTATTCTTCAGTGGCATGGTTTCCCTGTAGGCTCTCCCTTTGATCCTTCCCTTTCAAGGTACTGAGATATTCCAGAGCAACTAAAACATTTAGATACCTAGATCTTTCCACTGAATTATTTCTTAAAAAAAAATAAAAAATAAAAAATCACAGTCCACACAACTGGAGCTATAAAAAATGCACTAAAAATCCTTTCTAAAACTGGTGAAGAGTGAAATCAAGCTTTCCTTTGAAATGAAGCTGCAGGCTTATGCAGAACATGCAGTCTGTAGGCAAAGGCACTGGGAATAAGAACAGAAGAGCTGCTCTCTGCATGACTGAGGAAACCAGATGATATGAATGCAAAGATAAACGTTTATCTTGGTAAGTGGCATGGGATGGAATTAAGCGCAGTTGGATAACAACCTTTTAGAATAATGAGATAGCATGTAGAGATGTTCCTTTATTTTTCTCCTTTTAATTATCTGCTGTAGGTCATTAAATCTTCTTATCACACTCCTACACGTCCAATTCCTAATGTAACTTGAATGTAATTGCCTGTTTTACAAAACCAGATTCAAAGTTAGTATTTCTTCAGCAATTTTTTATTGCAGGAGCAGAGGAACCAAACAATATGGTTTAGGGTATGATTTTTGTGCATTAGATGGGAAGACATGTTTGGTTTCCTGGGAAAAATGACAGAAATTGGACCTAGCTAGGGCCACTGATATGTGTCACTCCTGGAAGAAATATTGTCATATTTCCAACTGCATTCAGCTATGAGCATACATGGGGAAAAGTTGCCTTACAACTTATAGTTTTCATAAACATCACTCAGTACAGAAATATCTCTCTCAAACTTTCTTAATGTTCTCATTAAGCATTTAACTATTAACTTAATAACTAATATTAACTAATATTATTTAACTATTCTTCTGAAAGCAGCAGAGCAACATCCTAGGTCCAGACTGGAATTTCCTGCATCAGATGAATATTGACATCAACTTCTGAAAAACAAAAAGCTCTGAAATTTAATTTTTGAGAATAATGGATCATTGAATGATATGTGAGGTGTTTAAGAAAAGGTTGGAAGAGACATGGTTTAGTGGGTAATATTGGTGGTGGTAGGGGCATGGTAGGGGCAGTTCAAGGTTACTCAACTTGGGGGGGAGGGAGGGGGGTGGCAGAGGGGTTTGGGGAAGTAATGGAAGAAGTAATAATCAGAGGGATGTCCCTGCCCTAAATGAACAAGAACAAATGTTAAGAAGCAAAAGAATCAAGCAATAAAGGTAATAGCAAAACACAGGTACATCTGATAGAGACAACATGAGAACAACAGATGAGGACAACAAATGAGGACAATAACAACATCAAAAAGCTAAGTGTATTCAGAGCCATTTTAGTTGCTTTCATCAATAAAATGTTTATTGTTAAGGTCTTTAAAATTGTTAAGGTCTTTAAAATAATTAAATAATATGTCAAGGAATAAATGGGTAGATTAAATGCATTCAGTTCAGAAGATCTGGTGGTAATTGTTTTGGTACAATTTCCAAATTAATACTGAATATATATGAGAAGTAATGGAGAATGGTTGAGAACCTAGAGAAATTAAAAAAGGGCATAGGTATTATTCATCTTCAAAATGTGAATAAAAAGAGGACAAGCTATCCTAACTTCAACACACAGATATCTGATCAAATTACTAAATGATCAAAATGTAAACTATCAATTAGAACATAGATTTGTCCACTGTACATGGTATCAAACCAATTTCATTTCTTTCAAAAGGTCATTTAATCCATTATATCCTTTCTTCATGCTCTTTATTCTACTTCTTCTGGGATTTATATGCTAATTAAGTTAGTTGATGTCTAAATATTTTCCTCATCAATATATTTCCTCATTGATAAATATATACCTAACTCTGAGGTAAAAACAGCAGCATCTAAGGAGACAATCTTTCTTCTTAAAGAAATCCCCAAAAGTACTTGCAACAATAGTATCAACATCCTTTTTATGTGGAAATATAACAAAATATATTTTCTTATATAAAAATAAAAGAAAATAATATAGTAAAATAATAATTTATACCAAATTTCATTTATCCATTTCTTTCCTTTGTAGCCCTGCTTTGTATTTATACAAATATACAAATATATACAAAAATATATGTGGGGATCAAAATGAAAATGTATCATTTAGACCTTCCCTAATGCTTGTATCAGTATGATGGACTCCACATCTGAAGAAAGGTGAAATTTATGAATCCTTAAAATGTTCATTCTAACATTTACTTTGAATATTTGCATCAGTAGGATTCCAGTGATGCTATGAAAAAAAAGAACTGATTATGAATAGATTTTTTTTCCCAATTATTTTACCCTACTTCAGCAACATCAGAGTGGATTTGAGCAGGAATGTTCAGGAGCTCAAAAAATCTTGTACGATTCATGTATCATGATAAGCTGTTTTGCCTCCCACATGTGAACTGTTTTCAGTAATAAGAATTCAGACCTGGTTGCATAAATGTGTATAAAAAGCAAGGATGGAGTGAAGGTATTAGCAATATTTAATCAGCAGCTACCACCTGAAGTATCAGACTGAAAATGCGTTGCATCCTTTCCCATCTAAACCATCTGCTTGTCCTATGACTTTGAGGTCAGCAGCCCCACATTTGCCTTGTATTTCTTTTGCCAAAGTGGTTTTTTCAATATGATCTTTCTCTTCCACTTTTGAGCCTTCCCTACCAGGCTTCACCACCACCACCACCAATTATTCTCCGTAAGAAAAATTACAAGCAAGTCGATTTCCCTCCACTTACCCTTGACATGGTTTTAGTCCAAACTAACCAGCCATAATTTCTACACCAATTAATTTCATCAAACTTGTATCTGAATGCATGTGACTGTTTAGTGGTGGAGTCTTTCCCCGAGTCATGGATAAGAATTGGTTGCACTCCCATATTTTTAGGGATTGAATAACTAATTATTTTACTTCCTGATTGAGAGCTTGGATAGCCCCACCATCATTTGTGCTCATGGTGAAAATTATACCTGTCAGTAGTAAAGTGATGGAATTACAGGGTGCTTTAAATGTGGAAAAAAAAATGGGTAGCTAAGGAATTCACACTGATTTGAATTGATTTGGGATATTCTCCAGTACTGATGGAGCAAAATAACAGTGTCACTTGTAAAACTGAGGGAAAAGTGTTTTTGGTTTTGTTTATTCCTGTTTCATAAAATATTTTCTTGCTCTCTTCTTTGCAGTGCCAACAACTAAAATGTACTTTCTCCTGTTCTTACGGTACACTGTACTGTAAAATGTTTTTATTTGTACGGCAAATGTTGGATTTTCCCCTAGAGATTCCAGTCACTCATAAACCAATTTCTGTTCACCAGGGAGTAAAAGCATTGATTTTATTTTACAATAATTTTTGAGATTTTGTTTCTCTTGCTTGGAAAAAAAAAAAAAAAGTCTAAAAATAAATTCAAGAGCTAAAAAAAGGAGCAGATGGCAAATCATTTTGGCTGAACAACAACCAAGTATCTATTAGACTTAGATGAGAAAGTTCATTTATTCTTCAAAAATCTACATAAAAACAGTCCTACTAATCTGGAGGGAAGGCCTATTTACATCTTAGCAGTCCCTGGTGTTGTTAAAAATATGCTATTAGCTAAGAACTGTTTCTAGCTGAATTTCTGTAATTTCGCTGAATTGTGAGTTTGCAGAAAACTTTTGATTGCAGAAAATAGTTGTAAGACAAAGACATTCCTCTTCTTCCTCTCTGCAGAATTTTATTTCAGTAGTACTGCTTATCTTACCCTCCACAGTAGTAAGTTGACTTGAATTCTATTTTGAAAATCACTTATAGCAACAGACTTTTGAAAGTCACTTACAGACACCTTGAGTGTTTGTGGATGAAAAGAAATTGGATACTTCTTAATATCAGTGGAGCTTTCAGCCTAAAATGAATGACAAAATAGAGCAATATGTTGATCGGTACTGGATAATATTTTCATTAGCCAATTGTTTGTAGCTAACATGCACTGAAGAGTGATAATACCTTTACTTGCAATACTTCTCTAAGGACTGGAGATATCTCAAAGAGCAGCAAAAGTAAGTGAAAACTCAACACTACACAGCAGCTGCAGTTAGTAATATGCAATGAATATAATGATCCAGAATTCTAATGCTTATTTCATGCATTTACAAGCGTACCTAACATATTAAATAGATGTAAAAAAAGCCATAAGAAGTTGTGTACATGTTTTTCTCTTTACATGGTTCTTGTGCCAGCATTAAGAACTGAACAAGCCAACAATCTACAGATCATCTTCCTCTTCACAATCATCATCTTATCACAAACTGTTACCATCTTTTTTAAGTCAAGGGCAAAAAATGGACCATGGACTGCAGGGTCCTATAGGTTAAATAACCATATCACCAGAAATACAGAATCATTCCACTTGTGTTTCATAGATGGTCACAGAGTAATAATAATTTGAAAGGCCTTGGAATTGCTTCTTGCAAATTTTCTCAAAATAGCATTTGTTCATGGATTCTCTCTGCAAACCACAACAAAAGCTGATCTCAGAGGGTTTAATTAATTCTAAAAATAACTTTTACGAAGAATATGAGAGGAAAATATCTTTTCATGAAGGTACACACAGGTAAGCTGTAGGTCAGTAGGGACCGATGGAAAGAGTATACTGGAAAATAAACAATAAAAGAGTAAGCATGTGCCAGGAGCTTCTGATTTTGATTAAGTTATCTGAAGGAAATATATTGCTTAGCTGTGGGAATAGATAACAACAAAACTTCCTTCAGATTGTTTTTCAGCTGGTTATGCCAAATAATTAAGGGAACCAATTTTCCTGAGTTTGACAACTGATGTAACAACAGTAGATTGCTGTTGCCAACTGGATTTGCAATTTATTTATATTAATGAAGGAAAAAAAATCCAGAAAGACAGAGTAATGGAAGAGAAGACAGTTATGATAATGGATATGTCTCCTTGCCCACGCTGCATTTAGATGCTTTGAGGCATTAATGGAAATGAATTCTGACATTCAATTTCTCCTTTTATATTGGGTTTACTTTAGTCTTACCAGCCTCGTTGCATTTCCTTGAAATTCACCTACCTCATGTGAGCAGGGTCTCTTCTTATTAAGGAATATATTCTTCTGGACAAATAAATCCTTGGATTACCTATATGAAGAGTGGCCTTAGATTACTGACCTGGAAAGATTAAGAAAAGAAAAGGAAAAGGAAAATGAAAGGAAAAGGAAAAGGAAAGGGAAAGGGAAAGGGAAAGGGAAAGGGAAAGGGAAAGGGAAAGGGAAAGGGAAAGGGAAAGGGAAAGGGAAAGGGAAAGGGAAAGGGAAAGGGAAAGGGAAAGGGAAAGGGAAAGGGAAAGGGAAAGGGAAAGGGAAAGGGAAAGGGAAAAGGAAAGGGAAAAGGAAAGGGAAAAGGAAAGGGAAAAGGAAAGGGAAAAGGAAAAAACAAACAAACAAAAAAAACACCTAGTCTGGCATAGAACAAGGAGAGGAAAAGGGTGACTGGAACTCAGATAGCATGTGATGCTATTTTAATTTGGTGTGATGGTTATCTAAGAATAACAGGGGAAGCTTCTTAGACCAGACCTAGCTTATGTATACTAAGAAATGGGGAAGGTGTATCTGTACAGTAGTAAAGAGCACTGATCAGAGAAGCAACAGAGGAATTAGAAAGTAAAGCAATACTACTTCTCCTTCTCTCATCTCTCCCATGCTATTTTGTCACTCTCTGACAGACTGCTGTCCATCTCTGAGAAATAAAAATCTGAGTAGCTTGTTTTTACTATGGGTTATAGAAAAAGTACTAATCACACACAAAGACTTCAATCCCAGGAAATATAATAATATTCTGGCAGGTTTTTTGATCTTGAAGTCTTAAAATGTTAACAGAACACATTCAGAAATGTTATAATTCTGTGTTCTGGAAATGTGACTTATTGAATTGTCAGAATGTGTTGCTGTTCAGAAATAATTTGCATTTCCTACAAAGGTATGGCACCATATCACATTTGTAATTTGAAAATCTCACCTCTGTTACTTTTAAAAGTCTCAGTTTCACAAACACACTAAATATTCTATGAAACATTGTGTCAGTTAGCTGAAGAGAGCTTTAAAATGTACAAGTCCAGCAAAAAAAGTCTGAAGAAATTATATGAATTTAAACATAAACTACAGTCCATACTAAACTCTGTGGAGTCTTAGAAAAATATAGCACTGAGAAAAATGTTTTCAGTTCTCCTCAAGCAAAATATTTAAGCTTTTCTAATGGAAAACTTGGACGCTATTGTCAAATTGAAATTTTATTATAGCAAGTTTTATATATGGAAGATTTTCAGCTGTCTCTAGAGGATAAAATTTCACAGGACATTTGAATTCTCTAGGAAGTTACGGCAGAGTGCTGTCATTTGTCTATTGTTAGTTCAATTTTGTCACTTTGTTTACCCTTATTTTCTTTCTTATTGAAGTCAAATTTAATTGTTTGAGTAAATTTAATTTATTTACCATTAATGTTGTTTTAGAGCGGGTTCATTTTAGTGAATGTGTATTTTTTTGTAAGTAAATACAGCAGGTGATGTGATTTTTGGAGATGGTATGTAAAGAATCTTGTATAAGTTAGCAAGTGGCTCCACACTGTTTGGGGGGGTTTCTAGTTATGTTCTTTGTAAATCTATTCATTGGAAATAAGCATTTGTGTTATAAATTTTAAAGTGCAACATGATGACAGCTATAAATCAAGCTTTGAAAGATTAGTATATCACATTTCTAAATAAGATGTCAGTACATGAAGGATATAAGGAAACAGTATTATTTACTGCAACTGTTTCAGAGCTTTTGGTTGGATCTAACATTATGGAGAGAAAACTTTATGCTTTCAGGGCTTCATTTCTTCTGTAATTTGTATATTCAGATCCTAACACAATGACCACCTGAACATAATTCACTATATCTTTCCTCTGCATTTGCATGTGTTATGTGTTGTTGGAGAAACAAGAATCAATGACTGAATTTGAAGGGAGAAAGATGACAGCTATGGAATAGGAAGTTTCTTATTTCACTGTGCCTTGTGTCAGGGAATCTTTGACACAATCAATTTTCAGGAACAGGCTGCTAAATTGCTTTCAAGTTGACAAAATGTAACCAATAAATCTTAAAGTAGAGTTTATAAGGACCTTAGTTTTTGAACCACACTGAAAAGCCAAGATATAAAAATATCACTGTAGAAGTAAAAGTTTACTGTCTTTATTAAAGTACATGTATCATCATTGAGTTGATCCTGGAACACCAAGAAGGATGTTTAGAAAAGCACTGCTAGTTACAAAGTATTCTGTTTATTCTCCACTTTTTTCAAAGACCCAAATTGTGGAGTACTGTTATTAAAAATAAACTTGCCTGTCAGTTAAATTATTCACTTTTATGTAGAAAAATCTAAAACAAAATGTTCAAAGATCAATAGTGCTAAGTTATAATTTTCTTTTAGTCTCATTTCCTTTAAATACTTTTCATGATATGTGGGACTTTCCTTACTTTACATTTAGGGTGGCTAATAATGGTATGAAGATTAAATGTTATCCCTATGTCCAAACCAAAACCCAAATAAGATTCCTTTGAAGAATCTGGTGTAAGGCTATATCACCTAGAAATGTAAATGAAATGTGCTTGAAGCAATAAGAGATCTAACCAGGAATGTTTTTCAGACCATATTTGTCTTTCAGGGCATCTGAATTAGTTCTCTCCAAAATCAACAAACTTTCAAGAAGAAAAATCCTAGAGAGTACAGATCTCTTCCTCAGAAAACCTCAATGGAAATAACCCTGAAGGACTTCACCTAATTAATCTGAATCTCTTCTATAATTAAAAAAAAAAAAAACTACTAAGAGTTCTGGCATGTACTTTAAAACACCAGTTAGTCCCTTAAATGTTCAGAAGTGATATTGTAGTGAATTTGAATACACTTCAGCTAAAAATATTTTAAAAGGTTAACTATTTCAACTCATATTTGTTATATGAGGCACAAGATACATAAACAATTTGACAAGAACCAGGGAGACTCTGTATTGTAATGAAAAATGACAATCAAGAAGCAAATCTACCAGTACATAAGAGAAGCATACACAAATAGATTAAAAGAGTACTAGGGAGGTTGTGTAGACCACCCACTTCACCACAGATGTTACTCATCCTTGACAGAGGATCCAATATTTAAAGATCTTTGTAGCTGAAACCTAAAGAACATTCCTGATCAATGTGATACAATTTTTGCATTTTTCCTAATATCTGAATTAAACTCTCCTTCTCCATTTCAAACTTATTAGTTCTTTTCTTACTCACTAGAGACATGGAACACAAGCCGTTTCTTTTCCCTTTTGAGGAGCTTTTGATACGTATGAAATTCATTGCATCTCACCTCTAGCTTTCCTCACAAAACATTTTTCAGGAGTCCAATCATTTCCTTTGTTCCCTTTCAGACTCTCATTAGTTGGTTTCATCTCTTTCCTGAGGGCAGCACCAAAAATTGGAAATATACTCCAGGTGAGGTCTTCACAGATGTGAGTACAATATACAGATTCATTTGTGTGATCTATAGTCTGTAACAAAGTCAGAAAAGTTATCTTTTTTTATGGATCTTATTTAATAACAGCAGTAAAATAAAGGAGATCAGTGCACCTTTCAAAATTTTTCACAGAAACACCACTGGTGAACTCTATCCATAAGACACTGATATGTTCTTCTCATAGCATATCGTATTTATAAAGCTGCACAGATTTTATTGTCCCCTGTTCAACAGCTAACTGCGCAGGAAACTTTCTTGTGTTTCATTACCTGCAAGGTCTCATCTACACAGAATCAGTAGCAACTAAATGTCTTCATCTTTCTCTCTCTTTCTCCTTTCTTCATGTTTTATTTATCTTAATCTTTTAATTAGAAGTAAGCCTCTGTGATTATATCCTGTAAATGTTTGTCTTTCAGGATGTTGCGTATGTGAAGAACATCACAAACATTTGAGATTTTGCATCATATTTTCATAGCACATATATTTTCGACCATTTGAAATGAAGTTTCATTTACTTACAAGAAAAAAAAAATCATATCTAAAATAAAAAGGATTGGAGCTGTAATCTTTGTACTTTTAATAAAAAGGGAGATCTCTGGTTATCTAAATTGTGGATGTATGAATGATGCTGTGCAGCTTGCAGCTATGTTTTAGGTATTTGATGAAATGATAATAAAGTAAATATGCATATTTCTATGTACTGAGGAATACGGGCAAGGTAACTGTGGATGACCTACAGTGAGATTTCTTTGCTTCAAATCAGACCCTAAATATAGGAGATTCCTCTAAGACATCAAATGTTTATAGGAAACTCAGAACACTGCTTCTTAGTTACATCATTCATAAGGTCACGAACACACAAATTCTAAGAGCTACCCAACATATGTGGGTAGTTTTACATGTATTCTGTTTCCTGACTAAAGTACACCAATAGTCACTGACTATGTGTCTAGACTATGTCAGTGTCAAACTGAAGGCCAGAAAGGAGAAAAGATCTACTGTATTGATCGCAGCAATTTATTCCATGAAAACTAGAAGCTGATATTTAATAGAAAAGCTGTTTTTACTAAAAGCAACTTTCATATTTGCTCTGAAAGAACCAAACAATTTGAAGGTTCTGAAGAACATTACCAAGCACATTTGAAGTTTTATAACACCTTTTTGTCCTTCAAGTTCAAGCCATACTGGAAGCATTTCCCAGGTCTACAATATAAAAATGTTTGATCACTCTGAACCAAATTACATGTGTTGCAGATTCAGTAGTTATTTTACTAAATTATGCACATTTCAAAAACAAAAGAAATATCATATCCAATCTGTTCAGACATAGGGACTTGCTTTTCTCATTCTTTAATGTAATGTGAGTGAGTAAGTGCATCTTCTTTGCCCAAGTATTTGTCTGGTCATCTTTTCTTCTTTCTTTTTTTTTTTTTCTTTTTTTTTCCCCTCCCATTCAATGTCTAAATACATCACCTTCTCAGAAAATGTTTAATGCTTAAATGTTTTATCCACCAAGATATCCACTTTCTTTGCAAGCTTCCTGGTACACACAAATTTCTGTATTATATGTTAGAGCTGAGGTATGAATTCACCAGACTTTCTCTTTGATCGGTCAATCCATCTTTACTGATAATTTTGCACCTTAGTTGAGAGTGCTTCTAACCCTCAGTATATTTCTTACCTGTCTGGGATTAACCGCAATATTTGAAGACAAAACCTAAAGCCTCCTTTCAGTAAAACTAATCAGAATACTTCTCTCTATGTAAAGGTCAGAGGATATTGTTAAATAAATATATTTAACCATATATCTTTGTGGCAAACATCTTTCCAAATGAAATTGTAATGAATATATATTATTCGTATATATATATATATATAAATATTATTTATTTATTTATATTACATATATTTATATTATTTTTATATTTTAGATATTTATATTTATATATAATCATAGAATCATAGAATATCCTGAGTTGGAAGGGACCCATAAGGATCATCAAATCCAACTCCTGGCACCACGCACGTCTACCCAGAATTTCAGACCATGTGACTGAGTGCACAGTCCAACCACTTCTTAAATTCAGACAGGCTTGGTGCAGTGACTGCTTCACTGGGGAGCCTGTTCCTGTGTGCAACCACCCTCTCAGTGAAGAACCTCTTATTTCCTGAGTACTTTGACACACATATATGTTCCTGCAGTAAAGAGGCCTTTCTCATATATGAAATGACATTCTTCTGTGTTTTATTTTATTTTTTTTAATTAAGGCAGGGCAACATGTTTTACTTACATAGTAGGGTCCTGATCCACAGTCAAAACCTTTTTTAATCACAGTACCATCCACCTGCTATGTTTTACTGTCTCTCCGATAGTTTCTGACTTGTAGTGCCATTCTTGCCACCTACCATCTTTGCCCATCTTCTTAGATTTACTCCTTCAGAATTTCTAACAGCTCTGCTATCTCTTCGTATTAATTTCTTCTGCATATTAAACTTCCAGCTTTTCTTGTAATAAATAACTAAATAAATAAATACCTTATTAGATTTTTTTGTCTCCTACAGTGTCTTGAACTACACAGATGTCACCCCTGGCTCCAGATATGAAGTCTCAGGTCTCTGGAGACTGCAAGCATTCACTGAAGAATTATGAGAGTATGTTTGCCATATTTTTGTGGTCTTTCCTGACAATATCCTATTTGTTCCTTTCAGGGACAAGACGGTAATACTTCCAATGGGCAGGAACAATCTAATCATATACAACATCTCCAGTAACACTCAGAGTTTTATAGATCTACAATATATCCCACTGCATTTATTTATTTTCTGGATTGGAGTATCACAGAATCACAGAATCACAGAAGGGCAGAAGTTGAAAGGGACCTCTGGAGATCACCTAGTCCAACCCCCTTGCCGAGCAGGATCACCTAGAGCACACCACACAGGATGGCATCCAGGCAGGTTTTGAATATCTACAGGTAACTCCACAACCTCTCTAGGCAACCTGTGCCAGTGCTCTGTCACCCTCACAGTAAAAAAGTGCCCTCTCATATCAGCCGGAATAGCTGCAGGCCTCCAACTAGACTCTGCACCACTAAGCATGGTCCTCTGAGTTCTGCCATCCCGCCAGTTCTCAATCCACCTCACTGTCCACTTATCCAGACCTCACTTCCTGAGCTTGTCTATGAGGATGTTATGAGAGACAGTGTCAAAAGCCTGCTTCAGTGCCCTCCCTGCTCGCCCTGCCTGCTCAAACTGCCACGGCATGCTCCTGCTCACTCATGCTCACCAGGGGCTGCCCTTGTATGACAGAGGGGGGCACTCCTGCTGCCACCCAAGCCTTGTCAGCCACCCTCAAGAAGGCTGCTGGGTCCTGGTGGCTCCCTCGGCTGCCTCGAGTGACCTCAATGCAGTAAACCCTCTGCCCGCCTCAATCCCATGCTCTTCTGCGGAGTGCGTCTGCCACTGAGCAGATCACCTCAGCTAGAGTCCTGCATTACTTGGCTATTCCACGAATAGAAATGTTTAGTCATTCTTCTTGCCATGGATTTAAACTTTTCAGCTTCTTCCATCTAGCTTCTTCTTCAGGATGTCTGTCTCAAAAATACACAGAAGTCCACGTGTATCCAGGTTGTAGGCCAACCACAGATTTCTTTAATGTGCGACGATCTTGGTTTGTTCTGTTCCTTTCCTAATATATCTTAGCACTAGATTTGTCTTTCTCCTTGTTACCCAAGATTGCTGAAGTTTTCATGGAGCTATCTGTCATAATCTCAAGATAATACCACTGAATGATAATGGACATCTTTTTGTGTGTGAAACGAGGTGTGTTTTCACCATCCACATTACTTTGTATTTATCCACACTGAATTACCAGCCACTTTACTACAAATCATACTGTTTCATAAGGTCTTCCTACAGTGTTTCTCACTCTGCCTTTAAATAACTCAGTATCATCAGAAAACTTTTTTCCTCACTGCTGATCTTCTTTTGCAGCTAATTTATGAAAAGATTAAAAATCTTCCAGTGTGGAACCCTGCAGAACTCAGATAGTCTCTTCCAAAAGAAATGATTGTCTCCTACACTGTGTTACTTACCATTTTAGCATTTACCTACTGCTCAGGGACCTTCTTTCTAATGCTGATGCTGCTTAATTTACCTAAAAGTCTTTGATCAGGGACTTTGTGTAAAGTCTTTTGGAAGTCCAAATAGGCTGTATCAATCAGATAATTCTCATCATCATTTCACATTCTTTTGCTTTTACATTGATTGAATATACTCTATTGCTGTTTCGAATTTCAATTTTCTTTTTCAGTTCAGTTTCTACCTGTAGAACATCTACCCATGTCTAAACTAATATCTTTTTACCTGCTCTTATTTTCAAGGCCTTCCACACTTTATTTTGTACTGATATTGATTATTGCCTACAATCTACTCTTGATAACAGATTTCAAGGCCAAAGTGAGATTGTTTGTTTGAAAATCTCCTCTTCACTTTCCTCCTAAATGTCTCTCCTGTGTACTCTAGAAACATTCAAGCTCCTTTAAATTCACCTTAAAATTCTCCTTTTTTATGACTGCTGAAACACTGACAATGGTGAGGCTGCTGCTAAGGCTCTTGCCTCTCATTTTACCAGTGTTGTCTCATTGACTTTTTGTGGTTCTCATCCTGCCTGTTTATAGCTACTTGCTACAGCTTGTGTCCTCGAATAGGCTGAAAATTTGTTGAGACAAAGTTCGCTTATCACATCCTAGTAGTGTGCCTTTACAGACCCCTAGCATACTGTGAGCTTTTGATCCTTGACAAAGCAAATAATATTCATATTAATGCCTACAGGTCTCTAAAATCTGGGCAGTGAGGCTCAGGTAGGACCCCTAGATGCAATATTCAAATGTGGTTACATAGCACAGACCTCTTTTTGTGACTTGACAGAGGTACTATGGCCAGCATATCTTACTCTGTTCAGCTCCTGTCAGAGCAAAGTAAAGGTAACATATTCAATGCAGACTGAGGTAATTCTGGAGACACTACAGATGTCTTTGGGGTGGCTCTTGAGTTCACAAAATCCACAAACTCAAAAAATCCTTGACTCACTGTGTACTCACATGTTCCACATCCATCAGACTATCTGATCTCAGGTAACTGAGGGCTGATTGTAATAATATTTTATTTTTTATGTATTTATTGTAGATCCTGTCACCTCAGAACCATAGCTGACCATCAGGAAAGACAATTTACAGTTGGAAAAGCAAACTCCTGATTATCTCCATAACACAGAAAATGAACAACTTGTAGACAAAAGCAACTTCTTCCCACACCAAGCAGTTAAAATAAATAAATAAATAAATAAATAAATAAATAAAGTGCCTTGGGTAAACAGGGATGTGCAATATTTGAGGATCCAATAGAGTCAATAAACTCTATTGGAGTTTTAAGAGAGCTAACACTCTCCTTTCTTCTGTCTTCCATTTTTAATATGTCTGAGTCCAGCTGCTGGATTTTCAATACCAACTGCTGATGGTGTGCAGTAGAGCCATACACCAAGGTGCCTTATATGTCTTCATGTGTGAGAAGTGAAGGAGTACAGCATGAGGAAGAACTAATGTGTAATAAAGGATAAAAAGAAATTTTACAACAAGTTTACTATTCTGGATTAAAGCTAGATTATTGCTGGAATTGAAGCGCTTTTTTCTCTCACCTCAGCTGAAGCTGAAAGAAAGGAATCCAGTAGACACGCTGCTCTGTCACACGGCTAATCAATCTCCCCAGCTGTGCATATCTTCCTGGTGGCTGCACCGGCACAGGTAAAACTGCTGACCTGACAAAATATATATACATCTTATAATAAATATAATCTATCAAATACACATTCACCTGTTGGATAGTCTACTACAGAGGATGAATTTTGAACATGAATTGCGTTCAAGAAAGAAGGTTTTGGTATTCAGACACGCTGTTATCTTCCAGAGCTGGAGGATGGAGAGGAGGGATACAGAGGGAATATAATTCATTCTCTAGCTTATTGAGGAAACTTACTGTGCTCACATGCTAGTAAGTAATAACATTATTACTGCTGCAATTTCATATCCTGACTAATACTGTACAGAACCTGCTTGCCATTAGCCTGTCTTTGAATCATTTCCTTCCCTTGTAAATGGCTAAAGGGTTGTTCTTGATAATATGCATTTGACAGCACAACATTAGGCATGTAAGATATTGCACCTCTGTGCCTCCTACTCATGTATTTTTTCAGACTTAGCTATCATAAGGTAATTTTTAAGATCCAGAGAGCTTTCTTCAAATATAAATAATCAAAGGGAGATTTTGCTGACTTGACTGAAAGCTTAAGGCTGTTTTTTTTTTCGTTTTTTTTTTTTTTAAAGTTTATTGAATTGTCAAATAAAATTATAAAATATTTACAACATATAAGACCTAGGCTTAGGAGTAATGAAATTCTACTCAAATGACACTTGAGCCTTAGTTGCATCAGTGTTTCTATACTTGTTCTTGGCTCACTCTGTGGAAGCTCTGGGTGTGATACAACCAAGTTTTGAACACTTCCATCTTGCATACTCCCATCTCAGACACAGGCAGAGTTCAGGCTGTACCACACATGCTGAATGACAATGTCTGTATACCAAGACTCTTCACTGGGAAGGAAAGAATTTGTTAGGCAAATTTAAGCAAAATATCATCCAATTGTATGAATTATAAATCAGCATTTTTATGGAATTATATTATTTTATTAAATAAAAAGAGTTTGCACATGTGGTCCACTGAAGAGATAACAGAAAACAAAAATAAGCGTAGACTGTTTATATTAAATGAGCCAGCAGTGTGCCCTGGTGGCCAAGAGGGCCAATGGGATCCATGGCGTGCATTAAAAGGAGTGTGGCCAACAGGTCAAGGGAGGTGATCCCCCCTCTACTCTGCACTGGTCAGGCCTCACCCGGAGTACTGTGTCCAGTTCTGGGCTCCCCGGTATAAAAAAGACAGGGATCTCCTGGAGAGTCCAGCGGAGGGCCACAAAGATGGTACGGGGCCTGGAGCATCTTCCCTATGAAGAAAGGCTGAGAGACCTGGGTCTGTTCAGCCTGGAGAAAAGAAGACTGAGAGGGGATCTCATCAATGTGTATAAATACCTGAGGTGTGGGAGACAGAGGGATTTGGCCAACCTCTTTTCAGTGGTTTGTGGGGACAGGACAAGGGGTAATGGCCACAAGATGGAGCACAGGAAGTTCCGCACCAACCTGAGAAAGAACTTCTTCTCAGTGAGTGTGATGGAGCACTGGAACAGGCTGCCCAGGGAGGTTGTGGAGTCTCCTTCTCTGGAGATATTCAAGGCCCGTCTGGACGCCTACCTGGGCAACCTGCTCTAAGGAACCTGCTTTGGCAGGGGGGGTGGACTCGGTGACCACTCGAGGTCCCTTCCAACCCCTACAATTCTGTGATTCTGTAAATAATAATAATAGTAATAACAATAACAACAACAAACTGATAACAAAATTAAATTATACAGGGTCCAATTAGACCTTGACTTGTTTTACTTGTCTCACACTAAAATCCTTAAAAGTAAGATTTCCTTTAGCAAAAATCAAAAGATAACACCATTAGGTTTCTTTAAATTTGATTGTTCTTGTTCATTTAGTAATGTTGCACTGCTAATCAACCTAGCAGAACTGTGAAAGCAGATGTTTAGAAACATCATATCTAAGATAGCCCTCGTGAAACAAACAAACAAACAAAATTAAATTGTATCTAGTTTCTCTATTTACTTGCTAAGCAGTTCTTTGAAACATTAATTAGTACATTAAAATTTAATTCTTTTTAACTATTCAAAACAGTTAGTGAAACCTATCTCAACAAGTATTATCACATTATCATGTTATCTGTTAATAGATTTCTGTTTACGTTATATATAAAAATATATAACACTTATTATATAATTATGTTAATTACTCTATGTTATTGCAATTTAATATCATTGTTTACCAAGAACATTATCATGTAACAAAACACTATGAATTTATTTCCCTTCTTTCGCCAATAAGCAACGTCATCAAAATATTTTAGGGTAATAGGACAGCTATCACTGTATCGTAGATAGTTCCTTTTTGTCAATGAAGTATTTTAAGCACAGATGTACATTCCTGTACATCTGCTAAGCTAAAATGTTTCAGTAGGGCCAGCGTGGTCCAAACAAGCTTCCTGGTATCAAAGACCCTTTTGATGCTAGACAGACCAGCAAGGCTAGTAAGAAGTTAAGGATCTCCAGCTCCATGAAAGAGAGTGGTATAACTTAAGTAACACCAATTGCAGATCCCAGCCTTGCTGGATGAGGGGAAAGACTTAACCCTAGAGAAAGGGTGGAGCTCATACCCCTAAGACAAAATTCCTTACTTCTTGTTCCTTAACACATTATAACTTCTGGAAACGCATAGCTAGACTTTCTAAAACTTAAACATTTTGGAAAGACTTGTATTAGCCTTACTTTTAACAAAAGCTCTCTTGTTCTGAGTAATGCTTTCATATAATTCTTTTTCTTTTCTTTTTTTTTTTTCCTAATATCTCATTAGCATACATATCAGATTTCCTAAATGGCTTCACTAGATTCTAGATAGAGCACTGTGGCGATGAAGTAAGTGGCTTATCACAACATTTATTTAAAATCAGTCAAATGAGACTACAACAACTGTCAGTAATACAGGAAGAATACAATCAGAATGTGATAGAAATGTGTTTTTTTTTTATATTCCTGTAGACTTAATGAAGACTAGCAAATAAATGCAATACAAATTTTTTTTGTACTGACTTTAATTCATGAACTACCAGATATTAACAAAAGTTTAATTTAGTCATGATGTCTAATGACCATTTTAACAAAAAAAGTTTTCTCTAGTTTTCTCTCAAGTGCTTTGTCCTTGCAATCCACATAAAGGACAAAAGACATGAAAAGAATCAAAACTCTCTCCTCAAAGCTGAATTCTTATAAACATCTAAGTATCACAAAATTTTCCCTTATACCTGCAGTAAAGGGTTGTAAGTACTACTTCAGTGGATGCAAATGTTTAAGAAAATCACTGTAGGAGGAATGGATAAGTTTCTCTGACTTCTCAGGAGTTCTGAAGCAGACTACCTTTAAACAAAATTGACATATGTGGGGCACTTCTTTGCAGAAGCTGGAAAAAAGAATCTTGTCCTGTTCATGATGATCCTGTCAAGGGGTTCTTTCTAATCCCTCTCCGTTTCTTTTTTTGTTTTTGAAACCATTGTACAAATGAAATGAAGAAAAAGCAGAGATCTTGTAAAGGATTACAAGCATTCAGTGTAGAAATCACTCTTAAGATCATTAAACCTAATCATCATTATAAACAGTGTCCTGATAATTCAGAAAATGAAATGTTTGTTTAATGAAATCTATGTGCATTTCTTTAAAAACTAGTGGAGGTTAATAACTTCTTTGTGGTCATTAAAACTATTGATGAATAACTGGAGCAATAATTAATGGCCATTGGTTGCTATATTTGGTATCTCTTTTGTTTTGTTTTGTTTTGCCAGGGAGAAAAAGATTTGCATTACTGCTCCCTGGAATAAGTTTGTTGTTGTTGTTGTTGTTGTTGTTGTTGTTGTTGTTGTTGTTGTTTTTCCTTCTCCTTAAAGTGTAAAAAGATGTTGATTAAAACTATAAATGTAGTATTAGAAACTATTAACTTTATCATTCAGAAAGGGTTGTATTGTGATGTTATCAACTGAGGATATTTTGAGCATTAAAGATGAACAACATAAAAAGAAGCAGCAATGAAGTACATGAGAGAAGTAATTTGAACATGATCTGAAAAACACAACTGGATATTTAATATGGTAATTGTTGAATTGCTGTGACAGACACTAACAAGCACTTCTAATTTGTCTGTTTTTCTGAAGAAAAGAAGCAAACTTGAAATTTTGGAAAGAAAGGGCAGAAATTTGACTTTCTGATTTTATGAGCAAGTGACTGAATTAAGAAACAATATATATATTTTTATATATATTAATAAAAAACCTACTTATGAAGTGTATTCTTAAGCAACTATTAGGAATTATGATCACCTCTGTGGGTAGTCACTCCTTCAAGATCATCTCCAATTGTTTCATGCATAATTTAGTTCTTATATATTCACCAGCATGTTTCAGAATGGTCTGGAGCAATACCTGCTAACAGAGGTAAGATTTACTGCAGTATTTCACTACTGGGTAGAATTTGATCCCCCCTACTCCCCACCCAGTAAGGCTGTATGTCACTTTTGTATAAGATACCTTTTTCTTACATAACACTAAAAAATATGGAGCTCAAAACTCAGATATCATATCACTGTAGTACTGCTAATAGTAACAAGCACATAGCCACAGAACACAAATTTGGAACAGTATGTATCTGATAAAATAAATGCAGTTTTAAACAACTACCAAAGTCTTTTGTCTGTGATGAACACAAATACATTCAGTCTTCATATCCCATAAAAGAAATCCACAAGTGAAAAGTGTTCCAGGGCCCTGCAAATTGACATAGTCCTGCATGGAAGTGTTTCTCTTATTGGTAATGTTGAACATTTACTTAGCATCCAGTGATGTCTGTTCTGCAGCCAAAAGGTATGCAGAAGATTTTGAGCAAGAAGAGAGAATATCAAAATGAAAACTCTAGAGGACAAATTCTACTCTGAATATTTTATGTATAGTTTGCTTACAGTTGAACTTTGAATTTTTAGAAGTACATTAAAATGTGCATATGCACTACTTTGGTTTGCAGGAAAATGGAAAAGCTTTCTCAAACTTAAAAGCTGTAAGAGAGAGGATTCCTCTTGACTCTGTACCTACCTTATATCATGCAAAAAAGAGAGAAGGATGAAAGATTCTTCTGACAAAGGCACCAGAATTTGGATACTGCTATTAATCATATAGGAGCCATATATTTCTTCCTACAAGATTCCTTCACGTCGAGACAAATGAAGACTGTTTTCAGGCTGTAAAGAACACCTTGGCAAACCCATTAGAGTATTTGAATAGCCATTTACAGGTATCATATCTAATTTTATTCTATAGGAAATTAAAACTTGAATAGCTCTCAAACCATGTCTCATATGCCACTCTAAACTGATATTCTGAGCTTAAGTTTCTGAGTCCAGGCATAAAGTACATGTATGCTAATTATCTGTAATTTGTAAATACACAATCCTTTGTATTTCATTGCTCACAATGAGGTAATATTACCACACATAGCAAGCAAGTTTTGTTTCTTTTGTTGTTTTTATGTGTTTGTGGGGTTTTGTTTGTTTGTTTGTTTGTTTTTGTTTGTTTGGGGGAGGTGAGAGGGAGGTGTACAGGATAAACTTGTCAACCCAAATTCAGAAAAAAAAATATCTTCCTTTCCGGAAGTCTTCATGATTGAAAAGAATGGAAGATCATGTCACATATTGAAGCAGAAGGAGAACGTGATTCCACACCTCATTTCTTTACAAGGTTGGCTAATATGGTATGGAGTACCCGAAAATATTTTTTAATTGTTGATCTCTCTCTAGATACTATCCAGTAGATTGGCCACAGTTTTAACCATTTAGTGATACAAACTGTATCAGCTGAATTCTTCCTGAAATGTTGGATTCCTTGGGAAATTCTGGACTACTATAAATAAATAATCCTGTCCAAAGAGGAAGCAGATGAGCAGAATAGCAATAAGACATTCAATTGGATATCAGCCTCTATAAACACGACGGCAAAAGCTACGTGAGCCTTGAACAGAATGAAAATTTTAAAAGTAATTACAAAAGGGAAATAAAACTACAATTTGTGTGTTTCTATAAAGATTTTTCAGGATCTGGTGTTCAGTTTGTTACTAGGCATTGAATTCTGTCAGCAGGTCTCCTCATTAGGATGCCTTCAGTTCAAAATTTAATGCCTCTTCAGCGACTCAGTTTACACAAATGTATGATTTCCTGGGTCCAACACAAAGAAAACCAAGTGAGATGTAATGGGCTGTGATATAAAAATGACTTAAAAATGAGGAAGTAAGCATAATATACCGTCTAGAGGAAAAGTATCATAAGTTCTGTAATTTTTTAAACACATTAATATAATTCATTTCAGTAGCGTTCTCATATTTGATTGTTCATTTTGTATAAACATTCTAACAAATACATTTCCTACTGTACTGAATAGAGACAAAAATGACAAACAGTTCATTTTAAATACACGATATTCATATGAATGCATTTCAAATCCTGTCAAGATCACTGCCTCAATAGGAATTTGATTCTAACAGTTATATTTGTCTAGTGAGTTAATGAAAACAAATGATCTCTGCTGTGAGACGGATTCTCAAATGGGTTGAGTGTTGATCTAACTTGGAAATTACATACAGAAATTAACTACAGCAGCAAGCATATTCTCACTTGAATCTTTAATCAAAAACAGCCAACGCAACTTCAATTTTTATGAACAACTGCTGATAACTACTTACAGATATTCAACAGTGCAGAGATAGTTTGTAACTATTCTACAGTACATGATTTAAAATACTCAAAAGTGATAAAACATAACTGCTTATAGATGACTAAGGGACAGAAAAATCTTAATTTAATCTTTTAAAAATTATCTTCTCAATTTAGAAGTAAGTTAACAAATTAAAAAAGGGTTATTCCAAGCAGTAGCTCTAAATACAAACCTTTGTAGAAAACACATGAAGGTTTTCCTCCTTATTCTGTAACAGGCTTATATTACCTAGTACATTCTGAGCCAGCATGGATTAGTTTGGAGGTTTCAAGTTTTTTGAAAAAAAAACTTGGTTCAGAACCAAGACATTCAAAATAATGTATTGACCCTATTCACTTTCATATCCAATTTGCCAAAATAACTGTAAGAAAATACATTCAGATCTCCCTGAATTTGGTTGTTTATTCATTTTTCATGTAACTTTTTATGGGATAAACCACACCTGTTTTTTTTCTGAGGAAATCTCATTCCTCTTTCTCTCTCTGTAAAAATTTAAAAATTCATCAATTGAAGTTAATTAATGAAATAAAAAAAAAAAAAAATTTTTTTTCAATAGGAAAAAGTTCCAGGATCTGGAACAACTACCTTCTAAGTGGTCTACAAAATGGATTTTTATTAGTTTTATTTGATTAGTAAAAAGCTATCATAATTTCGATTATTTACTTTTTTAATCTTCTTTGTAGTATAAGAATTTCAAACCATTGAAAGCACTTCATTCAGTGAATTGAAAGCTATATGAATTGTGTGATAAATATCAGCCTAAGACTCAAGGGACACCAGATTATTAAGAACCCAATTTGTTGACTTGTTTTTTGAAAATCATTAATTTAGAAAAAGATATGTATTTAATTACACTTTCAGATAGGTGTGAAAATTAATTTCAAACAAAAGAAGAAAAAGAAGTTACACTGTTTTCCCCTTTGCTTTAATTATAAGTAACAAAAGAATAGTTTTTTTTACACTTTGTGATATCTTTACCCTGGTATCAAACGTATCACTAAAGTAACATATTTGAGTTCAAGGATACTTGTCTGAAAAGAAGTCTTTCAAACTATCAACTCTTCTCTAAAAGACAGTGAAAATCTATAAAACAAAAAAATGATTCCTCCTTACATTCAGTATTTCTGAGCCTGTATATACAGAAGATGGAGACCTAAATGGGTGAGATGATTAATTACCAATTTTCAAACAGTTACTCAGAGTAATGCTCCCTCATTGCAACACTGATGCAATTATAGCAGCAGGTCTTTTAGAGGTATTAAATTACTAAAATAAATCAATTATGTTTGACAAACCAAGTCAGTGCACGGAGGGCCATAATATAATGATATGTTCTATTTATGCCATCACCTAGTTCCATGATAGTAGAACAAACATACAACGTATACAATTTCAGTAAAGTCCATTGGCACTTATAATCAAAGTGCCATGTGTGTCATGCTTGCACACTTCCTCATTTTCCATCAATTTCCTTCTACATCTACAGGGAACTCAACTAAATATAACAGTTGGATTTGGCTAAGATTGGCTGAAAATTAGGAAGACGCAAAGAAAACACTCTTGAGTCTAAAGGGAAACATACAGTGAGCAGCAAACACCTGAAAGAACAACACTATTGAAAAGTTAGGCCAGAGTATAGTAATGACAATTATGCATACTGTAGGAGCATCAAGGATACAGTTCGGAGCACTTAGATTGACAAGCGTGCCTAATGCAAGGGGAAGTCCCTATATATTCAATTAATGAAGTCATTATCTAGACCTGCACATATGTTTTCACAGTCACGGCTAAGTCTCTGCATCATGGTTGGAGTCACCTGGTGGGTCGCCTGTTTGTTTCCTGCAGTACAGGTGCTGCTACTACTTTAGTGATCTATATTTTTCTGCTTTCTGTCTTTCACTTTCCTCTCTCTCAGCTAAGACACTTACTGTTACTTGGTTGCATTTCCTTGCTGTTTTCTACACCTCACAGGGCAGTCCCACTTATTTTTAGACTACCTACCTGTGCTTCCTTTCCTCCAGTTTTGACAGATATGTGTTAGGAAATTAAAGAATGCCAAGGAACATTTATGAGTGCTCTAGCACAGAGCCAACATCACTAGGTGCCTCCCCAAAGCACTCTCATGAGCACTCTGTAGACAAAGGTCAATCTACCTGGGAGACAGTTTATATAGGGTTGGCCTGTTTTAGGAACTAAAACAATTTACTAGCAATGATGTGAACAATTCCATGACCTTTGCCCTCAGAATCAGGACATTTCTGTGGGTACTTCCAATTTACTTCCATAGACACAGCATTCTTCATGCTTTGCCTTCATCTTCCTACCAAGATCTGCCTCACCATCTCTTTTCATAAAGCAACTCTTCCATAGTTGTCTCTTGTGTATGCACACACACTCACATAAGGTATTTATCATGTTCTTTTAAATTTCTTCCCACAGAATCCCAGCTTTTTCTCTCCTTACCTTTCCATGGAGACAGACTGGAAACTGGTGATAAGATACATCCAGTTCCACTTGGATCCTCATGAGGCTGTTAATCCCCAAATAGCTGCAGGAGCCTGCTTGAGGGCTTTCGGGAATACAGACTTCCTAAATTTCACAAAATTGCAGGTTTGTACCTTTGCTCTGTATCTGGACAATCCAGGTGTGGTGACTATGGTTACCCATTAGTACCCGTTAGAGGGGAGAGGAAACAACCAGACCGGAAAACAGAACACAGAAAAGTCAACCGCTAAAGGAAGTGTTAGGCAAAGAGCAAACAGATGAGCGTTTCAGTCATGAAGGTCAGCAGCACAATTCTGAACCTGGTTTTACATGTAGCCTTACTTCCCATGATTGAGTTTTCACAGTGCATTAGTGTTACACTAAGGACATCTTCCTTTCAGATTAAAGAAACCCAAAATATGACCTCCAGGAATACACTGAAGTTGCTTCACCTGCTAATGGGCATTCAGTCCAAGAGGTAAGGCTTGGCCTTATCTAAAGAAAGGCACCTGAAACACAATGTAAACGTTGACTCCTCACACCATCTCACCCTCTCTACAGATCTACTTATATTGTGCCATGCTTATGCTATATTACAATATCAACATAGCTTATATAGTAAATCACTTCAAATGGAAAGGGAAGGGAAGGGAAGGGAAGGGAAGGGAAGGGAAGGGAAGGGAAGGGAAGGGAAGGGAAGGGAAGGGAAGGGAAGGGAAGGGAAGGGAAGGGAAGGGAAGGGAAGGGAAGGGAAGGGAAGGGAAGGGAAGGGAAGGGAAGGGAAGGGAAGGGAAGGGAAGGGAAGGGAAGGGAAGGGAAGGGAAGGGAAGGGAAGGGAAGGGAAGGGAAGGGAAGGGAAGGGAAGGGAAGGGAAGGGAAGGGAAGGGAAGGGAAGGGAAGGGAAGGGAAGGGAAGGGAAGGGAAGGGAAGGGAAGGGAAGGGAAGGGAAGGGAAGGGAAGGGAAGGGAAGGGAAGGGAAGGGAAGGGAAGGGAAGGGAAGGGAAGGGAAGGGAAGGGAAGGGAAGGGAAGGGAAGGGAAGGGAAGGGAAGGGAAGGGAAGGGAAGGGAAGGGAAGGGAAGGGAAGGGAAGGGAAGGGAAGGGAAGGGAAGGGAAGGGAAGGGAAGGGAAGGGAAGGGAAGGGAAGGGAAGGGAAGGGAAGGGAAGGGAAGGGAAGGGAAGGGAAGGGAAGGGAAGGGAAGGGAAGGGAAGGGAAGGGAAGGGAAGGGAAGGGAAGGGAAGGGAAGGGAAGGGAAGGGAAGGGAAGGGAAGGGAAGGGAAGGGAAGGGAAGGGAAGGGAAGGGAAGGGAAGGGAAGGGAAGGGAAGGGAAGAAGGGAAGGGAAGGGAAGGGAAGGGAAGGGAAGGGAAGGGAAGGGAAGGGAAGGGAAGGGAAGGGAAGGGAAGGGAAGGGAAGGGAAGGGGGAAGGGAAGGGAAGGGAAGGGAAGGGAAGGGAAGGGAAGGGAAGGGAAGGGAAGGGAAGGGAAGGGAAGGGAAGGGAAGGGAAGGGAAGGGAAGGGAAGGGAAGGGAAGGGAAGGGAAGGGAAGGGAAGGGAAGGGAAGGGAAGGGAAGGGAAGGGAAGGAAGGAAAGGAAAGGAAAGGAAAGGAAAGGAAAGGAAAGGAAAGGAAAGGAAAGGAAAGGAAAGGAAAGGAAAGGAAAGGAAAGGAAAGGAAAGGAAAGGAAAGGAAAGGAAAGGAAAGGAAAGGAAAGGAAAGGAAAGGAAAGGAAAGGAAAAAAAGATTCAGGGAGATTCAAGCAACTAGAATTTATTTTAGCGAATTCCTTAGGACTGAAATTGTACTCTTTGCCTCCAACCTCCAGAAACCAAAGAAGTAACAATAAATAGACAAACGGCAATACACTTATGAAGAATTTGAAAGATAATTTTTTGGAGAATCACAGAACTGTTGAGACTGAAAGGGATTCTGGATATCATCTAGTCCAAACTGCCTGCTCGAAGCAGTTGCAACTACTTTTTGCTCATGACATTCTCCATGTAGATTCTGAATATGTCCGAGGATGGGAACTTCACATCCTCCCTAGTCAACTTGTCAGAGTGTTCAATTGCCCTCACAGTAACAAGTTTGAATTCCAGACTGGGAACTCATCTAAGTCTATTGCTTTATTTATATATATATTTATTTATATTTATTTATTTATTATTTATTACTTATTATTTATTTATTTATTATATATATTTTTATTTATAAAGGTCTTTGTAACCACTTTCTTGAACATCAGTCTTCAAATCATGCTCCCTATTTTTCTTAAAGTTGTGCAGTAGGCCCAGAAATCTGCACATCGTCACATTCAGCACATTCACATTCATTCTACAAATACTACATTTAACTACTTCAGCACTAGTGTTTTTCATAGTTAAGTAAAAAATTTTGTGGTACTTTTACTCAACAACAACAAAAATAAGAAATTGGTCTTTAAAGTTGATTCTTTGTATTTTGCCATATTTGCTTGTGGAAATTCACATTTTAAATACCAAAGGAAAATGTGATGCACAAAGGGAAAAAGGATACTCTTACATGCCTGTAGTATTCAAGCATAGAAGGTAAATGTAACTTTTGGATCTATCCCAGACAGAACTTCTTGATTTCAGAGTGGAGAACCCAACAACCACTAGTATACGATTTCAAAGCAATAACAAGTTTGACAGTTGTCTGCTATACACCTGTGCCAATACTTCAGGAAATGTTTCCCCTTCCCTCAAAATAGTTTAAGAGAGGAATATCAGTTTCTGCTCTTCCATATCAGCAGTGCAAAATATAATAGAAAATAACCTGTTTCAGGTGGTTCCCTGCAGTTTTATTAGAGATCAAATCAAGCTCAAAACATTTACTCTTTCTTTTTCCAAGAAACAAAAAAAATCATTTTTTTAAGGCACAGGAGAGTACTCACCTCTTGCATGGTGACTGACAGAAATCCCATTCCTGAAAGCTGAGATGGCAGGTGGCCTTTCATGATCTTCATCAGTTGGATTGGTCATAATATGAAATTTGTCCTTTCATTTGACATGCTCATTGATTTCCAGATAACAAATAACTAAGAAATTCACTGAGAAACAAACAAGTGATGGGCTGGGACCTTGAGTCACGAGGACTGGAGTGCTACTTGAATTTTAATCTAATTTTCAATTATATGAAGATGTGCTGTAATAAATTCTACTTTGTGGTGTTTTTGAAATGGTTCTTTTTGATTATCCCAGATCAGAAATGCATTTAATTAAAGGTAAAACTTTACAGAATGCCAGTGCAGTCTTTCTTGTAGAGTTCAGGCTGCAGGCAGAAATTCCAGAGGCCATTTTACACAGACAAACAAGGCACATCTTGAAGGAAAAAAATGACAATGCAAAAGAACAGTTTCTTATCTGAATCATCATCTTAATTCATATGGAATAATGATGTAAACAGTTTTGCCTGAAGTAAGACTTAGAACTGTGGTTTTGTGATTTTGACAACTACGAGATCAAGAAAAAAGTATTCTAGAAGCACAGACTCCACAAAGAGTAAATTATAATACATGGATCTATTTACTTAGATAGGTACCTTTTATTTGTGCTAATTACATAATATACAGTATAAATAACAAAAAATAAAAATAAAAAAATATATAATTTATATGGTGAAAAAATAACCACTGACAAAAATGCACACACAAGGTTCCCAACGAGGACTTTTTATTTTGCTTTCTCTGTCACCCTCACATTCTACTTTATCTGATAAAATAATACCTACTGATGGGAACAATGAGGACCTGCGGTCCTTAAATACCCTGTCATATGCCAAGACATACAGCTGTGATGACTGCATGACAGGGTGTTTCTGTGCAGCATGAATCCATGACACCACTGATCTGATACTTGCCAGAGAAGATTTCAGCCTTTTAATTTAATCAATCTTTTGTTTGCCCAGAAGGCATAATACCATTTTAAAGACATTTCATAATAACCTAAGCTACTTATTTTTTCTAGAAACTTATCTCTTTATGCTTCACCTGTCTTGGGCTCATACCTCAACCACACAATGCAGTTAAGCCTCAGCTACTGTTCAAGTAGTTAAAAATGTGAAAAAGCAGAAACTACTGAAAAATAGAGCATAACTTTTTCCAGGGTGGGTGTTCTCAGAAACAATTCAGCAAATTGTAGTGTTCCTCTAAGTTTATTAGTTAATTCCCTTAAGTAACTGAGACTGCCTACCTTTCACAACCACTGATCTGTAACAAAGTGTTTAGTGTGCCCAAGTTTGCCTTTTCCTGCATTTCATCAAATGCAGGCTGACAAAGTTAATTTGTTTATTTGTTTTCTTTCTTAATTACTCAAGCATTTTCTTTCTTTTTTTTTTCTTCTTGTAAAAAAATGTGTGTAAAGTGAAGAGATCAATAATTCGATCATTCTTGAGTTCAGACCCAATTTGTGTATGGATTCTTATCAGAATTTGTTCTGGGGGTCATAAACAGAGTGCTGGTGGGCAGGAGAGGACCTTCATCTCTATGATTCAGCAACTACTTTTGTGCCAAATTTTCTAAGTTATAGATGTATACCACAGTAAACACATTCACCTTATTTCAGTGAAAGCATTCAGAATGTGTTTTTAGCATCTGTTTCTTTCTGTATACTTCTTTTTGAATACACTTATTCAAAGTGTCTTTTTGAATACAGTTACTCACTTATATTTTTCTAATTTTAGTGGGGTTTTTTTTGTGTTTTTTTCTAAAGCATGGGAAAAAAAAATCTTGCAGAACACAAGGACACCAAAACTTCTGGAAGAAGGAAGGGAGGAGGGAGGGAGGGAGGGAGGGAGGGGAGGAGGATCTTTTCCAAGGCTGAAGCAGCAAACAGGCAAAAAGTATTGGCCCTGCGCTGTAGCACATAAATTTCTGAATATATACAGAAAGTATGGTAGGAGAAGGAAAGCAATGGAAATTAATTAATTAATCATTAATAATTATAAACCTTGGGGAGGCTGCAGTATTTCCATCAGTGGAAGCCTATAAAAGTGGTTTGGAACCAACAGCAATAAAGACTGATTGACATCGGAGCAGTGGGCTGGGCTGTATCTCCTCAAAGTCACTTCCAGATCCATGATCTACTTCTAAAGAAAATGTCTTAAAAAAATAATTAATTAATTAAAAATGCTTTTAAAATGCTGCATTGTTTAAACAACACAGCTTCACTGCTAGATCCTTTCTCTCATGCTAGAGCTTATGTGAAGTCAGTGTCATTCTGGTAAATCTCTGCAAGATTTTGGATGATCTGGGATTTCTTTAAAAATTTATTTGAATCAGTCAGAGAAGACTTAATCTTGGTGTACCCTAAACAGAGAAATAGACAACCTTCTGTGACAAAATTCAGATTTTGCTCCCCAAATGGAGAAAATTTAACACAATTCCATTTTAGTGACAGCCAGGGATCATAGCATCTCCTTCTCTTTTCAGAGAGGGAGAGCAACACAATCCTCATATGCTGGAAGAACAGCATAGTTCAGAATAGTTGTACAGATAAACTGCTATATTCAAGCTTGCTGCACAACAACAGCAACAAAAATAGGATTGATCTCTTTCAGGGAGCAGTGGCAACACCTCAGTAAATACTAAAAAAATGTCCCATAGTCCTTAGAAAGAGAACTGTGCTGTGGCTGGACTTTTTGCTAGGAGCCACCTGATACGATCCTCAGCAGGAAAATTTAGCTTTATGCTGACAAGTTTAGGTGCCTCTTGAAAGACTTTTACCACGCCAACTGTTGTCATGGGTAAATCTAACATTTAGCTGCCTGCACCGGATCCGGCAGGCACGTGTTACGTTACTTCATAATGCTGACAGGGAGAATTATGTCCAAACACTGTTTTGTTATTGTAAAGGCATCAAGGTTTAATGCATCAGTTTTAGCTTTCCATTTTATGGTACGTAGTTTTTGAACCAGTTTCAAAAGAAAAAGACACAAAGCAAAGCTTAATTTTCACCTCACTGAATAAGAAGAAAGCCGTACATAGCCTTAAGTGATGTTAAATGCAAGAAAGTATGATCAACCCTGCTTAAATGATCAGTCCTATTAAAAAGAAAGAAAAAAAAAAAGGAAAAAAAAAAAAGTTTATCTATTCATGTGAGTTTACACTGTGTTAGAGGAGACCACACAGCCCCTTACAGGAACACTCAAAAGCAGCACTATTGGCTCTGCCTACCCATGGGAAAATGACTGTGAGGCTGCAGCATCACTGCAGGAGTGAAGGAAACACACGTGGTTTACCTGCGTGTGTGGAACAGGAGGTTGTATGATTAAGGGAAACCAGCTGATGTGATCTTTTTGGACTTCAGCAGGGCTTTTGACACAGTTCCCCATAGGATCCTACTGGACAAAATGTCCAGCATACAGCTTAACAAAAACATCATACGATGGGTGAGCAATTGGCTGACGGGCAGGGCTCAAAGGGTCGTGGTAAATGGGGCCACATCAGGCTGGCGGTTGGTCACCAGTGGGGTCCCTCAAGGCTCCATTTTAGGGCCAGTCCTCTTCAATGTTTTTGTAAACGAGTTGGATGTAGGACTAGAAGGTGTATTGAGCAAATTTGCCGATGACACCAAACTTGGAGGAATTGTAGACTCGGCTGAGGGTGGAAAGGCCTTGCAGAGAGATCTGGACAGATTGGAGAGTTGGGCGATCACCAACCACATGAAGTTTAACAAAAGCTAGTGCCGGGTCCTGTACCTGGGACGGGACAACCCTGGCTATACGTACAGACTGGGTGATGAGACGCTGGAGAGCAGCCCCGCAGAGAGGGATCTGGGGGTTGTGGTTGACAGCAAGTTGAATATGAGCCAGCAGTGTGCCCTGGCAGCCAGGAGGGCCAACCGTATCCTGGGGTGCATCAAGCACGGCATCGCTAGTCGGTCGAGGGAAATCATTGTCCCGCTCTACTCTGCGCTGGTGCGGCCTCACCTCGAGTACTGTGTGCAGTTGTGGGCACCACAGTGCAAAAAGGATGTAAAACTGTTGGCGAGTGTCCAGAGGAGGGCAACGAAGATGGTGAAGGGCCTAGAGGGGAAGACATATGAGGAGCGGCTGAGGTCACTGGGCCTGTTCAGCCTGGAGAAGAGGAGGCTGAGGGGGGACCTCATCGCAGTCTACAACTTCCTCGCGAGGGGGAGTGCAGAGGCAGGTGACCTGTTCTCCGTAATCACCAGTGACAGGACCCGCAGGAACGGTGTTAAGCTGAGGCAGGGGAAGTTTAGGCTGGACATCAGGAAGAGGTTCTTCACCGAGAGGGTGGTGGCACACTGGAACAGGCTCCCCAGTGAAGCAGTCGCTGCACCAAGCCTGTCTGAATTTAAGAAGCGATTGGACTGTGCACTTAGTCGCATGGTCTAAAATTTTGGGCAGACCTGTGCGGTGCCAGGAGTTGGACTTGATGATCCTTATGGGTCCCTTCCAACTCGGGATATTCTGTGATTCTATGATTCTGTGATTAGAGATCATTTGGTTATGTGTCCCACCACACAATGAAAAATACAGCTCAGGAAAAGGTTTCATTTTGTAAATCTGGCAACAGAACAGGTGCTATTCCACTCAAGATCTTGATTCTGGGTAGATTATATATGCATACATATGTTCTTTATATATGTGTATATATGTATATATATATATGAGAACATATGTGTATATGCATATATACGTATAAATCCATAAAAGTACTGTAAATACAATTGAAATCTTAAATGTCTAATTTATTGCTCCAGTTCTATTACAGAAAAATAAATTTAGATGGTTATATACACTTCTTAGTTTCTCCCATTATTCTGATGTTATGTTCACCTTTCCACCACTCCTCTGTGTCCTAACATTGGTAGTTTCATTTTCCCTCCAAGGTGTTACATCACAGCTGTCAGCTTCCTTTGTCAGAAGGAATACAATATTTGTGTCGGTGGTTTCCTTCTCCTCATTCCAGGATCCACTTGGTGTCTTCTATGTATTTCCCAACATGTTTTTATGCCTTTTTCTTTATTTATTGGTCTGCAAATTCATGTTGCATCCCAATTTGCTACACATGGTGACTTTAAGGTGTGTTAGCTACTACTGGCTTGTTGGTTTTATTACTCAAAAACTGGTCTTGAGCTCCAGATCTGCATTTCTTTAACTGACCATGGGTGCGTTGCTTATATCTGTGGGGTTTCCAGAGCCAAGCCTATGACCCATCCTTTATATTCCTATCCCTATTCCTATTTTCTTTGCAAGCTCTTTGAAAAGTGTTCAACACCAAAAGATTTTTAATGGTTGAAGTCAGAAACATAAAACAGAATGTATTATTTTAAGGCTTAGAGTCAGGACATGCAACTTTCCTACCTGCTCCTCTCCACCTTTTCTCCCCCACCTCCCCCTCCCCCACCCCCTTTTTTATTTCCTAAAGTTTCTTGCATTTATTCTTGGTCTTAAACAAACTATCAGAAATGCCCCCTAGTAACTGCTTTCTGACCTACACTGTACAGGTATGTCAGCATCTGACGTACCCATCCCATGCAGCATCTTCCTGTGAAAACCTTACGCTCTCTTTCCTACCAACAGATTTGTCTCCCTCCCACACATCTTCCCTCTCCCCTTCCCCGTTAGTAGCAAGTGAAAACAAAGTTACACATCCATTTTGAGTGGTGCCTACTTGCTCTCTCCTTCAGGTTTTTATCATCAAAACCATTATTAATACACTTCTCAACCTTGAATCGTCCCCTCATCCTCACCAACTGTTCTGTAGCCTATGGGCTACTGCATATTGTTCACGATTTTTGAGACTGGAAGGCACGAACATGTGCAGTGGAATAATTCCATCAAGAACAAATCTGATTTATCACTCACGCATAAGCTGTCTGCAGGATGTCTGATGTGCAGCCGTGCAGGGCTCATGTAATGAACTCTAGAAATGACCTGCAAAATATCAGTACCCAGGACTTCAGTATGTGCTGGCACCAAACAGGCTGCTGGATTTGTGGAAATCACAAATTCTATCAAATCAATACAGACTTGACAAAAATGCTCACATGTGCAGGGGGAAGTCAAAGGAACTTCGTGTCTGTGGACATGAAGGCATACAGGTGTCTTCTGAGTTATGTTCCTTTTCAATATCCAAGTCCCCCACACTTTTTGCCAGCTGTGCTTCTTCCACCAGGCAGCCTGAACATGCAGCTGGGTGTCCCTGGCCAACGCACACAATATGTCTCAATTCTCTACTGTTACCTATAGCATTCTCCAGACTGGTCACTGTTTTCTGCTTTACACTAAGCCTTTCTCTCTCTTTTCTCCATTCCATACTCTTTCCATCAGCCTTTCCTGTAAGGCTTGCCTCTTGTCGTGGTTCAAGCTGCAGTGAAGCTGCTGCCTCTGATGCAAAAGCAACACAAGATAGCAGAGATTCTTTAACCTAGACTCCAGGAGGTTTGCCCTGTCCCTGCTGATTTTCCTCCCAAATGTCTTCTTCTAGTATTCATTTTGCAATTAAAAAAAAAATAAAATAAAATCAGCTAGGTTGTATTCTCCAGATCCTTGAACTTTTAATGAAGTTATAAAATTCATCAGTTTTAAAGTCATTGCATTACAAACAAATAGAAATGCTCTTGAGACAAGGTAGACTGCTTCACCTTTGCTTTTAACTCAGACAATTTGTTGCTTCATTTACCCAATGATTATTACACAACACAGTAATATCCAAGCAGCTTAGATGGTCTAAGAGATCCTTTTTATTATTCACTTACAAACAACAATCTCACCCTCTGGGAATTCAACAATCTATGTTTTAAATAAAATGGAGAGTTAGTGACTAAACAGACCACAGAGAAGAGAGAAAGCAAACACATGAGAAGTGGCTAGGTTTGAATTAAGTTACTACTGCTTGCTTACACGCCTAACTAACCAGTGTGAACATGCAAATAAAGGCTTAAACATTTACAGTCATCAGATTCTACTTATTAGAGGGTTTCATCCGGCATTGCATAAACTAATCGCCCACCAGTCTATCAATTTGGACTTGTATGTTTGGCTTGGCAGTCCTATTAAGTTCAGAGGCTGCAGTTCTACATATTTACAGTACCCTCCTTCTGGTATTATTAACAGCAATGAAATGCTCAGGCACTGAAAAAGCAAGGACATGGTTAAAGCACTAGCTTTTACATAATGTAAATACATAATCGGTCACACAGACATGTCACTGTATAGTTTACTTTTCAGACTGCTTTACAGACAATTGCATCTCTTCTTTATCTTGTGTCCCCACCTGATAACCGATCTGAGCCATTAGACAGTCAGTCAAATACAAAATGCCAATAATATAAAGCAGGTTTCTGTACTGTAAGAATGAAATGAGATGAAAACCAAAATATCTTTTCTGACTGGTAATTTCAAAAAACACTGATTTATGGGTAATGATCTCTGCTGCATTTTAGTAATTGAGATTAAATATTATTAATAGTTTAATTTTTCATAGAAAAATTTTCTTTTAAACTATGCAAGATTTGGAAAAGGATGGTGGGTTTTTGCATCTTCTAATGTTGTACATTAGCACACGTACTGCTGTGAGCTGGTGAGACCACATTTCACATTCTGTGATTTTTAAACAACTAGCTAACATTCAGCAAAGTCCCCATTTGTCTAGTACTCTTGACAGACACAGAACTATAATACCTGAATGAATTAAGGAAAACTCTGAGAAAGAAAAAAAATATGCCGATCACTTATATTTGTGTTGCATTCCTTTAGCTTGTGACAAATACACAAAATGGAAGAGATCTCAAACTGTCAGCACTATTGACTATGAAAAAAAAAAAAAAACTTTAAGCTAAAAAAAGGTTATGATCTAGTACACCAGTTTAAAAACAAAAACTCTGATTTTTTTTTTTTTAACCTGGATCAGCTACTAAATGAGGGAGAAGTTCTGCAGAAAGGTGGAATGTTATCATCTGATGAATGGTCACTGGAGAGAGGTTCTTATGCAATGTCAAATTGCCATACCTGTTCCTCAACAGCAATTTTCCCAAAGAAACAAGTCCCGTTTAAAATTTCACCTCGTGTGCACAGATACTAATCCAGGTCCCAAAAGACACATAATTACTTGCACGCAGTTGTAATGTAACTAACAAGCCATAATCTTCTTATTTTTCATAGTCACAACAACAAGGTTTTGTTCCTCCTACTACATGAAAATGGATCTGATGATGAACCAAAAACGTCCTTTATTGTACAGTGTAGAGATTACTTTCCAGGAACCACTGGGATACTGGAAAATGTATAGACATTGTTAGGTCTCATGATTATATTGTATTTAAGCTAGAGGCCAAATAAACAGAGCTGGACAAAGCATTCTGCTTATAAGAATGCCATTGGCAAATATAACCTAGAAAAACTGTGGGGAACAATATGGTGATCTGATTTAACACGAATTCCTTCATTATACAAACTATTAATGCAGCATGATTAAATATTTCCGATTATAAACTATTTACTATTTATGAACTATTTACGTGTTCCACATAGTTCTGAATATAGCTGTTTGGGATTTTTATTTTTAAAACCCAGGTTTTGTCTTTTCCTTTCCACATTATGAATAATTTACAAGACTTGTATTATAATCTGACATTTAATAATTAATATTAATAATAGCAGCATTTAAAATGTTATCTTAATTAATATCTTGTAAAATACAAAAGTAGGAGAGGATGAGTATCATTTTCCCTAGATTTCCTCCGTCCCACCAGTGACACAGTGGAGTATTCTGAAGTCAAAATAAGTATTAGAAAGATTCATTGGAAGAAAAGTTAGAAAATGCATGGCCCCCCAAATATACGTTTTTAAAAGGACAACCTCTTTTTCTCTGTTTAGCTATAAAATACAGTGCTGGAAGATTCTATATTTACAAAATTAAAGTTCTTCAAGCTTTATAAAACTGTAAATGTTACTAGCTCCATGAAATGTCATGGGAATGTAATTTTGGATGGTTTTGAAAGATGAAGTGACATTTCCAAAAGCACCTAAATGACTTAATAATAAATCCGTAAATGGATGTCAAAGTTAGTTATTGCAGTGTCTGAACTGTCTGCCATTGTCTTGAATTTGTGTTATGCATCCTTCTTCTGGAAAAGCACAGATGAAAAGTTACGCTCCATCTAAACTACAGATGCTCTCTAACAGTGAGATCCACAACTGTGGGCCCCAAATCGTCCATGCTGAACAGTCTGAGAGCATGATAGCTTATGTGTGCTTCCTCTCTCTCTCCAGACTTCCCTACATTTAAGAGTTGATCACTGGCAAGCATTAAATGTCAAAGAAGCTTGTATTCAGGACATGGAGAGTTTGTATTCAGGACATGGAGAATGATGAAAAATTCTCCCAGACCTGGCAATGTTGAAAAATGACAGCCATGCAGAAGTCTATCTGAATTTCCAAAATCGAAGTGCAAAGGACAAGTCTACATGCCTTGATATTTAAGTTCCCACCGCTCCCCATTCATTAATTTTCTTCTGGGATATAAATCCCAACAAGAATATGAGTGGGTTTTTTGTTTGTTTGTTTGTTTTTCAGTTAAAACAAAACAGACTGTATTGTGGCAGTAATCAGCAAGTTAGAACATCACAACGTCACCACTTACGTTGAATAAGAAAAAGAGATTTTATGCCCTTAAACCTTCATCCTTTCCTTTGAGCTCTTCTGGGAACAATTCTTCAATCTGTTCTGTTGAAGTCTTCCTGCTGTCACAATGGGTTAAATAGTCTTCAGAGCAGGAGCTTGACCCTGGTTTCACAGATCTTAGTAGGCGACCTGAGCAGCAGAAAATTGTCACCACAGTGCAACAACTGGTGCTCAGAGCTAAGTTCACATTAAATCTGTGTCAGAATTATTAATGTAAGTATTAACATCAGAAAATTTAAAATACCACTTTAGAGTACTTGACTGTTTAGAAACTTTTGTGGTCATACAGCTCCATTTGGAGACAAAACATGAGCATTCAGACCAGGAATAGGGCCACTACATTTTGGGAAGCTGTTATTCAGTTCTTGCTGTGCATCAGAGCACTACAATGAATTCATGTTTTCCTACATCTCAGCAGACAGCCTTAATCACTGGGCTATGAGCCGTGCATATTTCTGAAATGAATCTCTCTGCTTTCTATGACTAGACGTCATGAAAGACTTTCCCAGAAAGATTCATTGAAAGCATTTACATTTTCCATAAATGTTTGGCTTCACAACTCACTGTTTCTTGCCAGTAGCAAATATCTAAAAAATTCTTGACTGGGTCTAAATTCTCTAAGTAAGCAACATACAGAAAAAAATGTGTTTTTCTAAATCATGTAGATGCATTCAGAACACTAAGTACATTGTCATAGGGACAAAGCTGCACATACATACAAGTGTATGTTAGTTACATACCAAGAAAGTTTGCTTAAGATTGCTTAAAACCACAGATCCAGCTCTGACAGTTGTTCTGGGTGAAATCAAGAATGAAGAGACCTTGAAAAGGGTTCAAATTTCTGCCAGCAACTTGCTGTCTACTTTAAGCACGCTACTTCAAATAATGAAATAAATATTCAATAATATTTGTAAAGGCTGAGATTTTCAGAGAAATCCAAGGGAGGTTTCTCCCTACGTAAATCCCAGTCAAAAATATTAATATTTAACTGAAGTTGAATGGTAAATATTATGCATTGGAGTTTTGCCATTTACCTCAGAGGGTTCAGCAGCACACCCCAAATCCACAGAAAACTACTAGCCACTGCCAGTCCCTGCATTCATATATTTATTTAGAATGAAGAGCTAAATACCCTAAACATTCTAGTATCTCCATTTCAAACAATAAGACAAACAAATATTTATAGAGTAAGGACAAAGAGAAAAAAAATACACAGCCAAACAGTTTACTATGAAAAATAGAAGCTGACCTGAAAAGAGTAAATGCACCATAAGTAGTTCAGTTTGAACACTGCAGCGACACAATCCTCATGCTCTAATTCCTTAGTGACAGTGGCTTTCCTGGCTAATATGAAATATTGAGCCCCAGGCATCTAGCATTAGATAATTCCATCATAATGTTTTAGTTTTTGTAGCCTGAGCCAGCCAAAAGCCTTGCAATGTACTTTAAATTAGTGGGGAAAAGTTTTATTTTAATTCAATGAATTGTTCCACTGCATATAGAGAGAGAGCTTGTGTACTTGCAGACATACATTAAGTACAGAGGGAAGCAGGCTGAACTTCTATGTGACATTTGTGTCTGCAGACACTATCCATCCAACCAGTTACCAATAATTTATCTCTTAATATGATGCAAAATGTTGTACAAGACGTTTTAAATAAAAGTTAAATAAACAATTCTGGCAGCTGTTGACAGCTCTCACTGAAGCAGTAGCAAAGATCTGTAAACAGAAATCACATCCCGACCAAAAACATGCATGTCTAAAAAAAAAAAAAAAATTTGCTGTATATTTTTTTTCCTAAAGAAAGCAAACAAGAGTTATACAGAGAGCGATAAGTTGAAATTGATGGTGTGTGTGCCAAAAAATATCTAGATGCCAGTCTAGCTAGAAACGATACTTTGAACATACAGAAAAGGAGCAGTTTCCTTAGCAACCAGGGCGAAAGCACTAAGAACATCTCTTGTGCTCTGCGCTGTTTCACCCTTCCCCAACTCAGTCTGCCACCTGTCACTCACCGATTTAATTTAGTTTAACATTTTATAAGGTTCAGATGGGAGAATTCCTTCTAGTGGAAGAACCACTAATGTTAAAGAAATTCAGGGAAAAAAAAATCTATCCTACAAACAAGGGTTGTTATATGGATTGTACACCAAATGGAGTGCAGATGAGGCCCCGCACACTAAAGAGTTCTCTGTAGTTTATCAAACTGATGCTGGCCTTTTCAAATACCAGATCACCTCTCCACAGAGCCCCATATTTTGAACCTCCTACTCACCTGGCTTTGTACAAGCCTTTGCAAAACAGCAGAGGAGCTCAGCTGCTGTTCCTTCCCTTTTAATACAATTCTTTCTAAAAGGTAGAGGAGATAATGGCTACATCTGCTTTTTTCAGAGGTATGGACCAATGTTAAGCCACGCACCTGATTACCAAATACTAATAAATTCTCTAATAAACTCTCCCAGAAAAATAACCACCTTGTTTCACTCTGGATAGATAGGTGAGGGGATGGAGAAAAGGTGTCAGATAAATTATCGTTAACACTTTCCCTTCTCCTTCTTCTTTTATATATATATATATACATATAATATTTTTATATCATAGTTCACATTTTCTTTGGTATGTCCAGAATTCTTAACTCTTTTTACAATTTCTCTGTGCCAGCTTTACTGTACGCATTCAGGTTACCTTATACAATTACAGAACCTTCAATTAGTGCATTTAACACCTCTGTCGGTGACATGGACAGCGGGATTGAGTGCACCTTCAGTAAGTTTGCCAGTGACAACAATCTGTGTGTGGGGACCAGAGGGACGTTGACAGGTCTGAGAGGTGGGCCTGTGTGAACATCATGGAGTTCAACAAGGCCACGTGAAAGGTCCTGCACCCATGTCAGGGCAATCCCAAGCCCAAATACAGGCTGGATGATGAGTAGATTGACAGCAGCCCAGCAGAGAAGGACTTGGGAGGGAGATGGGGGGAGCAGAAGGGGAATACAGCTGGGTGAAAAGCTCAACGTGGGCCAGCAATGTGTGCTTGCAGCCCAGAAAGCCACCCGTACCCTGGGCTGCACCAACAGCAGCGTGGGCAGCAGGGCGAGGGAGGGGATTGTCCCCCTCTGCTCTGCTCTCATGAGACCACACCTGGAGCCTGCGCTCAGCTCTGGGGTTCCTAGCACAGGAAGGAAAGGGAAGTATCAGAACAAGCCCAGAGGAGGCCACAAAGATTATCAGAGGGCTGGAGCACCTCTCCTATGAAGAGAGGCTGAGAGAGCTGGGGCTGTTCAGCCTGGAGAAGAGAAGGCTCCATGGAGAGCAGCCTTCCAGTGCCTAAAAGGGGCTACAGGAAAGCTGGGGAAGGACACTTTTTCCCTCTTTTGAGGGACATAGAAATTCTGGAGTGAGTCCAAAGGAGGGCTACTGAGATGATGAGAGGACTGGATCACCTGTCATATGAGAACAAGCTGAGAAAACTGGGCCTGTTTAGCCTGGAAAAAATGACTGACGGGAGACCTCATTAATGTATATAAATATCTGAGGGGAGGGTGTCAAGACGATGGAGTGAGGGGGCATTTCTTTACTATGAGAGTGACAGAGCACTGGAACAGATTGCCAAGAGAGGTTGTGGAGTCTCCTTACCTGGAGATATTCAAAACTCGCCTGGATGCCATCCTGTGCAGTGTGCTCTAGGTGATCCTGCTCGGCAAGGGGGTTGGACTAGCGATCTTCAGAGGCCCCTTCCAACCTCAGTCATTCTGTGATTTGTCAGGGTCTGTAGGGATAGGACAAGGGGCAACAGCTATAAACTAAAAGAGGGGAGATTTAGATTAGACTTGAGGAGGAAATTATTTACTCAGAGGGTGGTGAGGCATTGGAACAGGTTGCCCAGAGAAGCTGTGGATGCCCCATCCTTGGAAGTGCTCAAGGCCAGGCTTGATGAGGCTTTGGGCAACCTGGGCTGGTGGGAGGTGTCCCTGCCCATGGCAAAGGGGTTGGAATTAGATGGTCTTCAAGGTCCCTTCCAAGACGAGCCATTCTATGATTCTATATGCAAAGAAGGCTTTATTTTCTCCAGTGAAAACTTACTGAAAACACTCTGTATTATAAGCTATTTCACTTTAGCAGATATATGTTATTTCACTTTAACATATACATATGACATTTTGATTTGGCACTGTATAGGGTGTGACGTATAGACGATTAGTAGCACTAATATATTCAAGGATGGATTGCTATGCCAATTCAATCCCTTTTGTCAAGCAGCACAAAGAAACTGAAATTGCCAGCATGCAACCAGCAAATAATTCTTCTTCTATTCCTCCCTGCTACTGGGTATGCAAAATTTGTGTTATGAAAGTCACTTTTTAGGGATACAAAGACTTACAGTACAGGAAATTGTCTGCTTTCAAGGCCCACAGAAATTATCAGCTGCTGTGTGTACTGTCAGGAATAAACTATGAACATGAGGTGGAACTGACCTAGCTTATTCCTTTTTCACACCTGCCATGTGAAAGACATAGACAAAGAAACAAAACTCCAGAAACCTAATCTCATGGTGTGGTAACAAGTTGCAAGCCTATTGAACACTTCATTAAATTTCACATTAAAAAAAAAAAAAAAAAGAAGAAGAAGAAAACAAAAAAAAACACTCAAACTTACTTTTTTTGATTACACAATATTTCAATGTTTCTTGGTAACACATCCTAGCATTTCTGAGATATGTCAGAATGAGAAATGCATTGATTCTGCAGAAAGAGACAAGATAGGAATCCCTCTTGACTTTAAACCATCTGTGGTAATTTCTGAAAGTTGGGTAGGTGATGATATCCAAGGACACTTTAATCGCAGACATATTCTGTCATACACATTTTTGAAATATCTATTTAGAAAGACTTATCTCATCTGTTCCTAACTGCTTAATCTATGTAGTCCCTTAGACATAGTTATACTGTCTCAGTTTGGTTTTCAAAAATTAAATAACTGAAAAGTTTCTAAATCCATGTTCCAAACCGAATTTTCCCATTTGTTAAAACATGCTGCAGGATCACAATTCTCAGTCTGAGAATCTAAGCTTCCACTGTTGTAAGTTACTCAAATATAATATCAGGTAATAACAATTTATTATACTTTGCTACTTAAAACAAACAAACAAACAAAAACAACTACCTATTGATATATTTGATAGTACCAAAACAATACGTTGAAAGAAGGTTCTTTTTTCCATGTGTACTTGTAATATTACATATGCTGTTTCTCTGAAGAAATGCTTTGCTCTGTGTGAAGAAAATGCCCTGATGTCCTGCCCATGATGCCCTGATGACCCTGCAGCCAGATGACAGCATGATTCAAATAGCAAAGAAAGGGAGAGATACTTCAGAGTGTTGTTTCCTCTTCCTTTCCACAATCTACTTTATCTCCATCTTTTTCTTCCTTATACATACAACAGTGATAATGTTGAGAAAAGCATGTATAAAGAGCAAAGCTGAGTTTGTGAACCAAAAAAATTCGCATTCATTGATGTAAATGGATCAACAGAGGGGAGGAAAGGAGATGAAGTGTCCAAAAAGAAATGAAAACGGAATGAAGAATGTGATAGAATAAGGAGGGCAGTGCACATGAAGAGAAAGGGGATACTTACAGAGCAACATCTTTCCTACCCCACAGCAGTTAATGGGAATTTTGATTTTGAGAGTCAGAAACTTATCCACAGCATTTAAATATCAGTTGGCAAGCATTTAACCTGCAGATAGAAAGAAAGTGGGAAGATGAGAAAATAATGTCCCTATAGCTATTTAACAGTGAAAAGCTGTCCTTCATTTATCAGCTTTCACAAGTTAATGCTACTGTTTTTAATGTATTTTTTAGATTGTGTTTAGTCTGTTCCAAAGACAGTAACCTGATTATTAACAACAGACAGGAAAAGGAAAGGATCTGATTCAATTGACATGGCTAACCAGCTCTGCCTCATAGCCATATCTTTCAGTTCAATCACATCCATATTTGCAATTTATAGCACTGGCAGCATAAATATGAAAGCTTTGAATGACACTTTTCAATCTGGTAGACAAAAGCTTCATTACTCCCCGTATGTTGTTGAAATGTGAGAGCAGGAATCCAAAATCAAATATATGAGTCCATCAATTATGTTTGGAACTGCAGAGAAAAATATTGGAAAATGAAGTAGCTTAGTGTGGAAGGAGGAGAAGAGAACTAAATCGAGAGGAGTAGTTCAGATGATAGGAACAGCAAAAGAAATCAGTGTGCCATTAACACTGGTTATATTCTTCAGGTTAGGAAGGAGAGTTTTCCCTCTAGTTTCACTATCTTTTAGGTCCTGAACCTCTGTTAGCACTACTACCACCTATAATGTTACTGGATACCTTACAGACCTACTTAGAGAAGAAAATTAGGCACTTGGGAAATTCTTTGTTATAAAGCAGATTTATATCATAAGAAAGGGAGAGAAAAAATTGGTCATATTTTTGTGGCTCTCCATGTAAGTTCTGACCCCCATTATACAAAAAAAAAAAAAATTCTAAGACTTTGAAAAAGGTGAGGATTGTAGGTAAACCCTTTTAAACAAAATAAAAGTGAGCTGAAAGAACAATTGAACTTGCAGGAACATAGGTGCCATCAGAGGGATCAGAACACTTGATAAACCATAAATACATATAAACACAGAACTAAAATAGTAAAATAGTCCATGAGCTACCAAACAATATTTAAATTATTAGGTACAAATACTACAGCAACAGCCTTTCTGCAGTGCTGGTGTCTTTGGTTAGCCAGTCTTGCACTGCTAATAAGTCTGCCTTTACCATGGACCTGACTTCTCTCCCTAAAGCAGGCTCCCTAATGCAAGATCCTCTGGGAACAGCTTAGGGTGGTCAGCTCTAGTGGTCCTTCCAGCCTTCCCCTGCCTCTGTGCCTTCCATTCAGCTATATTTCTCTCCCCAGGACAATATAGGAGCAGAAAAGACATCCTTAGGTTCACAGAATAAGCAGAGAGGGAAAGAGAGTCAATTACTGGGACCTGTATCTCAGATCAGAGACGAAAGAATACCAGAATGCCTATTTTTTGCAGCCCTCAAGTGTGAGGTGAAACAGGCTAATGTCAGATCAGATCTCAGATACTGAATAAAGGTAAATAGAGATGAATAAAAGATCAGGAGAACGGTAGGTTCAGAGGAAAGATTTCCATGTCCTTATTCACAGTTTTCTGAAAACCTATAGATTTTTCTCCACTGGAGCCTTACTACTATTGCAATATTTTTACCAATGCCAAGTTCCTCAAACCATGTACCACAAATATTGTGATTATTGTCAATCACTAAATAATTTCCCCCCTTTTGTCCTTCTCGTTTTGGATGGATTGTTACGGCTTGTCTTTGAAAAACTAATGTAGAAATTCACTGCAGCATGTCTCAGCAAAGTATAGTTGCTACTCTATGTAAAAGAAAGCGCCCCCAGCAAGATTAAAAAGGAAAAAAAAAAAAAAAGTTAAGTCCATTAGCTTAAATCATCAGCTAAACCCAAGGGTCTGAAATAACACTGTTTCAGAATCAAGGCTTTCCAGGCATGGGCAACAGTCCTAGAGATGTAACATAAGGGCAATGGCAAAAGCCTTCTTTGATACCCCGTTTAACAAGAACATTCTTTGGACTAATCTTTAATATACCCTCTAAAAGACTTGCATAGTTCTTGTCTGCAGGTGCAACATAATGTCAAAAGAAATTGGAGAAAGAGAAAATCACAAAAGTTACAGAGCCTCTGTTCAGTCAACATAACTAACAAAAAAACCCTTCACTTTTTTCCACACCACTTGAATCTCTACGGCCATGCTTGACACTTCCTCAAGAGGTTTGCAGAGCTTCCTGCTCCAAGACAGAATGGAGTACCACCAAAATAGCCTCTTCAGTTAATCAATATTAATTAATTAAAAATATTAATATTCTTGCCTTTGCAAGAACCCTACACTCCGAGTTAAACAAATATAAAAAATAGGAGAAAAAATATATTGAACTTCTAAAGCTTGAGGAATAACACTGTAAGGTGACTCCCTTTCTACTTTCTAACTGAAATAAAGAATCATAGAATCATAGAATCATAGAATATCCTGAGTTGGAAGGGACCCTTAAGGATCATCAAGTCCAACTCTTGATACCGCACAGGTCTACCCAAAAGTTCAGACCATGTGACTAAGTGCACAGTCCAATCTCTTCTTAAATTCAGACAGGCTCGGTGCAGTGACCACTTCCCTGGGGAGCCTGTTCCAGTGTGCCACCACCCTCTCTGTGAAGAACCCCCTCCTGATGTCGAGCCTAAATTTCCCCTGCCTCAGCTTAACCCCGTTCCCGCGGGTCCTGTCACTGGTGTTAATGGAGAAAAGGTCTCCTGCCTCTCGACACCCCCTTACGAGGAAGTTGTAGACTGTGATGAGGTCTCCCCTCAGCCTCCTCTTCTCCAGGCTGAACAGGCCCAGTGACCTCAGCCGTTCCTCGTACGTCTTCCCCTCCAGGCCTTTCACCATCTTCGTAGCCCTCCTCTGTACACTCTCCAACAGTTTCATGTCCTTTTTATACTGTGGTGCCCAGAACTGCACACAGTACTCGAGGTGAGGCCGCACCAGCGCAGAATAGAGCGGGACAATCACCTCCCTTGACCTACTAGCGATGCCGTGCTTGATGCACCCCAGGACACGGTTGGCCCTCCTGGCCGCCAGGGCACACTGCTGGCTCATATTCAACTTGCTGTCAACCACGACCCCCAGATCCCTCTCTTCTAGGCTGCTCTCCAGCGTCTCATCGCCCAGTCTGTACGTGCAGCCAGGGTTTCCCCGTCCCAGGTGCAGGACCCGGCACTTGCTCTTATTGAACTTCATGCGGTTGGTGATCGCCCAACTCTCCAACCTATCCAGATCCCTCTGCAAGGCCTTTCCACCCTCATTCGAGTCCACAACTCCTCCAAGTTTGGTGTCATCAGCAAACTTGCTCAAAATACCTTCTATTCCTACATCCAGATCGTTTATAAAAATATTGAAAAGTACCGGCCCTAAAATGGAGCCTTGAGGGACCCCACTGGTGACCGCCCGCCAGCCTGACGCAGCCCCATTTACCATAACCCTTTGGGCCCTGCCCGTTAGCCAATTGCTCACCCATCGTATGATGTTTTTATTTAGCTGTATGGTGGACATTTTGTCCAGTAGGATCCTATGGGAAACCGTGTCAAAAGCCTTGCTGAAGTCCAAAAAAATCACATCAGCTGGTTTCCCTTGGTCCATCATACGGGTGATCTTATCATAAAAGGAAATCAGGTTAGTTAGGCAGGACCTGCCCTTCACAAACCCATGCTGGCTGCGACCAATGACTGCTTTGTCCCCCAGGTGCGCCTCAAGAAGTTCAAGAACCATCTTCTCCATGATTTTACCAGGCACTGACGTGAGACTGACAGGCCTGTAATTGCTAGGGTCTTCTTTCTGACCCTTCTTGTAAATCAGCACAACATTTGCCAGCTTCCAGTCTACCGGGACCTCTCCAAATTCCCAGGATCGTTGAAAAATAATTGAGAGAGGTTCCGCGATGACGTCCGCCAGCTCTTTCAGCACCCGGGGATGAATCCCATCCGGACCCATGGACTTGTAGGGATCCAGGTGGAGTAGCAAATCCCGCACACGTTCAGGGTCGGTTGGGAGTTTGTCATCCCCACCGTCCCGGTCCTCCAGCTCAGGGCACCCTGGGTCCCGAAGCCCATCATCGGCATTGAAGACAGAGGCAAAGAAGGCGTTAAGCGTCTCTGCTTTGCCTATGTCATTGTCTGTGAGGAGACCTTCCCTATCAAGGGGCGGCCCTATGTATTCTTTAGTTCTCCTTTTTCCATTCACATATCTGAAAAAGCCCTTTTTATTTTCTCTCACAGACACAGCCAGCTTCAACTCTAGGTGTGCTTTGGCCACACGAATTTTCTCCCTACAAACACGAACAGCATCCCAGAAGAGAATGTTTATTTATGTCTGGAAAGCTAAGCAGCCAAATATAATGGAATACTAGTGATTAAAGACAAAACTACAAGGGAAAATAGATCTTTCACCTAAATCTATCACATACAGTTTAAAAGGGTATATTAAATTCCAACCCCATCTCTCTTAACAGCACACAAAGTTTTGCTGCACCCATTATTTCAGTCAGTTGCATTGTTAGCTGGTATTCTCAAGCCACATTAATAATTTATACAAACTTTATTTAAGTCTTTTAATTAGACATGTAATTATAATAGCCAGTAAAGCATCATTACAAATTATCCCTCTAATAGGAGTTCTCCAATCAACTTTATCTGCTTTTATAATGCACTAAGCACAGAATAAATTGGGGGGGGGGGGGGGGGGGGGGGTGGATTATATATCCTTTTGTTTTGTTTTGTCACATTAGACACAAATCTGAAATTTTAACATTCATGTTCTTCACACTGCCACCACCAGCATTCTGCAATCACCTAAATTCACTCAGGTTCCTCCAGGAAGTGTTTCTATTTCTACTTCAGAGTATAAGCAAGATTTTCATTCATATAGGACTGAACTCTGCACTCATGCTTACTTTTTTCTGGAATTTGCAGCGTAGGACTTGCTCCTTTTGTCAGAATCTACAGAAACATCCATTAGAAATTCTCAGGCTGCACACGTGATACACTCATCACCAGGTACAGTTCCCCAGGGAAAACATAGGCTTCATCCAGTCACTTCACCAGTGAGTACAGAAGTACTCCAAGCAACCTGGAAGGACATTTATAAGAGAGACTGAGAAAGGCAGCAAACTTCTAATTATGTGAATAAGCAGAAGTAATTTTTTTTAAAAAAATGATATGAGGTGGAAACAAGAATACAGACCTATAATTTTAAAACCTAGGAAACAGTCCTAACCCTAAAATTCTGAGGAAAGGGACACATCCTTTTCTCCAAGTGAACTTCATGGACCTGAAGCCAGTAGAGAAACAACGTCTTAGTTTCTAGTGAATGTTTATAGCTAATGTTCGAATACCTCACTATGATAGCAACTTACCTCAGGTGTCTCCACGTTTGACCTGGTCTTCAATCTTCATCACTATTTATAATGAGAATAAAAATTTAGTCAGCCTGCTCAGCTAAAGAAAGAAACAGAACAGGAAAGACACTGTCAAATGCACCAGTAAAGAAAAAAGACACCATTGGTTTTATAGATGAAGAATAAGATGAAACTGAAAATATCACTCTTGTACATTGCAGTCACCTATGTAGAAGACCTGACCACCTCTGTACAAAAAGTTAGAGATCAACAACTATCCTCATCTCAGAAAGGTGTCACCTGGTCACCTTCAGCCTGATTAGGCTTCTCAGGAGGGAGGCAAACACATAATCTGTATGTATACATGCATGCACTGAAGTTTTAAAAGGGTTGTAATAACAAATATTGTCTGTTTTCTGCAACTGGTAAACTCCTAAACGATACCCTAGGTTTCCTGTATTTACTTTCAGTTGCTCAGGAAAGCAAAGATTATCTAGTGCAATTTCCAGTTATTGTCTAACTCTTCATTCCCATCCTCAGTGTTTTCAGCAGGCTTCACTGATGGACAGAGTCTAAACGTGATCAATTTCCCAAATGAAACCGTCAAGCAACAGAAAACAACAGACACACTTTCAGCATATAAACCCATCTCCACCACCAGATCTTTAATTACTTAATATTTATAGTACTTTTAATATTTATTATTTTTTGTTTATAAATTTATTTATAAATATAATTTATTTATCATACATATTTAAATATTCAAAATTTATGCAAAGTAAGGCATTCCTTCAATGAATGATCATGAATCCTCATAAATTGGTAGAAATAACAGAGTTACTAGATGATCTTTTTTACTGTACGTACCACGCTTATGCTGCATATGCTGCTCAGAAATATTACAATGTGAAATGGGGTGCTACTGCTACCACACAGCTCAGGTGACCTACTACATAAAAAAAAAAAAAAATAAAAGTTTTTTAAAAAATATAAATCAGGTACTCAAAACCTTGAAGCAAGATAATCTTAAGACATATGTACTATCTACGTGGTGCAACATCTTTCTTAATGTTCTGTCAAGATTTTAATGGATTCTTCTGCCACTTATAAAGTACTATAAAAATATAGAAGAGGTGTCTACATCCAAGCCTATTGAAATACATCATGGATTATACTCAGGCTTCTCCTATTCTCTTTAGTATTTGGAATGCAACCAACTATCTAAAACTCATCACACTCAGAGTCTCCCTTCAAATGAATGCCATTCTCAGAGTACTCCAGCATAAACTTAGATTTAAACTGTTTGCCTGAAGTTTTCTTCTTTTTTTTTTTTATATTTTATCACACTGTGAGATAGAAGAGTGCTATGTGATCAGTTTATTACAAGAGCAAAACAAGAATAATATTATTCTATTAACAGTCAAATTGTTACATCATTATCTTCACAAGTTGCATGAAAAAAAGTTAGCAATGTATTTAGGTAAGTTATTCAGAGAATTCAAATTGTATGACTGGTTGCATCTGTTTATTCTGACACCTCTTTGGAAATTCTGAACTTTTTCGGTAGGGAGAAGCTCTTGTCCATAATTTTCAGAATTGAAATTTTTCTCTGAAAACTTTAAAATGATTATAAACATCTTTCTTCTATCAATCAAATTTGTAGCTACAGTGATAATCACTGTTCTTTCATTTCTGAATAAGCATTCACAGTAAATAAATTAAATACAAAAGTGAAAATAAAATGGTTGAATAAACTTTCAACTAACAATAAGTAATCAATATACCTATTATTCTTTAAGAATTTTGCTGCTGACACCCTTAAAAGTCACTCAGAATTTATAATTTGACTTTAAAATAAAGGTTCTCACATCAGTAGTTTCACAGAATCACAGAATCATTGAGGTTGGAAACTTGGTGTCGTCTGCAGTTACTCATGGTGCACTCAATAACCAGCAGAACTGGAACTTCATAGCCTATAGAAAATTGTTCATGTAAAAGTATCAATAAAAGTTCTTTAGGCAACAAAATCACTTGAAGTTTGAGACTATCATGTCTGAGATACTTGAAAGGATGAACTGTTAAAGGTAGACCAAAAGGGTACTTTCCTTTTATTTGGTATAATAGGTACTGAAGAGGACCTTGGAAAACTACTCAGCTTCCTTTTCAGAGTAGTAAGTTTCCTTTTCAGACCGTCGTAATTGCTGAGATCAAACAAGTTAGCTCATACAGAGTGGTACTGTACACAGAATGAATATAATTATTTTCTTCAGAGTCAGTAGTAACATAAAGTAAATCATAGAATCATAGAATCATTTATGTTGGAAAAGAGCTCTCAGACCATCTAGTCTAACCTTTAACCCAGCACTGCCAAGTCCACCATTAGACCATGTCACCAAGCTCTACATCCACACATTTCTTGAAGACCTCCAGGAATGGTAATTCAACCACTTCCCTGTGCAGCCTGTTCCTACGCTGCACAACCCTTTCAGTAAATAAATTTCTCCTAATATCCAACCTAAACATCCCCTGGCACAACTTAAGGTCATTTCCTCTCGTCTTATCATTTGGTGCTTGGGAGAATAGACCAATCCCCACCTCGCTACAGCCTCCTTTAAGGTAACAGTAGAGCACAATAAGGTCTCACCGTGAGCCTCCTTTTCTCCAGGCTAAACAACTCCAGCTCCCTCAGCCACGCCTCATAGGACTTGTTCTTCATACCCTCTGCCAGCTTCGTTGCCCTTCTCTGGACTCACTCGAGCACCTTGATGTCTTTCTTGTTGTGAGGGGTGCAAAACTGAACGCAGTGTTTGAGGTGCAGTCTCACCAGAGCTGAGTACAGGGGGACAATCACTTCCCTAGTCCTTCTGGCCACACTGTTTCTTCTACAAACCAGGAAGCTGTTGGCCTTCTTGGCCACCTGAGCACACTGCTGGCTCATATTCAAACATTTGTTGACCAATGTTGACCACGTGCCTTTCTGCCAGGCAGCTTTCCAGCCACTCTTCCCCCAGCCCGTAGCATATCATGGGGTTGTTGTGCCCCAGGTGCAGGACCCGGCACTTGGCCTTGCTGAAATTCATACAGTTGACCTCAGCCCATTAGTCCAGCCTATCAAAATCCTATCCTCAAGAAGATTAACACTCCCACCCAATTTGGTGTCATCTGCAAACTTACTGAGGATGTACTGAATCCCCTTGTCCAGACCATTGATAAAGATATTGAAGAGAATGGGCCCCAACACTGAGCCCTAGGGGATATGACTAGTGACTATCCTCCAGCTGGATTTAACTCCATTCACCACTACTCTTTAGGCCCAACCACCCAGCCATTTTTAACCCAACAAAGCATACACCTGTCCAAGACAGGAACAGCCACTTTCTCCAGGAGAAAGCTGTGGAAAACACTGTCAAAAGCCTTACTGAAGTCTAGGTAAACCCCATCTACAGCCTTTCCCTCATCCACTGAGTGTGTCATCTTGTCGTGGAAGATCAGGTTCATCAACCAAGACCAGCCTTTGATAAACCCATGCTGACTGGGCCTGAGCACCTGGTTGTCCTGTAAGTGCTGCATGATGGCACTCCAGATAATCTGCCCCATGAGCTTCCCTGGCACTGAGGTCAGACTGGGAGTTTCCCAGATCCTCCTTCCAGCCCTTCTTGTAGATGGATGTCCCATTTGCTAGCCACCAGCTAACTGGGACCTCCCTTGATAGCCAGGACAGCTGATATATTATGGAAAGTGGCTTGGCGAGCATTTCCAACAGCTCCCTCAGGCTTCATTCTGCTCCCCATCTCTATCTTCCATCTTAGGAGCCTGAATACCCACAGAATAAAGTCTTGCTGCTAAAGACTGAGGCAAAGAAGGCCTTAAGTAGCTCTGCCTTTTCCTCATTTCTTGTCACTATGTTTCCCTTCTTTTTCATCTTTCAACACGTGGGGACAGCCTGCTCCTCCACCTTGAAGATTTCCTTCTTGAAGAGTGTCCAAGTTTCCTGGACTCCTCTGCCCTTCAGGATTGCCTCCCAAGGGAATCCGCCAACCAACTTCCTTAACAGGCCAAACTCTCCCCTCTGGAAATCTAGGGTGGCAGTTCTGCATGTTTCTCTGAACTATCTCTTGTTTATCAGACATACATGTCAAATATAACACCTCCTCCATCAGAAGGTACATCCAGTGAACTAATTTAAAATATTTATAAATGAAAATATTATTCATCCTTACAACAGATATCAGCACACCAAAAAATAATTAAAGACAATGAAATATTGTTATAATGTGATTAAATCTATACCCACTTCTCATCCACCTGTTTTTGCAAATTCTCCTCTACGCAAACAGGCTACACAAGTAAAAATTGTTTGCTTTTCACAGTCTGATTTCTCCGTAGGATCCCTTGCCAGCCTCTTCTTATTCCTTCATTCCCCACGATCCTATGATATTTAGGGACTCAAGTACTGTGATGAGAGAATATTCCCTTTGGGTTCTGTCCTCTCTCCTCTGGCAATACTGTGAAATCATTATCTAACAGCTTTAAACGTGACACCAGCACTGGAGTGCAGAGATTCTCCTTATTTTAGCTTTTCTTTTTCTCCCCTGTGTATTTTCTTCAATAACCAGATTGCTCCATTAATGTAAATCATCAGCAAAAGGGGCATATGATGTCCATAAAAAGTGCAACATTTCTTACCGTTTCTTACCATTTCATATGAAGAAACTCTATATTCCATTGTTTTCATCCTGAAAGATGACTCTGATTTTAAGTCCTTTCAACGAGAGCAGAGTATACTAACTGCATCTGAAGTAAATATTATTGAAGATTTTTTCACTGGTGTTATTGGACTTTAGATATGCCAATATCACTTTATTGAAAAACAATTCTGGCTACCTAAAATAAACATGTTAACTTATCTTTCAAGTAATGAGACAGTAAGCATGTGCTATATGAAATATTATGCACTTGATGCAGAAATCTTTGTGAAGTCTTTCTATTATACCCACTATCAGGAAAAAAAAAATAAATAAAATAAAATTATAAAATAAAAACATCTCTGAGGTCCACATAACCAAATATGTCTCTGACAACAGGTGTATCACAATAAAATAAACAAACAAAACAAAAAAGTGTGCCATAAGTTACTATTTATAAGGGACAGCCTTACAAGTTATATCATAGTAGAAGCTTGGTCTGACCTGTATAAGTTCAACAGAAAAACAGATCTATTACCACACAAAGTGGTGTCACTTGCTTGGCACATAGAAATTTACTGTCTTTTATTTACCTGAAGTAGCTATTTTCTGATTTGGTGCACATAAAATTTTCACTTATCAGTTTAGGCTCCTTCTCATCTTTACAATTTATTTTTACATTACTTACAGTAAAAGGACATATCAATTTATTTTTTGATTCAGCAGTTCTTAGGCATTAAATCTAACCTTTTGGAAACAAAACAGAAGTTAAACAGTCCTATTGCCATACATAATTGAAGTAAATATTAAGGAACAACTGGCCTTTGGAGGAATTCCACAGTTGTTCTGTGTTCCTTATAAGAACACGTAAGGTATTACAAAACCAAAAGATGAGGGAAAAAAATGAAGCTGCAGCAATGTACTTTATCTCAGGTATCCTGTTAAATGCAATCTTTTATGTCAAGAATAAACTGCAAGTAGCGTAGCCAAAGCCTTAGCATGGTAGGTCACTGGCCCAGCAAAGCAAGTAGTGCAGAAAGCATGATCTAATTTAAGGAACTAAAATGTATTCTCCATTCAAATTGTAACCTGAGCCAGAAATTCAGTTAATGAACTGTATCAAGAGACTACATCTAATAGACAGGGTCATAGGGTCAGACCAAGTCAACTCATCAGTCTTACACAGGGAGATTAGCAACTACCCAACTTTGGGCCCTTTCACTTTTTTAACCTTATGCAGCGTATGTAACTTATCTGTATGCTATGCAAGCTTCGTCCGAAATCCTTAGCTGAGTGGGGTCAGTAAGCAGAAACAAAAAACTTGTCTCTTGCTGACTGAAAAACACAGAAATCACTGATGAGGCTGGTACCCAAGTGCATCTGTGATTTTTGCCAAATTATCACACTAGAGGGTTCGGCTTTGGTTTGCATAGATGTACTGTAATTTTTACACAGCCTCAGTCCAGAGGTATATGCCGGTGGGAAAATCACTGTGGTTTTTGAATCTGTAGCAGTCTGATGGATGGTCTTGATGCCCACACACATTACCCTTACACTTGAATGTACTGCCCTACAAAAGCAAAGTTTCTTTTGAATTTGTTTAAATATTTCTCACATTGTGTACAAAATAAAACAAAATAAAGTAAAATTCTAGGAGACCCTCACATTTTTATTTATCAGCGCTTGTAATTTCTTCCTCATAGGGTTATTATCAGGAGGAAGCTGGTGACAAGAAACTTACCTCAGAAGAGTATTAGTAGCCACACATTAAGGACAGCATGCTGTTCAAAAAGAATGTTAATAAGAGGCTAAGTAATTTTACTATTAACAGAAAGGAAATATAAAGACTTACAAGGTCAATCCATCACTGTTTCTGTGAACATCTTTGAAATTATTCCTTCACAGTGAAAAAATGCATATATATATTTTGTGTTATTCTCATTACAGGTGAAATGACAATCCTCCCATTCCATTACTAAGTTTCCAGCAGATAATACACAATGATTTTAGAAAATTGAGTATACTAATATGGAAAATTTCAGACTTTCTCATGTATGCTATCTATGGAAATATTATTTTTGGCACACATTACCAGAAAATTGTTTGTCAAAAAAAGTTATGTAACAAATTTGTTAACAACAACATAACATGAATTTTCCTTTGCAACTTAGATTCATGATTCTGTAAAATCTAGTTTCCAAAAGAATGAAATATGGCATTTAATTCAATGTATCCAATTCAGAAAAAAAAAAAAAAAAGACAATGTATTGCTCTCATTTCTTATTCTCATCAGCCTAACATTTTAATTCTCAATAAATAAATAAATAAACAAATAAAATAAAGATTATGCACTTCTGGGATGTCAGTGTGAATCACAAGCAAAATATTCATTCATTGTTTTTCAGGTCCAGTTTTTCATCAAAGGAAAATCAAAACATGAAAGCTTTGGTGGTAAATGTAGTATTAGAAAAATAAATACAATCTGGAGACTGTGAACTTACTTCCTACGACTGTGTTTTGTTGTAGTTTATGCTTCATGCCTGATCCAAAATCTAATAAGGCAATAGTATTATTTTAATAGGTTTCAGACTCATTCCAGAATGGCCTATTTATAATGTAAATGAAGACACCAACAGTTATGAACACAGAGACAGAAAACCAAACAGTCATGGAAGCAGAAATAGCACAGTGACATAGTTTCACATGCTCACCTATTGATAGACAGTACACTGCACAGACTTTGTCTTCTGTAGTTTTTGCTAGTATCTCCAGCTTTTCATACATTATGATCCTAAATCACATAATTAGTCTCAATGGAGTGGAACTGGACAACTTTCTGAGAAACTTGGTATGTGTTTCTTAAGCGTGACAGTTCAGTCATCTCCAGAGAAGGAGCCTCCACAGCCTCTCTGGGCAACCTGTGCCAGTGCTCTGTCACCCCCACACAGTAAAGTGCTTTCTCACATTTAGCTGAAACCACCCGTGCTTCAGGTTGTGCCTGTTGCCTCTTGTCCTGTCTCTGGGCACCGCTGAAACAAGTCTGGCCCCATCTTCTTGACACCTTCCCTTCAAATATTTCTATACATTGATGAGATCCCCTCTCAGCCTTCTCTTCTCCAAACGAACCAGGCTCTGCTCTCTCAACCTCTCCTCATATGACAGATGCTCCATTAGCTCCATCTCCTTCTTGTTCTGGGGAGCCCAGAACCAGACACTGTTCCCATGACCTGCTGGCAACACTCTTGAATGCACCCCAGGATACCATCAGCCTTCCTGGACACAAGGACACTTTGCTGTCTCATGGTGAACCTGCTGTCCACAAAGACTCCCAGGTCCTTCTCCCCAGAGATGCTCTCCAGCAGGTGAGCCCCCAGCCTGTAATGGTGCTTGGGGTTATTCCTTCAGAGGTGCAGGACCCTGCACTTGTCTTTGTTGAACTTCATGACGTCCCTCTCTGCCGATGCTCCAGCCTGTCCAGGTCCCTCTGAATGGCAGCACAGCCCCCTGGCATATCAGCCACTCCTCCCAGTTTTGTGTTATCTGCAAACTTGCTGAGGGTGCTCTCTGTTCTATCATCCAGGTCATCGATGAAAAATTTGGACAACATTGGACCCAGTACTGACCCCTGGGGCACACTGGTAACTACAGGCCCCCAACTAGACTCAGCACTGCAGATCACAACCCTCTGAGCTCTGCCATCCAGACAGTTCTCAATCTACCTCACCGTCCACTCATCTAGCCTGCACTTCCAGAGCTTGCCTATGAGGATATTAGGAGAGACAGTGTCAAAAGCCTTGCTGCAGTCAAGCTAGACAACATCCACTGTTCTCCCCTCATCTACCCAGCCAGTCGTCCCATCACAGACGGTTATCAGGTTGGTCAAGCACGATTTTCCCTTGGTAAGCCCATGCTGACTACTCCTGATCACCACCTTCTCCTCCATGTGCTTTGAGATGACCTCCAGGGTGAGTAATTGCATCACCCTTCCAGGGACAGAGGTGAGGCTGACTGGTCTGTAGTTTTCTGGGTCCTTCTTGCCCTTTTTGAAGACTGGGGTGACATGGGTTTTCTTCCAGTCTTTAGGCACCTCTCCTGTTCTCCACAACCTTTCAGAGATGACAGAGAGTGGCCTAGCAAGGTCAAGAGTTCACACACCCTCCTTACGCTTCAAAAACTTTACAGAATCAGAAAATGCTACAACTGATTAACTTAATTTCTTTTGCAGCCACCTTTCTTGTTGTATTTAGCTTGCTCACCATGCCAAGGGAAATCAGCAGTACCATTGATTCTGTTAGTTGTTACTCAGCCTTTTACATTTCAGCTTCTTGCTGATTTACTGAAAAATGAAGTAAACTTTATGTTACAAAAAAAAAAAAAAGCACAAGCACACAAGTGCATGGAAAACTTCTTTAAAGTGTCAGGTTAATAAAAACCTGCCCCATTCAAAGAACTTCAAGATTATTTGTTTCTAACATCTCTAACCTTATTCACATCACCTTAGTGTGACAGTGCTCTCATTGCTTGTCAAAGCAACGTACTGATCTTAGTCTATGAAGTTAATGCAGTTTGTGATAGTGAAGGAAATAGCTTGCTGTATTGTTGCTCTTGTTAACATCCATCTCATCAGCAGGAAAAGCCTTATCCATTAAATTCCTCTTTAGCTTTCTTTTGTCCAAGACAAGGAACAAGAGTATCTCTGACAGCAAGGTAACTCAGCCTTAAACAAGTAGCATCTCTCTGACCTTAGGCTGCCTACCTCTGCAAAAGCTGGTGAAGGAAACAGGGAAGAGAAGGTTGGGAGGTGGGGGTGGCGTGGGAAGGGAGAGAAGTAACAACAGTTTCAGAGTTGTCACTGACTACGTCTAAGTGTTAACCACCAGTTTTGAATACAGACACACAAAATTAAGCATCTAGGTAAAAAGTGTGATTGCATGAATTATAAAATTAATAAAATGGGTTGGAAGTATCTATGTGAAACAGGTAAAATCCATATAATAAAAGGAAGGGTCCATATAATCCACAAAGGCAGAGAAAGACGGAAACATGAAGGAAAGAAATAACTAGACAAAAAGTAAAGACAATAGAGGTAGAATCCACTTCCTTTATGCACACAGAATTAAGAAATCTGGTACTTGACTCTGTCACTCAGTGTCACTGCATGGTTAGCACAGAGAATGTGATTTATAAACATATTTATATGGATAAGTTCAGAAAGAGAAGACTTGCACTTGTAGAGTGTTATTTTTCTCCACTAAAGAAAGTCAGGACAAGTAGATCATATGCACATATATAGACACTAAAACTACAGATTTGGAGAGAAGTATGAAAGATTTATTATTGTTTAGGACTGTACAGATACTTTGCTCTGTTTAGCAAAAGTGCTCATGGCGCTATAATTGATGCATATTGAATAAGAGAAAAGACAATCTGGAGCCTTTTCTTACTCACTAGAGTACTTCAAAAGATACACAAAACCAATATTAAGAACAGCATCTGTATTAAGATCAGCATCGGTTGTCCTTAGCTCTCAAGTTACACTCACAATTAGACTCAAGTAGCAAGGAAACCTTCCATTAACACTTTAAAAGCCCTTGGACAGTTTTGTACCTGTATGTCTTGCACTGACGATGAAGAGTCTTGCAGATCCTTCTATATGACATGTATTGTTTGCATTATGCTATTGATGTGATTAGACAGAAAAAGCAGGGATTCCTGAAAATAACCACTTGATTTAAAAGGCCTCAATTTTAGATCTTATCAGCAAGGAAGACCAAGAAAATCAAGAGCGATCTACCACACACTGATTAGTCATACTGCTTCCAGAAGAGCTTCAGTTTAGTCAGCTGGGAGAGCTGGATAAGGGGGAAATATTATGCATTTATATTACACAGCATATATGGCTCCTTTGGCTCCAGTGTAAGCAAAGCTATTTTCCACAGGTATCACGATATGTTTGACAGAATCATGATACTTACCAGAGCAGCGTGAAGATACGCACCTGGAACACAGTCCACGATCTTCCTCCCTCTGATGGTTTTACCCAGCTGGGCAGCCAAACTCCAACAAAACCGCTCTCTCACTCCCCCTCCTCAAAGGGAAAGGGGGAGAAAATACAATGCAAAGGGCTCAAGGGTTGAGATAAGGACAGGGAAATCACTCACCAATTACCATCATGGGCAAAACAGACTCAGGGCGGGCCCCCCACGGGCGGCAGCTCCCCCCAGACCCCCTGCTCCTGCGTGGGCTCCTCTCCACGGGCTGCAGCTCCGGCCCGGGGCCTGCTCCTGCGGGGGCTCTCCATGGGCCGCAGCCTCCTCCAGGCCACATCCACCTGCTCCACCGGGGGCTCCTCCACGGGCTGCAGCGTGGAGATCTGTTCCGTGTGGGACCCATGGGTGCAGGGGGACAGCCTGCTCCACCAGGGGCCTCTCCCTGCACAGGCCGCAGGGGAACTGCTGCTGCCTGCCTGGAGCACCTCCTGCCCTCCTGCTGCACTCACCTTGGGGCTGCAGGGCTGCTGCTCACTCCTCTCTCTCCCAGCTGCTGCTGACCAGCAGTTTTTGTTCCCTTTCTTAAATCTGCTCTCACAGAGGCACAACTAACATCGCTTCTTGGCTCAGCTCTGGCCAGCGGCAGGTCCCTTTGGAGCTGGCTGAAACTGGCCCTTATCTAACATGGGGCAGCTTCTGGATTCTTCTCACAGAAGTCACCCCTGCAGCCCCCCAACTACCAAAACCTTGCCACATAAACCCACTACACTCCCCACTGAATGCCAGGAGGAATTGTGAAAGTATTTTTTCTCTACTGGCTGGAAAAAAACTAAAGCATCCTACATAGTGAAGAATGCCTCCATGGCCATAGATTTCTACATCTACTCCTCTCTGTCCCCTCAGAGTTATGCAAGTATGACCTTATGGCAGCCTTCCAATCTGATCCTTGTCATTGATGCTCTTGGTTCACTGCTCTGCTCTCCCTGACGGTTATCTTTGTTAACATGCTGCATCTATTGAAAATTCCATGGTTCTTCCTGTTTTTCATATGAATTCAGCACACACATGAAGACTAATTACAAGCTTTACTGGGAGGCTTATGATAAAGAGTGTACATGGATTTATTTTTATTTTTTTTATTACTTTTCAAAATATTTCTGAAATGTTTTTTTAAGAGGGATAGTGAGAAATATCCTTCTGTAAGAACAAATCTTGCTTATTAATCAGTAGAATGGATAGTTCAAATTACCTTGTAATTTCCCTGTTGGAATCTGACATGCTACTTGTCATAATTTTTAAATGATCTGGTAAAAATTAAAACTATTATCAGCAAAAGGCTATAGTAAAGCTTATTCTGCATTGCTGAGGCTATTGATCTAAATGGAATAAAAGAAATAGGGAAAATATCAAAATAAAACAGAGTTTTAACATTTTCATCAAAACTGAACCTTTTGTTGTTGTTGTTTTTGTTTTGTTGTTGTTGTTGTTGTTGTTGTTTTGTTGTTGTTTTGTTTATATTGTGGAGGGGCCGTAAACAAGCAACTTCATTTCAGGCAAATATGTCTGCATGGTGTATTGACCCCATCCAGCAGCAGGCACCCACAGAGCTGCTCACTCGCTCCCCTCTCCTGAAGGACAGGCAGAAAATAGAGTGAGAGGAACTGTAGATTGAGATACAGACAGTTTGTTAGATGTATCAAAAGCTGCTTGCAGAAACAAAGCAAAGAAAGAATTATATTCACTACTCCCCAAGGGCTGGCAGATTTTTAGGCGCTCAGAATCATAGAATCATTTAGGGGAAAAAACTCATAAGATCATCAAGTCCAACCAACAACCTGACACTACCAAGTCGGCCTCTAAAATATGTCCCTAAGTGCCACATCCACTTCTCTTAAATATCTCCAGGGATGGTGACCCCCCACACTTCACTGGGCAGCCTGATCGAATGCCTAACCACCCTTCCCATGAAGGAATTCTTACTGAGATCCACCCCAAACCTCCCCTGGCATAACTTGAAGCTGTTGCATCACGTCCTTCATGGGCCTTAGCACGTGTAAGGGTTGCCTGTGAAGATGAGCACAAAAACTATGAATGCCCTCCCTGCTTCCCTCTCTCCCTGAGGTTTTATCACTGGGCATGAGGTTACACAGGAGGGAACATCCCTTTGGCCAGGTCCCCTCTCTGTTTCTTGCCCAACCCAAGACTAATCGCTGTCAGGGCCTTGAGACAAAGAGGAAGCCTGGGTGCTGTTCAGCAACACTGCTTTGCTGAAACTGGTGTGTTATCTGCACGTTTTTAGCCAAGAAGCCAAACATAGCACTATGTGGGCTGAAGCATGAAGAAAGTTACCTCTGTCCCAGCCAGACCCAGTACAGTCCGAAAAAGAACACAGTGATGACAGTAAAGGCTGTCCATACTTCTAGAAGTTTCCAGATATGCAGATGGTTGCAGATTGGTTTGTCTCGTGGCCTCATTTTGCAGTGAATGTCTTTGTCATTGTGAAGTTGATTCAATGGACAGAATTTTGCAAAAAACACCACTTAGGGATTTCAATACTGTGAAATGTGTGCTTTAATATATCAAATATATCAAATGATAATATATCACTTTGATATTATATGCCCCTGATATAATAATAATAATAATAATAATAATAATAATAATAATAATAAAAAAGTTATATAATATGTTACAGATGATGCTGTAAAACAGACGAAGAAAATGAAGAATAACTAGAATAACCCTGATGATCACAGGTCACAGCTTAACAATTGATCTACCAAATAACTGGAAAATACATCATGGGAGCTATAGATTCTGTGCAGCAACACAGACTGGTTGACGTTTGCAAAACAAACAAAAAAGCCTTCTAAATATAAATGATGTCCTTGTGGTTTTTTGTTGATTTTTTTTTTTTTGAAAACTCTAAGGCTGTCCAAAACAACTTTTGTTTAATACAATCATAAGGAACCTAATTTGAACTAGTCAAACAGTGAAAAAAAAAATCATTAAAACAATTTTTGCTATGACAAAAAAAGCAAAGCCCCATTTATATTAAGCATTTTCCATGCACTTTGGATTTTTTCCAAAGCTAGTCAAGTGCTATAATTATTCACTAATTATTTGTAAGAAGAAGAGCAAAATGCCTTGCAGAAATTATTCCTAATGAACAATTCAGTCAGCTCTAAACTCAGAGCAGTTTTCAAAATGGTGTGGTGCCAGTTTCTTATATGAAATCCAAAATGTTTTGTGAACAATGCAGTGAATGCAGTATTGATATTTCATGTAGGTACTCAAGCCATGTATTCGTGTGGTTACATTCTTTCACTACAGACACTGTAAACAAATCACAAAAGTGGAAAATTTGCCTAGGTGTTTACAAATAATGTGCTACATTCCTTTTGCCAACTAAAGGGCACAGGTGTAAATTTAAGCCAAAACCAACAGGGCCCTGTCTGTACTCTGTTATTATTTATAAAAAAACTAATACAATAATGATGAATTCTTCTTGTGGCCTTTAGATTATTCATTCCAACTTACACAAGTGTATATGCATTATAACACATTTAAAGGTCTTCATCAGATCAGAACGTAGTATTCAGCATTGCACAAATCTTCTGAGGGAGAGATGGAAAAGATAAGAATCATCTAGCCAAACGCACATCTTCAGAATACTTAAACCTCAAATAATCATCCTGATCTCCCGTATTCAGGAGGAAAGTATTTCTAGCATACAGTGTATTTCATCTAAAGCACACAGTCTAGAAATAGGTGAGGTGCCTTCTTCTTTTTCTGACATAGACAGCCTCAGGTAACTAACTCTTGACACAGACATCTACACTGCAGACTTCAGAAGCTAAAGGAGATGAACACCCTGCAAGGCGTTCAGAATTTTTGTTTAACTTTCCCTGCACATTCTGCAGCTACTCCAATAGAACAGTTCTAACTGCAAGCCAAAGATATATTTAGCTATAGCTAAATATGATCCACTGAAATTATTTTCATAGAAAAGTCCCCTAGTGACAAAGTGAGGTTTGTGTGGCCTTCTTTAAACTTTCTAGAAAGACCATCATACTGGACCATTTCTCTTAGTTAAAACTATATCTGGTAAATAGTCTCTAGAGCTCCCAGCTCCTCCTGTAGGCCATAAAAAAAATAAATAAAAAAAAAAACACTTGGAAAATTCCTGCTATTTTTAAATGAGGGGAAAAAAGACATGTAAAAGTTAAATATAGAATTATAACTTACCCCATGTAAATCATATAACAGTCACGATGTTGTGCTTTTGTAGCTACTTCCTCCAAAGCCTAGTAAAACATTGCTCATTTCAGGTCAAGGAAAAGCAGTACAGGTGCACTTTTGCTTTTACTCTGTGAAAGAAGAGTGAACAACTGTTTTCTCTGCTTTCTTTTCCTCTGCTTATATTCACCTTTAGTAGGGTAAAATGCCATAAAATGGAAAAATATCCTACAGCCAAGAAGTAGCATACTCTGAAAGAAATATTCTGCTTATATAAATCATTTAACACAGATCACTTACCTGATGCATATTTGCTATGCAACTGTATTTTTATGTATTTAAATAGGACAACATCTATTTAAACTATCCACTTTCTTTTTGATTTTATTTGCTTTCATTTAAAACATTTGAAGTCGTCTCAGTTTTATCAAGACTAGTATGTACTACTTATTTTCCACAATGTTTTGCATTTTTTCTTTACTTCTTCCCTGAAACATTAAATCTTCTAGCACCCAAGGGAATTCATAAAAATAAGCAGTTCAAGTTGACTCTTTACATCCTGAATTATCCATTTCTGCCTCCTTCAGATTCCGATTTACATTTCAAGCATGTTGGAGGCTGGCTGGAGTATTTTTATTTTTATTTTTTAATTTAAATGTTGTGTATTCTGTTCCAAATACAACTATTTCTAGGACAGATTCATGCATCAAAAATTCACAACAACAAGAATATAAAATTGCCTTGGGATGACTATTTCTAGGGCACATTCAAGCGTTAAATTTGTTCATTACAATGAGAAAATGAAATTGCCTTGGAACCTAGCATTTAACTATTTTTAAAGCTGTCCTGTTGAAGTGATATGCAGTAATCCCTTTTTGTCTACTAAAAAGTGAACTGCATTAATTAAGTAATTTTCAGTTCCCTAATTAGATATATTTCATGCTTGGCAACATCAAAACAGTTGTTGATTTTCCTTTTTCTTTTTTTCTTCATAGGAATATATTTAAAGTATACATCTATATATCTGTGGATTCTTGGACTTCACTAAGTCACATACATTTCTTACATGTCTTCTGAATAAATATTTCACAATCCAAAGCTCTTTATAGCCAACTGAATTTTTTCCACTCACTGTAGCAGAGCTTCAGGTTGTCTCAAACTTACTAAATTTGCCTTGGGAGCTTCCTGAGATTTGTAGGAAAGAGTACAGCAAAATGACTAGTGGAATTTTTTTCTAACCTGCACATAAAAAATGCCCCTCTTTGCAGTCATCTGCAAATTCTGATAATCATAATTCTGATAATCACACATCAGCAATTTCAACACAGAGAAATTTTAGAACTTGAGACAATATAAGTACAAGCACTCATGAAAAAAAGCATATTGTATCAAAAGGGTTAGAAAACAATAATACTGCCTGTTGCAAATTAAAAGCAAATTAAAAAGTCTGAGAAACTACAGAAAAGAATCCAAAGAAGGAATAAAGTAATGCAATATAATAAGCTTTAAATAACCGCCTTAAATAGTTTATGAGAATACTGACCAGAAGTCAAAATTTTGAAAATTCTTCAAAAAAGTTATTACCTATCAGTACAAGGAAAACAAGAAAATTCAATCTTTCCATTGCAACTGAAAGTGAGAATGAAATAATGTTAATGGTGAATGAGACCACTAAAGATTGAGAAACAAATCCCATATTTCTTTTCACTTTGTGATGAACATTCACTGCATGTTCCATATAATTTTAAGTCAAGAGTAGTTTAAAGGACTTTACTATAATGGTAATCATAGTACAGGATGCAGAGGCAAATATGGCAATGTAAATATGATTTTGAAAACAGTGACCAGAACCAGGTAATATATTGGACAATATATTGGACAATACATAGATATAGATATAGATATACTTAAAAAAAAAAAATGATAGTTTAAAAATTAGATGATTTTAAAAGCATGACAGCTGAAAAATATTCTTCTAAAAGGTGTAGGAGGCATAGCATAGCTTCAACAATAATTCAAGACTCTTAATGACTTCAGAAGTGAGTTTTGATAGTGTCGCTAGACCTGGAAATTCAGAATCTTCAAAACATGAAGTTGCTTTGGGTGTTCTTTGTGGTTTTAGTACTTGCAATACTCTGCTTTTGACTATTTAAATTTCAATATCCTTTTCTTACGTTATCACTCACAATCCATCCAAGCTCCTCTGTGGTGTTTTTAAGCAAGCTCTGAAAAAAGTAACAGAGTTAGCCTTCAAAAATACTGTCTACTAGTGCTCTACTTAACAGAAGTGTGGGAAAACACATTTCTTCGGGCTCTTTAAGAACTGCAAGTGTGCAGAACCATGCCCCAGTACCCCCTACAACTGCTTAGTGCACCATCATTTTTGGAGCTATGTGCAGCTCACATCTGTCTAATTACCTTATTCCAGGAATGTCCATAGCTTGGAACCATTAGCTACCTAGGTGTTATTTGGTAGGCCATGTTCTCAACTGTGTTGTGGATGCCATGTCAGTCTCCAGTAGCAATAAACATGAAAGAAAGATTTTTTGCGTGTCAAGACGAATCGCTTCAAGCTTTTCAGCCATCCTTGTTATTTTCTAAACTCTTCTTCGTTTCCAGATGCAGTAAAATATAATTAAGATACCTGTACACACTCTTGTACCTTAATGTTTCAACTTCAACTACTGGAATGATCTGAATCAAACAGTGTGAAATCATACAGCTCTTGGGGACTGTGATTTGCCCCTTGGGCAGCCCAAATGTCTTGTAATTCCCTAGGTCCAATGAAGTGTTACAAAAAATATAAGCCATTGACCAAGTAGAACAACTTAAGATGGTCAAGATATGGTCAACAAACTTGTTCACAAAGACAGAATTTTCATCTACTCAAAATGTAATGAAGTTTACACAGCAGTATAGCAGAGAATCAGTTCAGTTCCTCAAATGAAGATTGATGTCTAGCCCAGTGACAATCCCCAGTAGCCTCCTGTTTGCTGGTAACAAAACCCCAAAACCTTGTAACGAGATGATAAATGTCATAGTGTTACTGTTTTCTAAAATGTAGCACAGTGCAAGACTTGTAATAAATAGTTAGCGTAAGCTTCTTATCTCAGTTTATCAACATATTGTACAAAAATACAAGCTAATCAGCCATTACTCCCTTTCCCCTTGCCCTGAAGATGCTTAATGTTGTGCTAAATCTTATGTTATCCCCTTTACACAAAAACTTAATCAGAAAAATGATGATAGCAACAGGGCAACATGGTTAGAAACACAACCCTGTCTCTGGCTGGAAGTAATATTCCTGCTGATATTTCTTAATTTTCGTGGTATATAGGCACAGGCAAATATGTCATTTGCACTACCAGAAATATTCCTCTGCAGATAAGGTGAGCTGAGGAATCAGACTGGTAGCTCAGCTCCAGTTATCCCTAACAATACACAAACTGAAGAAACAGATTTCCTGTGACCCGCTGCATGTTTTCTTTGAAGGGTGAAACATGATTTTTTGGCAAAAAGAAGAGGAAATAATTATTTTCCTTCCATCAGCAAGTCTCTGACTCTTGTTGCCAAGACCATTGCTAAAATTGACTATAGTGTAAACACAAATGCTGTCAAAGAGAATTTTAAGTAGCACCTGAACCGTATAAATTACTGTCAAGAATATCAGAATTGCTGTTTCCACCTGCGTGTGAATGTTCTCAAAAGCAGACAAAGAAACAGAAGTTTAACTAGAAAAACAGGTTGTCAGGTGCCCACTGCAAATGGTGCTAAAGCCTGCTGCTAAAGAAATAGAGGCCCCAAGAAGAGTCCACAATGAGTTGCTGAGCTGTCCACTCAGCGGTATGGAAAAGATGCAAAGAGAAAAAGGGTAAGAAAAGGGGCTTCTGGAGCCACATAGGGCTGAGAGACTTGACTCACCTCAACTGGAATCTTCAAAATCCCTGCTTAACCACAGGTTGACATTGGAAACGTACAAAAGTCAACTTTTGACCTGAACATTCCCAGAAGTTGTGTTTCTGCTAATTCCCAGTGCTTCTTTCTTTATAGTACTGAGCTTTAAAGTATAGCAAGAGGATAGGCAATTATTTGTTTTTGTTCAGAAATCCAACTGCTAGAGAAATCACCCAAAGGTGATCCCACAACAAAAAATAATCCCTGAAGCACAGTTATCTTGAACAAACTTTATCACCCCATATACTCTATCTTCCTGTGCACTCCTGTGCACTCTGTCTTCCATACATGCCCAAAGTATGATTTCTGAACACTAGAGCAATTTTGACAGGACAATACTGCCTACAGAATAGACTCAGAATGAGTAATTCAGTTCTTTCTATCCCTTACCATTAACCATGGAGGTGCACCTCAGCTGGCAAAAAATGGGTGGAGTGCTTTTGTCAGAAGGGAACATAAAAAGTAGGCAACATTCTTCTGCTGGTTTTACGATATGTTTCATTTGTTTTCAAAATGGTGATGATGTTTCTCTGTTTTCAGGAGAGCAGTTACGACTCTCAGGTGGATAAAGGTGGACAAAGGAACCGTCCTGAAGCCTTGTGTGGGAATGAGAGAGATCTAACACACAGGAGAGAACACAGCCCCTCCTTCTAGCCATCATTAACGGTTTTAATTGTGCATTCATGAAGCAAACCACCTGTTTTTACTCTATTCTGATATGTGCAAAAACTCATAACAAGCATTGACACTCTTAGTACCTAACGGTGATTTTACATGCTACTTTTTATGACCTAAAAGCAGCCACTGCAGTTTTGTGTCCCGTTCTTTTCGACCTGGTTCTTTTCCCTGTCATAGAAGATGAGACAAGATGAACCTGAGGTTTCTTATGGAATGCAATTTTCATCAACAAAAATAGGACAATAAAAATAATATTATCAATTATCTGTACTCCTGCAATGATCAGCTGGTCATTGATATAAAGTCCAAACCCACAGATCCATGCCTATGGATTTTCTCAATTCATATCAGCAGAAGTGGTTCCGAAGTATGAGTACTTAAGCAATTTTATGGAAGACCATCCCCAGTCTAGTCCTTTTAGGAATGGTGCTAGAATGTTGCCTTCAAAGACATATGTGATAAAAAAGGTTAATGAAAACTCACATTAATTGTATAAGCACAATTGTCGGATCTTTACAGATTTTCATGTCTGCTGTTGGATGCACTGAGAAATACCCATTACAAATTACCATATTTTTGGTCTTACTGATTTTACATTGCAAAGAAGTTTAATTTCAAAAGCACTACATCAAAATTGTACATATTAATGTAGGAACTAGCTATACTAGAGTATCAACATTAAATTCATTTCTATACAATAGGATTGTATAGAAATTCATTTCTATACCTATAAAACTGATGTTGTTGAACATTTTTCATCTTAACCGTGATTTTCAGAAATGTAAGAACTTGTATTGATTTCCTGGTTAATTCTTTATGAAAACAGAATTGATACTAATTTGATAAATGCAGAAAAACTGACTACAATTTTCAGCAAACTAATCTTATTTACAGATAAATAAATACAGAATGTGTACCACCACTGCATGACAGCCTCTGTGTACAGTCTCCTTCCTGTTACCTTACTATCCTATAGTGAGACAAATATGAATACAAGTGTTAACGAACTAGAAAATGCAAAGTAAAAAATCCTGAGCCAACAAAAAAATCTTTTATTTCAGATGTTGTTTTTATCTCTGTTTATGAAATTCTCCCATGCCTGTGCCCAAATCATTCTGGAAAATATCTGTTCATATCTATCGTTTTCCCTATAAACAGTGATATGGATTTTCTTTTTGTAGGGTCAATTACATGAGAAGATCACATAACTGGAGGTTATCTCAAAAGGAAATTCAGTTGGGGAAGACAAGATCTGGACTTCCTGGGATAAACCTGGAAAGATGTTCATAAACAGATCAGTCATGATCTGTATTATTCAAAGATTTCTAGATAGATGCTCCTTTCTGTTCATGGTTGTGGGTGCTCATGACTCAGTCTGACCAAAATAAATAAATAAATAAACAAACAAACAAACAAACAAACACCTTTTCAGAAAAGTGGATTGTCAGGTTTTTTGGTTGGTTGGTTTGGTTCAGTTTATTTTTATTATTATTATTTGCTGTCTAGTTTTAGTGTTCCTGGAAGAAAAGCCTGTGCTGCTATGGACATGAGATACCCAAGATCAGTTTCCTCACATAGCACATTACATCCAGTGACAGGTCAAGGTCACAGAGCCACTCCATATCTTATTTCCTAGGTGCAGGAGTATTATAATTTCTTACAGAAGTCTTATTAAAATTAAAATGATAAAATTTTCTCAGGTTCTTCCAGTCTTGATAGTAATGATCACATTGACACAATAGATGAAGCACCCTCAGGACACTCTTAGGTGCCTCTCTACGGCAACTTGTCTTGGAAATGTTTTATATAACGGGTTGCAGATACTTTTCTCACCCTTCCTTCTGCTATGTGTGAGTCATAATACAGTCACGGTGTTAGGTAACAAGGTGCTCAGTGCATTCAGGGCAAGAACAGCTATGAATTTTATATCCTTTATCCTCTGAAACTTGTTCAGACAGCATAAAGCCCACGCTTGTGAGGGATTACTTGGCAATCCAACCAATTTCCAAATTTTTGCATTCATCTGTGTTTATTTCTGAAATAACACACTATGTATAAGATACCTCTGTTCTGCAAACCTTAGAAACACACAGTGGGAAAAGAGAAATGAGAAAAAATGCTTAATTATTTGTCAGCATTTAAATAACTAAGCTACTCTAAGCCTTATTAGAAATAGGACTATGGTACAGGTGATACTTTGGGTGCTTTTAGATTTTTATTTTTATTTTATATACAAATGGAATTACTTGATTGGCGTACATTAGCTCATAGTTTCAATTACTTTACAGAAGACAACATGGCTAAAGCTCAGCAGTCAAATACATACACATATATAAAAAGAAAATAGTATCTCTGTTATCTTCACTTGCTGGAATGCAAAGGGCACAGTCTGGCAGCTGCTCATTTTTCCTTAGTGTCATTGACTTCCCAGGAATTTTTAAAAGCTTACTATGGGGAATGGTTAGTACTTTGCAGTACTAGGTCCATGATGTGCATATGTGATTAATTTTCAGTGAAATTTTGAGCTAAATATTTCATACCCAGCTGAAAAAACTGCAAATGGTGTCTCTACAGAGGAACGCTGCTAATATTCACAAACACAAATGCATGCATTTTTATCTGGCTGAACCTGTTATCCATACAGACACACAGAAACAAACCATTGCCAGGGCTCACACCCAGATATGTCAACACTAAAAGATTAGACTTCAGTCATATCAGCCGAGAGGCTGATCTTCAAAATGGAATAATTAGACTGTTAGTTGCTGGGAACAGGTGCTGCAGGTGGTAGCTGAGATAACAGTTTCTGTTTTGTTTTTCAGATGAACATAAGTCTAAAGAAAATTAGACACTGACCATAAAAATGGTTTTACACAGGCTACAAAACAGCTGCCTGAAAGAAACTTGTAACCTTGCAAACTGAGCCCGATAGAAACACAGAATAAAAAAGTAAAGGTCCTTCATTTATCAATAGTACTAATGTATACAAACCTGGCCTTTAATGAAGGATGAATGAATGCTGGAAAATACAACAGTAGCGTGTAACTCACTGCTATTTTCTGCCCTATCTACATGATGAGTAATTATTTAGTTGCATTTCTTAGACAGCTACAGAAGTGCAACCATTAAATTAATTATACATTCTTCTAAAAATGAAAGTTGCAATTACATATTTTTCATTATTTTTTTTCCACTTATTCTGTGTCCTTATGCATTTTTCCATAACAATTATTCTGTGCAATCTTGTGTAAACAATATGGTATACATATGGTAAATCACATACATCTCAATGACAACTATTTGATTTTTGCAGATAAATGCATTGATTTATACAGATAAATTCAAGCATGATAGCTGCCCATATGGATTTACGTAAAATTAATGTAAATAGATGAAATAGTGCGTATAACTTTGAAAATACAGACTGTTTAAAATTGATAAGCTTTGTGATCCTAAATTACTTTTCCACAATTATCTCATCTGTAATTCAAATAGTAAGTGTTGTAAATTATTATAGACCAACACCATGGGATTTTTTAAAAAGCTATGAATCAAAGGTAATCACCTACAAATGAAGAAGAATAAATTGGTAGTAAAATATACAACGGTATAAGTCTTTTCCACAAAGCTACCCTGAGGCCATGTTTGAATGAGTAACCTTGGCCTCCTCAAAGAATTATCTCACTTGACAGAAAACAGAAACTAGAGATAAAAGAGCTAAGGAAAAGCAGCTTACATAGTAAAGTGTAGCACGACTCCTATGACCATTTTTTTTTATTTTGATTTTTCCCAATACTGCTCAAATGTCATAAAATAGAAGTTGAGGAGGTTATCCTTTTGAAATCATTACCATTGACTAATTAGGTGTAGGCTTCTTACACGGAAACTCTGAAAAGCTCCAACATAAAGACAGCTGTGTTAGATTCACAAGTCCTGAAACAGATATTTTATGCTGGCACTGAGCAGGAAATGACTTTTTGCTCTTACGACCAATAATTGAGATGAAACTCTCTGAACTGAGAAAATAATTGAATTTTCTATTTGAATTAAATTTCAGAATTCTTTTGTCCAATTTTATGGATTTTTGTGAGGGTTATAGGTTAATTTCTTGATAAATTTCAAAGTATCACACACTTAAATTCTATTTCAGATAACCCGATCAGAACTTTCACTGGGACAAGGCAAATGCAGGATCTTATATAAATAACTGTTTTCAAAAATACTTGCTGAGAAATTATCTGAAGCAAGTTCTTACTCATGAAAGGGTTGTATTTGATTAATAATGATTTTCAACAACAAAAATATACCTCACAGTACTGAGATATTTTGTTCTCTGCGAACACTACCTTTTCACTTTATGCTGATACATCTCTTAAAAAACAAACAAACAAACAAACAAACAAAAAAACTCTTCTAAATGCTGATATTTCCCAAAATTTAGCACACACTCTACAGAGTCAGGTGATATAGCCATGACTGTGCAGCAGCTCCTCCTCTAACAGCATATACTGGTCTGTCTGAACATCAGATTAGACGATCAAATTTTCTGTAATGTGGTAATTGCTTAACTGATACACAATCAAATTATATCATCACATTTAAGAGCAGACCAATATTAGTTAGGTCAGCATAGAATTTACAGAGAAATCCATCTATTTTCTTCGACTGAATTGCCAATGCAAGAAATCACACTTCTACTTCAAAGTACGATAAATGCTACAAATACATGAAATAGTGTTATGTAAGTGAAAAAGAAGGCTCTGTGTGTATAGTATAATGGTTAGGAGAAGTCAAGCAATGCTAGGAAAGCTAATAGCACTTGTGCCTGTGTTTGCATGACATTAATGCTCCAAAATCCACTCTGGAATAGCATTTTTTCAGTATGATTCATATAGTACATTTTATTTTGAAATAATGAAAATGCCTTTGTCAGAGGGCTGTGATAGGATTGTAAGCCTCTGTGTGATTAGATGAATAAAAATCACTCAGATACTCACTATTGCTCACCTCTCTTGCCCTCTTTCTTAGGAAATCAAACATGATTAAAGACTCATTTTAATTCCCTTCAGAGTTAAGATAAATGATTATAATGAAAGATCAATGTGTTTTAAAAAATAGTGATAAAGAATAATGACTCTCCAGAGTTCACAGAGAACAGTATGGCTGATTTCCCCCCTGAAGACATATTTCATTAACTAGCTTTGTAAAGTTGTTTAAGGTAATGTTGGATCTCTATGTAATTTATCAGTCATTAGCCCTATTAAAACATATGACAAAATTTATGCATAACAATCTTAAACTAAATATTTAGTTTAATACTTCTTTCACTAACATGCTGAAGCATCATTTCTTTTTGCTTTTAATAGCACTATAATATATTGTTAACAATCACCTAAAAAAATAAATAAATAAATAAAAAGCTTCTTACAAACCAGAGAGACCAGAAATATTATTCTCTTATGGTTCAGTTTAATCATTCTTAGCATTCGAGAAGTAGATCCTAATCCAAATCCAAAAATCTATACGAATTTTCTGTAAGTGTTCTCCTTTAGCATAGCTGAATGCATTAATTCCATATGCTGTAATCATTTAAACTGTCTTCTGCCGGACAGTCCACAACAAAATAAAATGAGTGCAAGTCTTTGTGGGACTAGGTCCTAAACAGCTTAAACATTATTTTCTGTAGTTCTGCTCAGTTTTCTATTTTCTAGGGATTTGAAGGTTTGAAGGACATGGCAAGAAGAGATATAACACAGAAAAGAGTAGGTAAATAAATAAATAATTTTAAAAGTAAAATTTAAATATCTTCTTTAAGAGCTCAAGTCTTCACTCAAATGTGATAATTGCCAACTTAAAAACATTACAAGAAAAAAAAAAAAATACCGGGCTTTTGTTGACAAGGTTCTGTCTATCTGGACATGGATAAAAAGCAACAGAACTTTTTGTTCACAACTGACATTACATACAGAAGAAGTCATGTCAGTGACTTTTTTTTTTCCACAATAGAAAAGAAGCATGCCTTATAAGTTTAAGCAATATTTTCTAGATAAAGTCTTAATTGGTAGTCTTCACCTAGCAGCAAATGAGAAAAGTGATCTTCCATTCCCAAAGATTTCTTGTCAGCTTGTGGTAAAGCAGACCATATCTACATAGTGTTTTCTTCTGCAGGACAGAAAGGATAGGAAGATTGAGAAGACAACGAGGAAAATTCTCTCTTCACTTTTATTCTCCTGTGCAGAATGGGGAGAAATATATTGATTTTTATAAAGGGATAATGTAAACATTCTTTTCACCATTGCAAAGCAGGAAAAGTTCTGGGAATAGCAAAATATTTCCCTTACAAAGAAAAGATAACAGATGGAAGCTTTTTGTCCTAATCGCCTTAGACAAAAATATACATGATCATGATTAAGTGCATACAGCACATATATAGTTGGGTGTTAGCACCTAATTCCAAAGGATAAGATCAATAAAAAGTTCAAATAGAAATCATATTTTAACCCAGGAATATAAGAAAAGTTTTTTGAACTCTAGTAGTGCTTCTTGGTGTGTTGTAAATGCCTTTGTATTGAAGTGTTTCGCTAGCAGTTGTTGACAGTTACTCACCTAGCTGTTGACAGAAAAAAAAATGTAGCAAGTAGAATTTCTATTTCTGGCAAATTTCATAAACATACCAGCTGTGAAGGCAGGCATGCTAGCGTTTTGGCACTGCTTCCAGTTAGCATTCTACCCACAGTGTTTGAAAGTAGTAGACACAAATAAGGTTCCACCTGAAATGCATTCTTCGTAAATCAGTATTTGGAACTGAAGATACAACTTTTAGTACGTCCTGGTGTTTTGTACTCCTCATGATTGTGACTGAGAGTATGTTGCAGTCACTCCTACAACAGTTGCTGTTAAATGCATAGCCACGCTTAACTTTGGACTAGCTATCTCTGCAAGCAGCAGAGAATACATCAGACTGCCACATACAGCTAAGAAGGTTGGCCAGACTTCCTGAACTCTCTGAGCATACAGCCATATTTGGAGCAATATCTGCACTAATTGTTTTAATTATGGCTACCCACACTTTAGTTGTAATTGACATATAATCATTTTAAGGCAGATTTTTTTTTTTTTTTTTTGCAATTGGAATATGGATACAATTCACATTCTGTGCTTCTACTCACATTTCCATACTGCACAGTGACATAAAGGGGAATAAGAACTTGCAAAGGATAAACATGAGAATTATAAGAGTCAAAACAAATGCCTTATTCCAACCACATTTCATCCTAACAAAAAGCCAGTCAAAAAGGACAAAACACCCATCCAAACTTAGGAAAATCATTAAAGTCCTGACTAACAAAAACACAAAGGGATAGAGCCATTATGAATGCCCACTTTCAGTACAGCATCAGAAAACTTGCCAGCCTCAGATGACAAGTAGTCTAAAGGTTTTCTAAATAGAGGATGAACTAAAGAAGTTTGACAGTGCCTTTGGCCCATCATCAAGACCTTCAGGTTCACTTTGTGTTCATCTGACAGTAAAACTTGTTGTGAGAGACAGAATAGTTAAAGGAAACAGATGGCATAGACCCATTCTTCTTCACCTCTGAAGGTATGGTTCTTGCAGTGATTTCCAAAATCCCCTTCCAGAAATATTGCTTTGTGCAAGCCAAGAAATTGTGCATTTTTCAGGCTACTTGGAATATACCCAAACTATATCTGCGTATTTAGTATATGTTAATTTGCTGTAAACACTATTGATTCTTCAGCTTTTTAAATGTATGTGCTTGTGAGGGAAGGGAATAAGATTTGCACAGCATGTATGAATAATTTTCACGATTAATACCATATTTGAATTCCTAATCCCATATGCTTTGGGTACTCTAAAAATGCTTAAAGTACTTACAAATAATAGTTTTGTTAGATTTTCAGAGATGCATAGATGAGCTACATTTTTAAGAAATGTATTCCACAGATACACACATTTTTCCAGAATTATTTTCTTCCAAACTACATTTATTGTGTAGAGGCTTCATGCATGTTTAGCAAGTGGTTCTTTTAGCAATGACTAGCAGTATGAACTAAAAATTCTTCATTCTAGCTAGATTTAGTTCCAACACATATGTGTTAGGGAAGGAGACTCTTCAAAGCTTGAAACAGAAAATTGTATATATATTATACTTGGACATTAAAAAAAAAAAAAAATCTAAGTAATGTACATTATAAACTTTGTGGCTATAGTTAATGGTTTTAATTTCATCAGTGAGTAGGGCTACCAGGTATTCACAATTAAAACAGTTCAATTAAGCACTAAATCAAAATGAAGGAGCAACATCATTTTTGAATATTGTATTACTGCAGTATTCCTAGCAGTGTTCAAGATATTAGATGAAGGTGTCTGATTTCTCTCTCAACAAAGTGATAGGCTTAGAGTACACCATATGATTTCGTTAATGCTTTCCAGCTTTAACATAATTATTTCTAATTATTACAGGGATTTCTTGAACTGCTAATGACTCAAGTGAGATATTGACTGACAGCTTGTTTATCTGAGTGATTTACCTCAATACAGGAGGCCTTGTTGTAATTGCTTTGTTCATTTATTACTGCACACAAAACAATGAATAGTCAGCTTTTACTTCAGAGAAAGGGGAAAAAATATGGATTTGAAGAGTGGACAATATGTTTGATAAGGAATTGGCTCAATGGATGCGCTCAGAGGGTGGTGCTCAACAGTTCTATGTCCAGGTGGAGACCAGTGACAAGTGATGTTCCTCAGGGGTCTGTCTTGAGACCGGTTCTTTTCCGTGTCTTCATCAATGACATCAAATAGACAGCAGGATCAAGTGCACCCTCAGCAAGTTTGCAGATGACTCCAAGCTGAGCAGTGCAGTTGATACCAAAGAAGGAAGAGATTTCATCCAAAGGGACATGGACGAGGTTGAGAAGTGGGCCCGTGTGAACCTAATGAAGTTCAACAAGTCCAAGTGCAAGGTGCTGAACCTGGGTTGGGACAATCCCAGGCATGAGCACAGACTGGGAGAGGAACTCATGGAGAGCAGCCCTGCAGAGAAGGACTTGGGGGGTCTGGTGGATGAAAAGCTTGACATGATCCAGCAGTGCGCGCTTGCAGCCCAAAAATGCAAACTACTTCCTGGGCTGCATCAATGGAAGCGTGGGCAGCAGGGCGAGGGAGGTGATTGCACCCCTCTGCTCTGCCTGTGTGAGGCCCCATCTGGAGCCCTGCGTCCAGGTTTGGGGCCCCCAGTACGAAAAAGTTGTGGGTCTGTTAGGGCAAATCCAGAGGAGGGCCCCAATGATCAGAGGGCTGGAGCACCTCTCTTATGAAGAAAGACTGAGAGAGCTGGGGCTGTTCAGCCTGGAGAAGAGAAGGTTCCGGGTAGACCTCACTGTTTTGGGTTTTATAATCACTGTAAATGGGTTTTATAAAAAGGATGGAGGAGGACTCTTTACTCAGGTAGATAATGATACAACAAGAGGGAATGGTCTTAAACTAAGAGAAGATAGATTTAGATTAGACTTTAGGAGGGAATTCTTCACTGTAAGGTTGCCCCAAAGAAGCTGTGGATTCACCATTCCTGGAGGTGTTCAAGGCCAGGCTGAATGGGGCCTTGGCCAACCTGATCTAGTGGGTGGCATCCCTGTCTATGGCAGGGGGGTTGGAGTTAGTTGATCTTTAAGGTCCCTTCCAACCTAAGCCATTCTATGATTTCTTCCTTTTATGAGGAGTGGAAGGGTGTTACCTCTGAAACATGCAACTGTGTATCTCCATTTTTGTACTGTCATATGACATTTGTGTATGAGACATAGCACAACAGGTAATGAATTTCATAAACTGGAAGGAACATTTCTATATATTACCCCCACAACTAGCTGAATATCATAAAGTACCATTTTGTGTACCGTGATGTGGGGTGACCCAGAAAAATTCATGATGCACAAGAAATCTGATGGTCAAAAATTGCACACCAGCAAAGTAACAAACACAAAACACAAACTTTATATAACCATAGAATATCCTGAGTTGGAAGGGACCCACAAGGTCATCGAGTCCAGCTCCTGGCTCCACACAAGATCACCCAAAAACCAAAGCACATGTCTGAGAGCAGTGCCCAGACACTTTGTGAACTCCAGCAGCCTTGCTGCCCTCACCACTTCACCGGGAGGCCTGTTTCAGTGGCCAAGACCACTGTCAGTGAAGAATCTTTTCCTCACCTCCTGCCAGACCCTCCCCTGTCCCAGCCCCATGCCGTCCCCTCGGGTCCTGTCGCTGTCCCCAGAGAGCAGAGCTCAGCGCCTGCCCCTCCGCTCCCCTCGTGAGGGAGCTGCAGGCCGCCATGAGGCCTCCCCTCGGCCTGCTCTGCTCTGGGCTGAACAAACCCAGGGACCTCAGCTGCTCCTCATCTGTCATGGATGGTGCTAATGTGTTGCACCAGCTTACTGTTTCATCTCACTGTATATTTCAATGAATATTTTATTTGTAGGAAATCAGTTTCTGGGATGATGGCATGCATACTCCTGGGCAATTACAGAGTAGGTAGTTATTAACTAGACATCTTAAGGTGTCTGAACAAGAACTGTGTGCTGAGCTCTGTGCTAAAACTATGACAGGAAAGAGAACCTTTAAAAAGGCCGGGAGGAGGGGCAGGTATGTGTGGAAGTTTGCAGACTTTGAGAGTGGACTGAACAGTCCTCAAGACGTTCCCGAGCAAACAGGACTCACCAGGAGTGACCTGTGGTCCTACTAAAGAGGACACGTATTGGATACATACCTACTGGCCTGAGCGGCCTGCAGTGAGTGACAGCTCCATAACTGTCCAAAGCCTTCTGGACAGCAGGGATGTGTTCGTTTCTTTATAGATATTACATGATTTTTTTCAGTTAGCTCTCCACACCTCTGTCAGTTCTAAGCTGAACGTTGTATACCAAGTCACCACAGGGTATGTGTCAGTGTTTGTTAAACACGCTCTGCACACTCATTAATTATACATTCCCGTGGTTTCAGTGTTGGGGAAATGCAAATGGCAGCACATGGCATTGCCCTGTGGGGAAACAAGGGAAACACTGCATATTTGAGCTATGCAGGGTTCATTTTTCCTCCCTTTATAGACTTTATTGCATTTTTTGCTGTATGGACGATTTCACTGCCACATCTTACCTGCCTAAGGCACTTGGTCTCTATAGGCAGGATTTTTTACACATGACTTATAGATCTCTGAATTTTAAAAAGAATCAAAATGTGCAGGTGAATACATTCAACAAAATTGAAATCTCTTAACATTATATATAAAAAAAATCCTTTTACCCTATGTATCCATCCATAGACTTTTAAGGAAGAATCACATGGCTTTTCAGTTCTAAAGCTTGTGTACTTTCAGCTCAGAAGGTCCATTATAGGGCCCGAGAAATGGGATTAGACTCGTATCAGATGAACCTCCTGCTTGATTTGGAAAGATAAAAGGAACCTGACTCCCACAGGCAACTGTTTCTACTGTAATGTGGGAACAAGTTGCAGCTGAGTGCTGTTGCAAATTGACGTTCCCAGAGACTAAAAGCAATGAGGGCTGGTGAAGCATCAGGTTAATGTGTCTGTAGTGTAACATTAAGGGGACAGGATGAAGTAAACCTGCTGCTCTGGTGGAGCACATTTCTAGCAATATTGGTTTGCTATAGCCATCATTTTCCTGCCCATTTCCACACTATATGTTTAAAATTCATTTACTATGCACGTGTGCACACACACACACACACACAAAATGGAGATTACAATCTTTGCCTATTTCCTTGGACATACAAGATTGCCCTAGAAGACACCTGGGACAGTTTGACTTCCACTGGATCCCTTGGTTTCAAGGCCAGTGGCTTGGCACTATTTAGAGCAAGAGAGCAAATATGCAACAGCTCACATAATCTCTCCTTCCTGATGTCAGCCAGTAACAATGGAATGTGAGAAATGTATTATGTTAAAGAAAAAGACCATATCACTATAGGGACCAGCAAAGAAACCACAAAAAGATGAAACCCCAGACAATTTGATTCCTGACTGATATGACATCTGTACCACAGCTCCTCAAGTGTCAGGATATGTACTGAGACTTTGCCACCCACCTTGTCGAGATAACAGTTTACCAAGTGCAAGGTTCAACAGGATCTGAACGAAAGAAAGGCATTAGTTAAATTCAATACTTCCATAGATTACATAAAGTGCGCTTTTCCTCTTTGTAAGCCTGGTATATTACAATTAGTCTTGCTGGCAGCAGTGAGTCCCTACATCATTGTCTTCATTTTCTCCATTTTTCTTCCTTAGAACCTTTACTTCTACCACTTCACAGCAGCTTCCACTGAGGACTAGGTATGTTCTTTATTCTAACTCACCAGTTTTCAGATCTTAAGTAACAGCTAACTTATTTTCCAGTATCCTGCAGTTTTCAAAGGTTTTTGTCAATGTTCTTTTTCTGTAACCTTCTGCTTTTCTTCTTGAAAGTTTTGAGCTTGTTATATACAGTATGTGTATCACTTCCAGATGTGAACAGAAATAGATTAGGCACACATGATATGAAGGACCATGCTTTTCATTTCACTTAAAAAAAAAAAAAAAAGAAAGAAAGAAAGAAAGAAAGAAAGAGGAAAGAAAGAGGGAAGGGAAGGGAAGGGAAGGGAAGGGAAGGGAAGGGAAGGGAAGGGAAGGGAAGGGAAGGGAAGGGAAGGGAAGGGAAGGGAAGGGAAGGGAAGGGAAGGGAAGGGAAGGGAAGGGAAGGGAAGGGAAGGGAAGGGAAGGGAAGGGAAGGGAAGGGAAGGGAAGGGAAGGGAAGGGAAGGGAAGGGAAGGGAAGGGAAGGGAAGGGAAGGGAAGGGAAGGGAAGGGAAGGGAAGGGAAGGGAAGGGAAGGGAAGGGAAGGGAAGGGAAGGGAAGGGAAGGGAAGGGAAGGGAAGGGAAGGGAAGGGAAGGGAAGGGAAGGGAAGGGAAGGGAAGGGAAGGGAAGGGAAGGGAAGGGAAGGGAAGGGAAGGGAAGGGAAGGGAAGGGACCAACTACAATTGGTACAAAAAACCGATAACAACAACAAAACACAGCAATAGGACAGAGTATCAATAATCTTTTCGGAACATGATGTGGATAAACAGAAAGATTTAACCAAATGACCAAATTTCTGTACACAGACTTAAGTTAGGAAAAAAAAAAAAAAAAACTAAACTAGGTGATCAAACAGTATGAAGACTGTGTGATTTCTGACAGCTAAGAGAAGCCAGTGCCACAGATGCCCCTTCTGGAACAGCTGAAAAGATAATATATGTTATGTACTAAAATGATTAAAAGTCAGGTTGAATGTAATTCATATATTTCCAACCATCCAGGCAAAATTTCTGCCACAAATACTTCCCTTGAGATACTACAATCTACCCCTCTAGTGAATGAACTATATTGAATAAAGAGAGAAGAAACTGTCCAGATACTACCCCTTCTTCAGGGTAGGAAGTCCAGCAGTGCTCCTCAGGCATTTCTACTGGAGGATAGTCTTGATTGTAACTCCAAGTGCAACTCATGATTTCCACACACTTTGCCCGAAGGGGCTGGTCCCTACTCCTCTCTCTCCACTGGATCCAGGCTGAGATGGATGATAATCACAGCTTTCTCCTTGCTGCTAATAAATGAAAAAAGGGCACAGTTCCCTGGTCTATACGGAGAAAGACCTCTTCTCAACTCCATATTCTATTGGATTTCCCTTGAGGTTCTGTTCGAGGTTCACAGTAATTTAAAGATCTTTTGCAACTAATTGCATAGCTACCATGAATTAATTGTGTTGATGCTAATGGAAAGCTTACATTCCACATTTCCTACCTGGATTTTCTTTATTGTCACAGTGTACTTTCGATAGATTACTACTGATAAAAAATAATTACATTTTTTACTGATTACTCAGTAACCAGTATTCTACCATGCATTATTATCCGTGCCCAACATGATATCTCCCATCTGGGAAGTAGGATAGCTGGGAAAGTATACATGTCCAACCTCTTCAAGCAAGCACTGTCTATGCCGTAGACTGTATCAGAGATCTGATTATCTATGCTCTGACTGTATCAGAGATCCAGACTAAAATTTGGATCCAGAAGACTTGTTTCTATGCAGAACAAAGTGCACTAAGTAAGAACAGTGGAGTAAACACACTCCTGACTTGCTTTACAACTGAGTGGTCCCCAAGTAGCTTATTATTCAGCACACTGCCTATTTCACCTCTCATTAGAAATGCCTAGCCCTCCCTTAGTACTCAGAGGTCCATAGGTACCAGGCACCATCAGTTACAGTTCAGAGTAATATTGGTATTGTTCAGACTAAGACATGAGCAAAAAAAAAAAAGAAAGAAAGATATCCTTCTTTTCCGCAGAAAACACAAGGTCACAAAGGAGTTCAGTAGTAGTCACAGGAACCCTTCCTCAATCCTGAAGCTGAACACCATAACCAGAAGAGATCTAGAACTAGCAGTAAAGACATGCAACTGATTTTGACCCAGAATGAATTACATCAGCAAAATGTCTCAAAGACGAGCAGCTTCACCTCCTCAGAACAGTTAACAGTTGTCTTTTCTCTTTTTAATTGAAATGATCAAAGCAGAAATTAGTTCCAGCATGACACTGTAACATTTCTTACAATACCCTTAAACAAGGTGCTCAGCTTTAGTATTACTTGGTTCTTTAATAGATTTGCGCACAGAATAAAAGTTGATAGCAAAAATGTTTTGGATGAAGTTGAAAGATATTTAATTTTAAAATAATACAATATATTATTCCCTTAATATAGTACAAAATTGTATCAAATTCACTGATATAATTTGATATCAGTGAATATCAAGTAAGATTATTTGACCTTATCATAAGATCAAATAATCCATCAGATAATCACCCCAGGATTTTCTGCCATTTCATTTTTTCATTTTTCTGCCATCTCAAAAAGAATTATGAAAAAAAAAATGTTGTGTGTGAAAATTATGTTTGTGACTTTTTCATGTTTTTAACTTTTTCACTGTTTTTTGTTTGTTTGTCTTTTTACTATAATTTTAAAAACATTCCTCTCAAAGATGATCTTAGAGGTCTTTTCCAACCTAAATGACTCTATGATTCTATGATAACAAATATATTGGACTTAAATAATCATCACTCGTTCACTCAAACAAGATCTTTTAGTCAGTGTATCTAAAGTAGAGAGCTTTTTAGAATTTCTAATAAACAAACAATAAATTAAAAATATATAATAAATACAATAAATTAAAAAAATATATATTTCAAAATTCATCAAAGTTTCCCAAGATGCAGCACTAATTTCTTTGGAATTGATGGGGACATTCCAATGTTTCAGATATTGGAGACAAATGTCTGGGAGACAAAGCCAGGACTAATTAAGTTCAAGCTTCCTCATATACTCCAATAGTAGAATATCAAAAAATTACCTCAGATAGAGTCTTTGAGTTTGCATTTCTTGGGGGGTTGTGTGACATATACATGATGAATAGCAGAAAAATGTGTGACATCAGCATACAAGAAACAGACAAAAGTCAAAGTAGCATGACAAAATCACAAGCCTTGGGCCTGGAAACAAGCATTGAGAACTGATTTTGAGATACTCTCTTCTCTTTGAGAATACACCCACTGACATATTATAAAGATCTATCAAGATAGAGTATTTATTTAGGCACTCAGCAAGTTTCCAGCTTTCACAAAGCTGTTAGAGCAGAAGTAGGGAAGACCACTGTGGATTTGTCTCACATGAGAAATTGTGTCTGTGTAGTGAGTTTAACAAGGATTCTGTCTTCTGACAGCCAAAATACTCAGTCAAGTCTTCAGCTGTCAAGAAATCTCCCAGAAAAGACTCACTGCTGATTCACAGACGAGCTGAAAGTTTTCATAATCACTGGGGGAAAAACACAGACACACACACACACACACACTTGACAGGTAATTTTTCACTGCTGTGAATTTCACCAGTTTCTTTGGGACCTCAGTCAGAAAAACTTTTGAAACACAAATGCATTATTTTCACATTTTTCAGTTTCTTCTGGCACTTCAGCAACACTTTATACTTTTGGCTGATCTTGGAAGGCTAAATCCATTTGCTGCTGGTAGATTAAGATACCTTGATTCCTTGATTGCATGTTCTACATTAAAACATGGAGGGCTTTGTTTTGTTCTCCCCCCGACTTTTTTTCTGGGGGGGGGGGGTGTTGTAGGGGGATTGGGATTGGGGAGAGTTACTTACTGTTAGGAAGTTCAATTTGAGGATTATTTCTGCAGTTTCAGTTTTCAGGGTTTTTTCATTTTATCAAATTATTTGAGTAGAGAATCCAACTTTTTTAATCCAAGTTTAATCCATTCCCATTTGAGACATATTGGAATAGACTTACTTTGTCCTTCTACAAAACACTTATTAATTGGTGATTGATTTAATTAACATTTTCCGTTCTTTGTGAAAGACACTCCAACCAGAACTGTGAGTGCAGACAGTGCTTCTTGCCTTTTAAACGTGGAGTTTGATTCATGCACATATGCCTGTATGTATGTATATAGGGAAACTTTTTCTTTTAGATCAATTTCATTTATTCCATTGGTTTTCTTGTGACATTCAGTTTAATCGCACCCTGCTTTATCTGTCTCAGTCCTAACCTATAACTCAAACCTCCTTCCCGACCATTCACTAATTGTTGGCATAATGAATGTCCCATGAGAAATTATAATTTGGAGTCTCTTTCAATCCCTCCTCTTGGTACAATTACACATTGTCAGAAAGATCAAGTGAATAAAAGGTGAGAATGGTGCTACAGACAGGTGATTAGAAGCACTTACTTGAGAGGCAGACAGCAAGGTTCTTACTATAGTAACTTCTAAGTGTTTCATTCAAAGTGAATTGTGTTTAAATGACAAAATTATAGTTTAAAATGTCTATTAAACTATAAATTGTACAGGAAAATAGCATCAGGGTCCAAATCACCCCAAGCAGAATAAGGAATTGTATAGACCTTCATGACTGCCTATGTGAGCATTATTGATTACAATATTGAATTAAAAAAAAAAAAAAGGATTGACTGATACAACAGCCTTCTTATTTTGTAAACTTTTCTCAGAGTTCATAGGAGTTACTTTGCTTTTGTTGAAAATTTGTGAAATGGAAATTAGATATTTTGTTTCAGGATAAATGAAAAGAACAGACTTGTGGAAAAAAATAATTGTTTTGAACAGAATTCTTTTCCCCCATATTCTTTGTGGTGGCAGTAGGATCCAGCTACTGAAACCTTCATGTCTTTCCCGTTATGAGATCTGGGGCAAACTGCATTGTTTTGCTGTGTGCTTCATTCATCTTAGGCCAATTTGTCAGAAACACATTTAACACTACAGATATTCACATGATGTTGGCAGGTTCTACTCAAACTCAGCAGTTCACTCGTAATTCTTCCAACACTCAGCAGGCATGCATATAATAGTCATAATGATTCTCCCTGTATCCAGACCTCACTGAACTTCTGTAGGAAAAAATATAAACTAGTGTTTGACTGCAGCACATTCTGTGTTTCATTTTCCCCTATTTTCACAATTATCCGAGGTGAGCTTTCTCTGTGATGTCATCAGCATGCACAGAATGGAAGCTGACACATCAGCGTCAACATTACCTGGCAAAGAGCTCATCTGAATCCTCAGCCCAACCACATACAAGATGTAGCTCATCTCTAAATAACAGTAGAACTCTCTATCATAAAAGTTCTCCATCATTAAAAAAAATATCCTAATGATGTTATTAAGCAAATTACTTTAGTTTCCTATACAAATCTTGAGAGGTTCAGTATAACCCAGGGAGAATATTTGTATCATCTCAAGTACTTATCATTACCTTCACGTTTTTAGCATAGCAGTCACCAGTTTACACCAAGGAGACAGTGTTTATTAAACCTTAGTTTAGAAATATTCATCAGCAACAACAAGCTTTTAAATTAAGCTGTGGATATCTACTAAGAATGAATGATGTCACTAAATTTAGTATACAATCTTATTGCGTACTAGTCAGGGGGCTGGAATAGCCATCCTGACCTTGGATACAGAAGAAACCAATCAGACATTAATGTTCATCCCTTCAAAAAGCTGGGGGGGGGGGGGGGGGGGGGGGGGGAGGAGAAGTCAGGAAGGAGGGAAAGAGGGAGAAAAACACTAAAATGCAGCAATCATATTTTGTAGTATTTTCATTGGACTTGGCTAGTCTGAAAGGCGTGCTTATTAGTGGAATAAATAACTTCATTTGGAAACCACATAAATCTTATTGGTACCTCCTGCAGTGCTCTGGGAAAAAAAACAAATTTTGGTCCTAGCCCTGAGGTCTTTGTGTGCTATGTATTATATCTGAAGTGTTCTTTCACCATTTCACTCTTAAAACTCTATTTCAGTCTTGTCAGTACAAGTGTATCGCCACTCTATTTTGGTATGACTAAGATTTTTTAAATCTATAATATGGAAGAAAACCCTGCTACAAAGTTAAAAACTTCACCCCTTCTTACATTTATTTCTTGAACTGAGGCTTATTGTTTTTAATCCCTTTTTTACTTTTGTAGAATTTTGATCATTTAGAAAATTCAAGCAAGTGAATCTGACATACAGTATCATACTATATTCTTCAAATTACTCTCCAGTTTCTAAATAATTTGCTAATTCTGACTTCAACTACTGTTGGAAAAAAATATATATTTTCCACCAATTAAAATGCTTTTTTTGCCCAGATCATATCTCCTATCCTCAAAAATAAAATAAATAGTTTGCTAAGGAAAATAATTTAAATAATCAACTGTCCCAGGCTATTTTGCAGCCAATGAATACAACAAACTTTAAATTCCGTATTGCTGCATTAAGAAAAATAATTCTTCCAGTGCTCAGTGAAAAACAGCCTTCTTTATCAGGCTTCAATTGTTAAACAACATCTAGATTGACGTTAATTAATATATAATCTTCATCTGACTCTATAAATAAAAAACATATAAATGTGTTATAAAATAGGAAAATCGTATACTTTTCTTGCAGGCCAGGATGGTGCAAGTAATGGCAAATATTTATATTGCACATCCTGGTACTTTTGGGAAATTATATCATACTTTGTAATCATCAGCAAAAACACAGAAAAACTTTCTATTTAGCCCTAAATTATGAATTTCTGGGTGGAAAAAACAAAAGTTATTTAGAATTACTTGACATTCGTGTTTCATATGTCTCTAGAATACTTGAAAATAGTTTTCTCTCAAAATAAACTATGTTAACAGAGAAAACATTTAAGAAGGCATAATTCTTTGGCAAATCAAACAGTAATCAGGCAAATAATCTTTTCTGTAATCCTTGACTTGTAAAGTACTTGTATGCTGGCAATAAAAATAAATAAATAAATAAATAATAATAAAAACATGCTAAGAAATACAGAACCATTATTTGTGACATTCTATCTTCTTTCCATTCCCTAGTACCAGTAGTTTGCATGTATTTATGTTCCATCTGCACAGAACTTCATTGCAAGGCTAATGAAATATTCCACTAATAACTACATCCTGGAATTAAAGTTACAGTAATGTCTTTCCATAAATACCATCACATTATCACCTGAAAAGTATTCCCTGTGGAGAAAGTAGTTATTCTATCTCTTACTGGAAACTCAGTGACACCATAGTATGTATCCCAGTGACAAATATACTGACTATATATTTAACCTCCTCCCTGACATGTCCAAAGCATCTCCATCACTGCATAACTAAACCAGTAAAAAGTAATGCCACATCAGCAGGATGTTATTTGGAACTAATGGAACAGTCCCACTGTATTCCCACCCAAATGTTTTCCAGATCAGTCTCAATAACAGGGCATGCCCTTTAACAAGTAAATGCCACTATTCCCATGATTAAGGGATCTACTGAGAAACAAAAGTTTGAAAAACATATCAAGGCAGTACAAACATATCTCAGTGCGGTGATTTCCATGTAATTCTGTTTAAATATATCTTTCTTAGACACAGAACTAGAGATTTTCAAAAGAGTATAATATTTTAAAGAAGTTTACTTCCAAAAGGCCTGTGAAGTATCTCTCTCAGGCAATAAACTTACTTTTAATGAAGCATAAATCACTTAAAAATTATACTGAATCATTTTTCTGTAGATGGGCTATTAGGCATACCTACTTCAATATATATATATATATATATATATGAGACGGTCTACAGATGTTATGTTTTTTACTGTATTTTTAAATGGCTCTGATTGAATATTTTGTGATATTTAAAAGCAGCTTATAGATAGCTGAGGATTTACTTATTGCTATAAGGACATATTTGACAGATAAATATATATATATACAACTTTTATAAGTAAGAATGGTTTATTATAAACCTTTCAGGAAATATCTAGGACAGAGTTGTTCAAATACCAGGCTACATTCCCACCAGTAAAAATCGTAGGCTTTACCTTCATATGCCACTTGTCTGGCCAGAGAAACACACATTTTGCCCTAACACATTGGGCTACAGCACCGGACAACACACCTCTGTGATAGTGATTCAAGACTTCCTATTTTCCACTTTCTTTCAGTCCACCTAATATTACATTCACAGTTTCAGTACTGAGGCTGAATTAATTTTTATTCTATAAATTGTATATTATATAAATTATATAATATATAATTTATATATAATATATTATATTAATAATAGTTAAATTAATAGTTAAATTAGAAATAATTAGAATGATAATAATATATATGATATAAATTATTATATAAATTAAATAATTAAATAAGGTGTTCTTTATAATGAAACAGACTGAAGGAAAAAAAACCACAACTTTTATAAAGCAAATATAAAAATGGTTGAATACTGCACTACTTACAATCAACATAAAAACAGACTTTACTTTAGGAGTACTTCAGACAGCAAGTTTAGGAATCATGCCACCCTCCCTGATTCTCAAGTCTCTCAATCAATCCTCCGGAATTTGTCTGAGAAATAGAAACCGATAAAGAGGAGCCCAAAAGGGCTTGTGTTATGGTGCACTCAAATAACAGAAACAGACATGGCGTAATAGGAGAAACAGGTTACTGCATGTACATATGTACATACATGTGTACAGTACATGTGTACATTATACACACACATACACGTATATCTATAGGCATTCACGCAGTGCTTTATTTACAACCTTTTTGCTGACAAAGACTTTTTTGTGCCCACTTCCCATCCTCTCCCCATACAGAAAGCAAAACAAGCAAGTGTTGATTTCCAGTTGTTTTTTGTCAGGTGAGTAAAGAGGAATGTGCACAAGCATGTATCCAGACATCACTTGAATCAGTGTTACTAACAGTCCAAACTAAAACTGCTGCTTTGAAGAGCTGCAAACTTTCTCTTCCTAGATTTGCTTATGGCTACCTAAACTTTGTGATCCATGCATAGTTCTACTACATAAATTTTAGCTAGAGAGAATTACATGGAAGACATTCCTGCCAATTTATGTTTATTTTTCTTTCCTTCCTTATTTTCATTACAGTCACTGCAAAATGTTAGACACTCAACAGTTTAACTAATATTTTGGGGAACAGCATCACAATGTATTACACCATTCATCACACCAGAGCTGTGACAAGGTCTATAAAACATATAAGAGCAGAAAAAGTTCAGGAGCTGTTTTCCTGTTCAGTTTCACAGTAAACCTGAGAAACAACTGAGGGAAGGAACAGTCTTTATTCAGATTTTACATTCTTAGTCTCTTCATCGTGCACTAGCACATGCAGAAGTCACATCGTGCTTGGTTAAAGAACATATTGCAGAACAAATCTGTTTTTAGGAATAAATCTAAAGCTCACAAGTCTCTTTCTTTTATGTATGCATTATATACAAAGCATCATATGTTAGTAAATGCCCTGACAGGTACTTAAATGAAATACGTGATCATATCCTTTTGTAAGAATATTCATGTTAAACCTTTTGACTGATCTATGGTTTTTGGACTATGCTGTACTGGATTTCTGTCCTACAAAATAAATAAATACATTAATTAATTAATAACAAATATTCTTATGACAAGGTCATCCTGTCTAACTGACACTTCTATGCTGCAAAAAAAATGCCAAATTTCTAGTAAAGCCTCTTGGTAAGATTTTTCATAACTTACAGTGAAGGCTTATCTTTAGTTCTCTACTCCTAATGCATTGTCCCACAAACCCCCATTATTTTCTTATAAAATATTCCTAAACTGAGTCCAAGAGGAAGAAATTATTTTGCAGCAGTCAGTCACAGAGGCCCAGCAAAAATCAGATATCAACACACAGCCCCACCTTCCTACCTGGGCTTCAGCCCTGAGTGAAGATACAACAGCTCAACAAGTCATTGTGTGTTAGCTAAGCTGGTTACTACTTGCGTTCAGTCTGAGCACATGAGAAATAAACGGCAATTCAGCCAAGCTTTCATCAGAAGACAGACGGGGGAAATTCCTTTGCCTTTGTTTTCATGGTGGGCCAAAGATAGGTGCAGATGTGGGTCCCATGGCATGGTTAACATTTACAGCTTGTTAAGCTGCGGCAACATGAGCACAAGAGCGAGTTCCCAACTATCTTGCAAATACTCAGGTGCCATATCCAGTCGTTGACCCAAACCCATTAAAAGAATCCAACAATTTTCATAAGAAAAGTTATTGTTGGTTTCTGAAGTCTCTCATACTTAATCATCTAAGTCTCTTGTTAGATATTAGTTATACTTACTAATTCCCTATACTACAGTTAAGGGCTCTGTGCCAGATTTACCACAATACTCACCATTACTGTGGTGATTGTTTACAATGCATTCACACCCACATAAATTCACTTCCTGTCTATTTAAAAAAAAAAAGTGTTTTATTTTTGTACAAAGAAAAAACAAACAAAAAAACACTATCCATAACAGGAAAGACAGTTTTGAAACACTTAGATTAGAAAGTTTTGCCATAAACAGGTAAATTCTTGCTTTTTATATTTATACAGTTTAACTTACTAACACTAGGATTTATGGAAAATGCATCAGAATTTAGGCTACATTCTGGTTGTTTCAACTGCTAGATGTCTCTGATGAGACAAGCCTTTTTAAAAGCCTTCCTCCATATTGTGACTGCTCAGCATTTTCTGAAAATCCAGCTTCAGAACTGTAACTCTTTTCTCTCTTCAAAAATTGTTACTATGAATAATGACTTTGCATTACTTAAAATGTTTTGGTTTTTTTTTTTTCCAATACACCAGAAACAGAGCAAAATAAATTTATCAAAATTGGTAGCTATTTCATTTAAGAAACTTATTAGTGTCTCTACAATGTATTGATTATTTTTTCAGCAGTTAGTAAGAGGATACAGGAGAGTTAGAGCTTGGGCCTGTGGTTGTTAAAGATGGGAAAAAAAATCTAATTACATTAAAAAAGAAAAAAGAAAGAAGGACATAGCCTTCTATACTGTCAAAATATTATTTCCATTTAGCCTCCCCATCCACTAATGTATAACCAGCAAGTTAAGAGAAACTGCACATCTCTGCAGTATGATTATCAGCATACTAACAGTAGAAGCACCTTCAGACTCACAACTCTATCTGAAAAAAATTGCTTTGAATAAGCTTTTAGATAACTAAAATGCAGAAAATAGATAAGAAGTTATACGAGTTATCTTTTATGGTGTACCTGCTCAACAGATAGCACTGGTAAGAGAGTCTTAATGAATGCTTATGGGAGCTTCTATGTTACAAACATTAAAAGCGATTAACACGCATTTTGAAAAGGGTTTTGTAATTGAAGAAATCATGCCTCTTGATGCATATCCTAGGATCCATTAAGAGAAATTCAGGGACAATGCTGGGTGTAAAGCTCAAACCACTACCACATTTATTGCCTAAGTCACACTAAATTCCTGATGCTGGCACCTCAGTCTCATAATGCCACCTTTGAAAACATTTGCCTGTGCATCACCTCTCTGGAATCATCTGAAAGTGTCCACATTGTACAAACACAATTCCCAAGCAAGTTTGAAGTTCTGCTTCTGATCATGTTTATAAACTCTGCACCTTAAGCACTAGGCATCTCAACAATCCTAGTCATCCTAGTGACTCTCAAGATGCCCAAGTCTGTCTTCATCCGCAAACATCATCTGAAGGCCCCAGTCAGTTAACACTTACTGTGTGCGCACAAGAGCAAAAGGAGATATTTTCACCTGGAGCACTGTGTGCAGCTGTGGGCTCCCCAACCTACAGCGGGTGTTAAGGCCCCTGGAAGCACCCAGAGCAGGGCAGCAAGCCCGGCCCAAGGGCCGGACGGCCGTGCTGTGAGGAGAGGCTGAGGACACTGGGGCTGCCCAGCCTGGAGAAGAGGAGGCCCAGAGGCGGCCTCACTGCTCCCGGCAGCTCCCTGAGGAGGGAAGCGCAGAGGCAGGTGCCGGCCCCTGCTCCCTGGGAGCTGCTGGCAGGGCACACGGGAACGGCACAGAGCTGCGCCAGGGGAGGGCCCGGCTGGGCATCGGGAAGCATTTCTGTACCCTGAGGGTGGCCAGACACCGCAACAGGCTTCCTAGCGAGGTGCTGGGTGCCCCGAGCCTGTCGGTGTCCAAGGGGCATTTGGACAATGCCCTCAGTACTGTGCTTTGACTTCTGGTCAGCCCTGAGCTGGTCAGGCAGTTGGGCTAGAAGGTCCAGTTTGAAGTTCCTTTAAAGGTTTCTGCCAGCTGAACTATTCTATTCTATTTTCCCTTTCAATTTAATAGTAATTCAATTCAAGTTCAATTTAATTTTAATTTAATACCTTAGTCACTTACAGGAGATGCAAAGACTGCACATTCCCACCTCCTAGTAGCCCCAGCCACCAGCCTATGGCATGTTCTAGCCCTGAGATGCTTAGCTGAGAGCAGGACTCCTTCAGAGTGTGGTCCAAGGATGCACTTCTCTAGTGGGTGGTTTGCGCTGCTGCTTCATCGTCCTCAGCTGCTGAGAATCTACTGCTTATGTATCAAGGTTTGATATGCATTTAATAGACAGATCAATCAGTTGAATCTAACTATGAATTCTGCCATAGCAGCTGTGTGACACCAACCCCAGGTGTCTTTGTGGATTTAGTCATCACTGCCAACGGTTCAAAAATAGGTTATTCTAACTCAGCAGGGGCCACCTATTGATAACATCCAGCGGATGAATACGTTATGACACCACAGCAAAGCTTTCAACAACACATGCATTCTTTCATTCTAGTTTACCCTTTCAGTTTTCCTCATTTCTCATTTTTATCTTAGTTTCCCCTCTATCTCCTCCACTCATCTATCACTGAATTTCTCACCTTCCATCATTTATCTTCCTTTTTAAGCCCCCTTTCAAAACTCTCCTTTTAACTCCTGTTTCAAGAAGACTGTAACTGAAATACAAAATGACAAAACATTTACACATCCTTTCTGCACCCTCTCAGAAAATGCATGAACTTCAGATTATCCAGGAAAACAAAATGAAGTGATGATGAATTTATGATTACAAAGCAAAGAGCTCTATAATGCTAAAGAACAGTAAGATACTCATTATTTCTAACCTTATTTTTAAAAGCCTACATTTATGCTCCTTCTGATTGGGCCCAAGATTCTTTTGATGCAACACCAAGATCAATGTTTAGACTGATCCTGGTAAAACAAAAATAACAGGAAAAAAATAAATAAATTTTAGAGATTCAATAGCTAAATACTAGGGAATATAATACAAAAATAAAAGCTCAAACCCAGTGCCAAGGGAAACCAGCAGAAAGTATGTTACAGCATTGATAGACCTTGAACATTTCTTAGGGAATAACTTAATAAATCCTCTAAATTGCAAAAGGCACTAGGCAGAATGTTACAAAGCCCCACAGAGAATCTTCTAAGAATTCATAATGCAGAAATAATATGCATTAAAAAAGATGAAGATTTAAAGATCTGTGGATTAAAAAAAAAAAAAAAAAAAAAAGAACCTTAGTAGCCAAAAGTGAGTATAACATTCATTATAAAAATAATTAAAGGCCTGTCTCTTTGGTATCTTATTTTAGTGCCCTATGTAGTGGTAAGATCTTGCTCCATAAGAGGTCAGATATTGTAGAAGATGATGCTGCACTCCTGTAAGTTTTCTGGCTTTAGTATGACAGGAATCTAATCTAAGCCAAAGACAATTTTCAAACAGGATTCAGTAAAGATATTTTAGCAATATCCCTCTGAAATATAGAGCAGAACAAAACAAACAAACAAAGAGACTTTAAATGAAATATAAAGTTCAGTATCAGCTAATGACAGACAGGTGAGTTAGATAAAATGAATAGAGTGCTACTGAATTCCCGTCCAAGCAGACACCTAATTTTGGTAAATTCTGATATTGCTAATCATGAACTAAGCACTGTTGCCTTTCTTCAATTACTTTACACCAAAATCATTTATGGGGCACTAGCAAAAAATAAATAAAAAATAAAAATAAAAATAAAAAACCTCACATTCAGAGACAGAAAGCACTCAGGGAAAAATTTAGATGAGGCAGATTCTGGCAATTACCCATACTAAATTAAAAATATCTCCCTCTCATCCCCAAGAAGGTTAAGTTAAATTTATTCAAATATTAACAAGGTACTACATTTATATGACTGTGTATATATATATATACGTATACATTATAATAATAAATATATATAAAACCATACATAATGTCTGTGTTTCAGTGAAGGAAAATATTACTGCTTGGATGTATTAAAAATAGAAGTTGTACCACTACAAATTTCTTGTAATTTAAAAGCGTGTATGGATTTGCTTGTGGTGGGTATATCTTTTTTTTTTTTTTTAATTGTATTCAAAGTTGTTCTTGTGTCCAGCCTAAAAAAAAAAATGCATATATATATATATATATACATTTTGTTTCTATTTTATATATAAAATACAGATGTGGAAATAATCTTTGGTACTGAGACCCTCAGGTGGTGAACACTATCACCATTTGATCTCCCAATATGGTTTCTTCAGAAACTGAGAAAACTACCTTGCCCCATTCCAGACCTGGAGAAATCTGAACCTGCCAGAGTCAAGAAAGCAGCTAAACAGGTCAGAAACAGGGCAAGCAAAATCCATTTGCATGTCTTCTCTGTGCTTGGCTCAGAGCTCCTCAGGATCAAGTGTAATCACAAAGCACTCACCAAGCATTTTAAGGGCCCTGCGTACCAATCCATAAAGCATTGCTGGGTTAAATCTGGGTTTCAGTATCTTACAGTAGCTGAAACGGACCCAACATGTTTCCAGCAAGTAAGAGGGCTAAGATAAGCCCTAAGCACCCAGGTAGCCTTACAGAAGCTGCCAAACTCTAAGCAAAAATTTGGCAGTCTCACAGCATTCAGAGAAGGCACAGTGGAACAGGGTGGACTCTGAAAGAATACAAATAATATTCTCCTGTTGCAAGAATGAAAGAGCAAACAAGAGTAGAAGGTAGCTAAAAGTAACATACGAACACATCTGAAAGAAAAGCTTTTCTGATGATGATTAAAATGAGCTACTTCTTTCCTCCCTAAAGATTTTGTGTTCCATTGCTCAAGGAAAGGACTTTTTTAGTATGAATAAAAAAAGTGAACATTTTCATTTTCTCAATGCCATGTTATTAGCTGCCACCACTGTGATGAAGCTGCTGTCACTATGGCAGCCTGCCTCACTAAATAGTAAAGTGAAATCCTATTTCTGTAACATAAAAAAAAAACTTTCTTGAAAGGCATGGTGTTTAATCATGAGTATATTTATCGGAGGATTGACTTAAGTGCTATACACTCTTTGCTTTAAGCATTATCTTTGAGTCATTCGTTGTTTTCACTTTTTCTTCAAAAGCCAAACATAATAAACAGAAAACAGTTCAAAGCAATACTTATCACTGGTGATCTGAATGTGATGTTTGTAAGCATACATCCATTTTTTTCCAGCTGATCCTACACTTCAATAATTATTCCTTTTACTGTGAACAAATATGCTATCAAAAAAAATATATATATATTCTTTCAAATCATGACTTGTTGACTTGTTTCAGAACCGTTCACCTGAATTGATGATTCTAAAGGAATAGTGAATATTACCCCATGGTATTTATATAATTTGACTTCAAAGGTCTGGAATGATATTTTAGGGTTCATATTTTATATGTAAGAAAACCAAAAATATATGTATTTTAACAGTTCCTTTTCAATTCTTTTTGCTGCATGGAAATACACCTATTTAAAAAAAAAAAAAAAAAAGCCAAGGATGGGGGCAGGGAGTTTAGCCACTTCAACCCCAAGAAAACTGCAAAAAGACCATGAAATTACATTTCACATGCTTCAAAGATTCAGATTAAAAACTACCATATGCAAGCTACAGGAAACATCTCTGTTTTCACCTTCTATAATGACAACCTAAGTTTGATCTCTCCTGCCATCCTCAGGCAAAGCTACCAGAAGAACAGCCCGTAACATTGAAATTAAATGCATTACTTCACTCTCCCAGCTTAGGGATAGGTTATTTCACTTACTCCAAGAAAAAAAGTAAAACAAGGCAAGATAAAATTAATAGTCAAAGACTAGTAATTCAGTCAAAATCCATATACTTATCAGCCTCAGTTCATTATGAGGTCAGCTAAATAGAAACGCTTTGTGAAGACATCAATAGTTTTAGCCTGATCTCTTCACGTTTGTTTTGCCAGTTTGGCTAGCTGTTTGAAAACATAATCAACTGGCTAAACACAATTTCAGCTAAGATATATGCTTTAATTATCGGAACTTCAAACAATTTGCCAACTCCGTTCACAGGACAAAAACCTTTTCCAATCTGAATTAGAATATTATGCCATCACATCATTAGTACTAGAGTTAAAATGCATCATTTGGGTCAAAAGAGGCAAATGTATTGAAAAGGTTCCACAAAAAATAAAGAACAACATTTTAATTAACGTAATGAATATAGCAAATAGTCTGATACATGAAGGTGCTAAATAGCAAAATGTTGGCAAGAGAATAATCCTAGGAGCAATTTTTTTGTTTGCTCAAACAGATTATTTATTTTTTTCTAATAATAGGTAGAATCACAGAATCATATGGGTTGGAGAGTCCTTCAAGATCATTAAAAGTCCAACCATGAGTCCAACCAGGTGAGATGCTTACTTTAAGTAGTCTCCAGGGGAGGTGAAAAAAAAAATCAAAACAAAACTTTCCTCCCATATTCTATTATATTTGTTTATGATTTACAGAGTTACCTCATGATTTTGAATGCCTGTATTTTTAAAATGTATAGTTTAAGGGAGCAAGACTTTCAGATCTGATAAGACAATTATGTTTGGATATCCAAGAATATAAAGGCACAAAATCTTCAGCTGCCATATAGTGTGCCTCAAGTCTCTTAAATTGATTTGACTTACTCCCAAATGACTAACAATCAACAACAACAACAAAAAAAAAAGCAGGTTGAAATTCAGAGAAAAGTTAAAAGAAATAAACGCAAGTCTAAAACTGACATAGAACAAGCAAAAAAAAAAAATCAGCAAGGTTTCAAAGAGTTATTTCTGTTCACCTGAGGCAGACTTTGCAGTCAATCTGAGGAACACTGATGCATCAGTGATTCAAACTCTGATACTTCCTACAAGCTAATGTACAGAAGTACCATTTTCTAAAGTGTAATTGCATAAAGCATTTCTAAAATAGTAATAGAAGACTTTCAGGTTATCCGTCAAAGGAAATCTAGTGAGAAATAAAAGGTATTTGGTTGAAACTGAGGAGATTTTTTCACATTAGACACCACTGCCCTCTTCAGACAGGTAGACATTGATTCACACACTGTTTAGAAACTTTGTCTGATAATTTCCTAATAAAATATTGGCAAAGAAAATCTTTATTTGATGCAAAGGAACCTCTTTCTCATAACAGCAAGATGTGCTGTAATGTGACATTTTATTTAAATACCATTTATATATAGTTTGATGTAATGTAATTTGCTTACTTAGTACCTGTTTTTTATGCATGTACATTATGAGGACAACATACATTTCTTTACATACTTAACATTTTCTCTCAGTCATATGCAGATATGAGAAATATGCTCCTTTTACGAGGAAAGACTGCAACACAAAGAAAACACAGCACTGCAGGAGTAAGCAGTCACGGTTTTCAATCACTTCATACCTGATAAGGCTATAAAAGGATCATGTTTCTTAAAAGTAAAACTTTATTAAACTTTTACTGGCTTAAAAATGGCTTTAAAACAATATATGTGTATACACATGTATACTTTAATTTGTTTAAAAAATTCAACATATCTTTCATGATCTCACCTAACCAGTACACAATAACACAATTCACACTGAGAAAAATTTCTTAAGGTGAAAACACACATTTTGCAAACAAAATCTCCTGCTGAGATTTGAGAGATTCCAGGTACACCAGGATGAAAAGGGATCCAAATAGACGTCAGGATATTCAGTCAGGATTCAGTCAGGATATTAATGTCAGGATATTGATGTCAGGATACTCAGTTCAGTCCTTGTTTCTCTCCCATACATCATTTAAGAATCAAATCTTGATTTAAGATATGACCAGTCTTTCAACACAGGGCAGCATAAAAATAAACACTAGGTAAAAGCTTTAATGTTCCCCACAGAAAGCACAAATTATTTTACTTCTCTGAGTTTCATTTTTTTTTTTCTGTTAAATAGGAATAAGTTGCGTTCATTATCACCATTTCATCAATTGTTTTACTTCTCTTCAGTTTTAGAGATAGAGAAGCTTCAGTTATTATGTGGAAGCATGTCACAGTAAAAAGGGACTTGTACCTAAGTTTCTGATGACTCATCAGAGCAAAAATTAAATTGCACAGCAGCTCATCTTCGAGACCCAGCAGAATGCAAAATCCAACAAAACACTTCTCATGCAGATCTAATTCCCCAATATCTCCCCATCCAGATAGATATCTTGCTCAGCACAGAAGCCAATATGTTCTAGCTATATCAGATTCTGTTTCAGAAGTGCAGGCATTATAGAAATAGTACACATAAATGCACCATGATTTAGTAAGCACAATATTCATCCCTGTATGTTTTAATTTGCATATGGGAGAATGCAGAATTCAAGTCAACACATTACAGATCATTACATCAACTTATAACCTCTATCAGCAATTTTTTGGAGAGTTCTTGTGCCTGCCTACTGAAAAATGTAATTAGATATTCACTGGCCTTGGAAGCCTCCTCTGGTTTGCAGACAAAGCTCCAGGAACATTGGAACTGTCCAGCTGTTCTCATTCTAAAACAGATTTTTCTTAATTCAACTACTTATCTTTAAAAGGTGGCTGGGGTCTTGAAGAAATACAGTCATGTTTGGTGTAGTGCTAACTGTAAATGTAGCTATTTACAAGCTCAGGTACCTCAGGAGCTCAGTGCTATCATAGCTCAGGCAAGTTCAGCCACATCAGCTCAGACCCAGCAGTACAATCACATAGTCCAGTCTTGTAGGATGCAGCTACCCTTACATAAAAACCTCAGGTAATGCCCAAAACAAGCTCCCCAGTTCTGATTTTCATCTTTTGTGCAGCACGGTATGAATACAGCAATTTGGCTTCCAAACCCAAACTGTGTATGCATGTGGCATCACACTCTCAAGCCAAAAAGTCACTCAGACATTAGTGGAAACAGTGCACAGATACATTGGCTAATTCCTGAATTGCAGATAAAGTTTTATTTGTAGGATCAAAAATGAACTGTAGTGTAGCTTACTGGGGCAGTCTGAGTGTGAATGCCAACGGAGGGAAGTGGTGGCCATTCCTTAACCTTTTCCACTTACAGTCAGATGTACTAAATTTCAGTTACAGTCTGGTGCAAACAATGAAAATTGAAGTAGATTGTGAATCCTTAACCCATTTAGTTCAGCTTGCCTCTGTTCTTTCAGTATGGCACCTGTTTGGCAGCTTTCTTTCATATGCTTACTTCATTAAAATGCACTACAGGCATATTTTTCCATCTGTCAGAAATATTAGGCAATAAGCAAGTAGTTAATTAATGTTAAGATAACCCCATGTGAGATAAATACTTTTTCTTTTGTTTTTGTCACAGCTGCATCTGTATTTAATACATTTCAAAATTGCATCGCTGTGTAGTATATCTATTTGCCTTTCTCCGTCTCTTCTTTCCAGTAACTTCTTCCACAGTTCTGACTCCTCACTGAATGCATTTTGCTGTCTTCTCTCACTCCCACCATTTCTTATAAGTGAAGAATGGGTAAGACAAGGAAAAAAGATTAATTAGGTTGCTATCTCAACAAAGGCAATATATCAACACAAGATGGCAAAAAAGAAAATGTTCATTCTTTAGTGGTTCATCTGACTATCCATTTGTGATTTCTACGACAGATGAAAGTAACAGATTTAGAAAATAAAGCACTTCTAACCTGTGAATCTGGAATTATTATTTTAAATTCTAAAAAGACAGGATTTACACTAGCGGGTCTCTCTACACCCCAAACTAAGCTTTCTGTCCATTTTGGATACATGTAGACTGTGAAATTTGCATGGGCTTTTGCACAATTGAATAGCTTTGTAAAAAGCAAAAAATAAAATAAAAATTAAAATAAAATAAAATAAAATAAAATAAAATAAAATAAAATAAAATAAAATAAAAAATCTACACTGAAAGTTCAAAAAACAATTGGAAACAACAGTATCCCTGCCTCTTTTGTCTTCGCTGTCCATCACACTACACCCATCAGTAAAAATGCTCAATAAATACACTTCCAGAAAAGCTTTCCAAATAACTTTACAACCCTGAAGCGATACAGAAGTCTGAAGCTTCAGAATTTGTATTTCATTAAGAAAGAACACAAGAAAAGCATTTTTTTGAATTATTTTGTCTCTACTAACATTTTAGAAACCAGCAATAAACTCAGCTGCTTAAAGCTGCACCAGGAGTTTGTAAGAGGGTAGAGTGAATTGTGTTATGAATCATCACATTCAACCTAGATCAATAAAGCCCGTCCAGTTTAAATTTCAAATAATAATTACCTGTAGTTCACTTTCCTCTTTTTCACTGAAGCCCAATGCATAGAAAATATTGACCATCATTAGCTGGCAATGCACAGGGCGAGATAAGACCATGCAAATGACTTACAAGGTCAGACCAATGGACGATGTGGCACCAATATCTTTTGTCTGCAGCAGCTGCAAAAGGAAATATAATTTAAGGAGCCAACACAAGCCTAGGTCACAATCTGCAGTCACTCCCCTCCTCCTTCATGAAAATCCGCAGCTGCTGTACTTCAGAAATTATTTCCCTTCATTCTTGAGGCTGCAAATTTAATTTTGCAGCAGAGTGGTACTGTAAGTTCTGAGACTAAGCAAGCATCCCACTCCAGTAACAGGAAGCCACAGCGTTATTGCTGTTGTATCTAACTGCGCCCTGCATTTGCCTGTACTACTTGGTCAATTCTTCAATATGAGTTGGCACAGCCAGTTTTCATCATTACCTTCTGCCTTTCCTATCCAGCGGCTGGGATTGCCCAATATCTACTGGGCAGATATCAGAGCTATCCTCCTCAACAGCACAGCAAGAGCTTGGTGAAGAGCAGGACGGAAAACACAAACAGCAAGTCCAGGGCTAGCAGGGAGCATACTTTTCTCCATGCTCTAAGGTACTTCAAAAGAATACTGTCACACAAGCTGCCCTGTGAGCCACAGGGCAGAATACACAGCTACCTTTCAGTGGATTTTTCTTCCTCTCCCTTGCTGTCATGAATTTGCCATGCCTGTCAGGTTGGAAAATCATGCCAGGGTATTCTTCACTTGTTCCTAAAGCCAATCTTGCCAAAATTAGCAGGAAAGGGAAGGTAAGGACCTGTTAAAAAATCTTCACAGAGCAAATTGCCTTTGTAATAGATATTTTGTCACTGCTAAATAAGATTACCAAACTTTTGTGTTTTTAACAATTCTATTTTAATTTCAGACCAGATATTCAAAGCTTTTAGATGCATGAAGGATTCACATGTGAGCCTAAGAGGATTATCAGATATATCTAAATGGGGTTTGAAATCGTAGGAGGAAAAAAAAATAAAAGAAAAAAAGAATTAGATGCTTTCTTGAAAGCCTATTCTCATCCTTCATCTCATAAATATTTTTGGCCCTGCCTTTATCATTTGGCATTACAGATTTTCATTATCATGTAAGGTCTCACTCACTCTATGATCGATAGCTTTATCTAGCAAGTTTCTTTCCATATTACAAATACACAAAAATATGTGACATATTCTTGTGGGAAAGGAATTCGCAGGCAGCTTCGCGCTGTTTCACACACACCTGAATTAGAGATAATGAGGAAACAAGCGGTAGAAACAAAAACTTGAGCAAGGTTGAGATAAAGTAAATTGGCTACAGTGTTAAGGATGAGCTTTGGGCAGTGGCCAATTGCTGCCTGGCTCAAGGCGCGTCTGAGGGTCTCTAACCAATTGTAAGACAGATTTGGGCACGTGGACAGCGCGTGGGGCTACAGGGAAAGTATATATAGTAGTGTAAAATGGCAATAAAAGTCTCCTGTTCAAGAGCCATTAGGAGTCCGTGTCTTGCATCCCTTCATGTTCTCACACCAACTACCTACTTGTGACTGGGAATGCCAACAAATTCTTCACTGGCTGGAGATGAGGAAATAGATGTACAGAAACACATTTTATGAAAAAGTACCATTTTATTCAGTCTTTGTACTTTGGCTTTTGTTTAGATTTGCCTTTCAAAATCAGTATCACACCAAAGACTCTGTAGTTACTAATTTTTTATTCTTTGAGACCGGAGTGTGCATACCAAGTCTCTCTGAAAATGCATTTACAAAAAGCCAGAAGGAGTATCAGAAATGTCACTTTTTTATGTGGTCAGTGGTTGACCAATGATACTGAATTTTGAAACCTCTACATAGTGAACTACAGGTAATATCACTGTACTCAGAGCAAGGCTCGATGTATTTAGGAGGTAAGAGGGAAGTACTTGGCAGAGGCTAGGGAGTGAGTTTTTTTAATTGACACGACAATCCTGCAATGTTTTTGCGGGATTTTGACCCTGTAAGCTTTCTAGAAACTGGACAGATAGAAGCACAGGTAAAGCACAGCTCTTAAAAGAATACTGAAACTATCACATACCTAAAGAAAAACCTTTAACATGAAATATCATTGGGATATTTCAACTAGAAAATCAGCCCATAGTGATCACTCACACTGAAGAGGTAGAATCATAGAATCATAGAATATCCCGAGTTGGAAGGGACCCATGAGGATCATCAAGTCCAACTCCTGGCACCGCACAGGTCTACCCCAAATTTTACACCATGTGACTAAGCGCACAGTCCAATCGCTTCTTAAATTCAGACAGGCTTGGTGCAGTGACTACTTCACTGGGGAGCCGGTGTGCGACCACCCTCTTCCTGATATCCAGCCTAAACTTCCCCTGCCTCAGCTTCACACCGTTCCCGCGGGTCCTATCACTGGTGATTACAAAGAATAAGTCAGCGCCTGCCTCTCTAGTCCCCCTCACGAGGAAGTTGTAGACTGTGATGAAGTCTCCCCTCAGCCTCCTCTTCTCCAGGCTGAACAGGCCCAGTGACCTCAGCCGCTCCTCATATGTCTTCCCCTCTAGGCCCTTCACCATCTTCGTCGCCCTCCTCTGGACACTCTCCAACAGTTTAATATCCTTTTTGTACTGTGGTGCCCAGAACTGCACACAGTACTCGAGGTGAGGCCGCACCAGCGCAGAGTAGAGCGGGCCAATATCTTCCCTCAACCGACTAGTGATGCTGTGTTTGATGCACCCCAGGGTACGGTTGGCCCTCCTGGCTGCCAGGGCACACTGCTGGCTCATATTCAACTTGCTGTCATCCACAACCCCCAGATCCCTCTCTGCGGGGCTGCTCTCCAGCATCTCGTCGCCCAGTCTGTACGTATAGCCAGGGTTGCCCTGTCCCAGGTGCAGGACCTGGCACTTGCTTTTGTTAAACTTCATGTGGTTGGTGATCGCCCAACTCTCCAATCTGTCCAGATCTCTCTGCAAGGCCTTTCCACCCTCAGCCGAGTCTACAATTCCTCCAAGTTTGGTGTCATTGGCAAATTTGCTCAAAACACCTTCTAGTCCTACATCCAAATCGTTTATAAAAACATTGAAGAGGACTGGCCCTAAAATGGAGCCTTGAGGGACCCCACTAGTGACCAACCGCCAGCCTGATGTGGCCCCATTTACCACAACCCTTTGAGCCCTGCCCGACAGCCAATTGCTCACCCATCGTATGATGTTTTTATTTAGCTGTATGCTGGACATTTTGTCCAGTAGGATCCTATGGGAAACCGTGTCAAAAGCCCTGCTGAAGGCCAAAAAAATCACATCAGCTGGTTTCCCTTGATCGACTAGGTGGGTGATCTTATCATAAAAGGAAATCAAATTTGTTAGGCAGGACCTACCCCTCATGAATCCTTGTTGGCTGGGACCAATGACTGCATTGACCCCTGGGTGTGCTTCAATAACTTCAGGGATCATCTTCTCCATAATTTTACCAGGCACTGATGTGAGACTGACAGGCCTGTAATTGCTAGGGTCTTCTTTCTTGCTCTTCTTGAAAATTGGCACAACATTTGCCAGCTTCCAGTCTACTGGGACCTCACCAGATTCCCAAGATCATTGAAAAATAATTGAGAGAGGTCCCGCGATGTTGTCAGCCAGCTCTTTAAGCACCCTGTTGTTTTGTTTGTTTTGTTTGCTTGCTTTGTTTTGTTTTTAAACTGTTTATTTTCTAAAAATAATTGATACATTGCTTTAAAACAGAGTTCTTTTTTACTTTGGCACCAGTGTGTCAGGGCTTTTGGTGCCATGCTCAAGAGATCCAACGTGTTTTGTTAACTCTTCTTGACGCTAAGTTACAATGAGGCTCTGAAGTTTTGCTGTAGGATGAAGCTCCAGCATAAAGCTTTCAGGTCCCAGCACATTCGTAGCAAAATTCGTCTGAGGGCAGAAGTCAGAGCAGGTGTGGCTTTTTATATTTTAGATAAGACAAAATAGGTGCCAGTGCATTAAAGGAAGGCCAAGTTGGCACCTGGGAGGCAACCTGGGATTGCTTCCAAGAGCTGTTGTTTTAATGTACTGTCAGTACATATGGCATTGCACTCCATGCGATAAAAATTGGTCCTGAAGTATCTGAAACTGCCCTGTAAATAGAGGAACTGTTCTTCAATAATTTAATGACAAAGCAACATTGAAGATATATAGCATCACATGAGAAACATCCTCTATGTATTCCAAACCTTAATTCAAGAGGTGAACTCTCTCTTAAATACAAACAAGATCTTTAAGGCCTGGAATAGCAAAATAAAAGCATGGATTAGGAATTGGACATATGGATCTGTCTGCTAATATTAAAAAAATTCCACGATGACCAGTTTCATTGTATGGAATGTAGACACAGTGGTTGCAGGTTTAAAATACAATGCAAAGTCCATTTTTCAAGGGACATTGTTAAGTAAAAGAATTAAAGTTGTCTAACGTTAGGAAATAAATTGGATGTATAATTTATATTACTAATGCAGTCTGTGCATTTTGCTTAGTTTGGACTGTGAAGCCATAATAGTCCATTTAACTGGACTAGCTAATGGCTCTCCATGTATTTTGTACAAAGACTTCAGAGAATTGTTTTAGAATAAAGATGAGAATACATTTGTTACTCAAGGTCTGAAAGAAATACAGCAGCTCTAAGGTACAAGGTCCGACTCAACTTAATAATGTTCCTTTAAATAAACCTAATCTCTACTTCCACCCTTCCCCATTGCACCTGCATGGTCTAGGAAGGCTTAAAAGGGATTTTTAAGCTCTGTGAACAAAGATATCCTGTGGCACAGTGAGGGGGAGAACATCAAAGACTACAGGCACAGGGTAGGACAGAAACCTCCGTAGTCAACATCTTCAAAGGCAGCTGTACCTGATACATACACGTTCATTCAATTATCTTTCTGCATTCAGCAGCAATATGTAAATATAGGCCAAATACTCTCAAAGTTGAACATAGCAATGACATCTTCCATTTTCCTCACCCAGGTCCTGCTGAGTGATATACGCTTGTTAAGTGAAACTCTCTGTGATGTGATAAAAGTCCCTTTGTATATAAAACCTTCTTGCTGCGTGAGTTTCTATAGAGAGCCCAGGGCTTCTCCAAAGTGGATTTTCTGTCCAGCTTTGAGGTGGAATTTGAAGTCCTTAGGTGCCTCAAAGATGAGTACAATATTAGAGCCTAGATTAAATTCCCCTAAATGTTCTCCTTTCCTCATGGGTATTCCCTCCTTGTTGTTGTTGGATATGAAGCTGAAGTCATTGTAGGAACCTTTTGAGTAACAGAGACTGTTGGTATGCAGGTCCTGGTCAAAGTAGATGCAGATAGAGCCCACGTTTGTTGCTCCTGCAGCCATTAGAGAGAAAAAGCCACGTTTCCGGTCACCTGCAAGGACAACCCGTTCATTGTGGCAGAACAGTTCCTTGATCCAGCGAGCAACTCCAGGATTCACAGACATCAGAGAGCCTGGAAAATAATGTCGGTGTGACACCCTCCAGTCAGTGGGTGCAAGTGGAAGCAGTGGTAGTCCCCTGGTCCAAGGTAGATTACACAATGATAGAGCTCATTCCCCTCCTTTGTGACTAGCTGTTGCTGAAAGGAGTTACCAGGTGAGGCCTCACTAAAATGCAAGTCCTCTGTGCTGATGTGAGGTCCCAAGAAAGATTCCAGTGAATAAGTAACCCCTTTTACTTGCTCCACTTCACAGTTCTTTATTTGTCCAAAAGTAAGGATCTTTCCGTCAGAGGGACTAATCACACTGTGCAAACAGCAGACTGGCCGTGCTTGTGGTTTCAGCATCCTGCAAAAGAATTCACTGAGGTTTCTGTAGTGATGCAGATCTTCAACAGCTGCCTCCTTCATGTTTACTCTGAATGTCCGAATGTACAGGCTGTAAACAGGCTTCCGAAGCCATGTAGGCAGCTCCACCTGGTTCAGGTGACCCCATGCTTGTGAGAGCAGTCGAGTTGGTACCGATTTGTACAGAGCAAACTCGCACTCACTTGCAAGCTTCACAGGCAGCTCTATGCCCTTCTTCTCTAGCTGTTCCAACTTGTAACTCTCGTATTTTCTGTATCATGCATATCCCCCACCTGTAGCCACCAAAACATGGAAGGGGCGCAGGTGGAAGGCTTGTCCTGCCGGAGAAGTATGAAACTTCTTCCTGTCACTGAAAAATGTCCTAGAAGGTGGCTGCTTCCACAGGACTCGAGTTCTAATGCACAAGTTCTCATGTATGAGGAAGTTACAGCTAGTCAGCAAACTGCTCTGCTGCAGCGCGGCCGCGCCACGCCAAGGCTGCCGCCATCTTCTCGTGCCACTGCCGCGTCCTCTGTGTGTCCTTCTGGTGTCCTTCTCTTCACCTTCCTGACAGTCAGCATTAGAAGTAGTTTTTCAAGTACACACAGAATTGACAACCTTCTTTTCAGGAAACAAACAAACAAACAACAACCACTACTACAACAGTAAAACACCATGCACACTTACCTCTGTGTCCTCAAAAACAGGAAATGTGAAATCACAGAAGGCTTAAAGAGAAGATCAAGACTATATTCAGGAGGGAAATTATATGAAATGCAAAAACCTGTTAGTTACTGCATCAGGTACTTCTTCCTGGCACACACATAGAACAAGGACAGTACTTTGTGAATTGATCAGCTAGCCCAAGTTTGCCTGTAGCAAGAGAGAGAAAAAAAATAAGTTGGCAGCGTAAATTTGGATCCTCAGACATACAATGCAAGGGTTCATTCTCTCCTGCACTGAGCAAAAAGTCAATGGATACTGAAGTCTGGAAGGATGGGACTAGAAGAGATGCTAGTCTGGCACTCCTCCCAACACAATACAAAGGTAAATATGAATCACATTTTTGGCCTGTGTCAGTGCAAAACAACGGTGTTGGAGCTCAGTTCCATCTTGCTCCTGTCCTGGAACATCCCTGAGGCAGCAACGAGACATGTAATTCTGCTGTAAAATTACTGAGAGCTCCTACTTTACGTCTAGCTACCCTGCACCTCTGATGAAAGTCATCACCCATGCCGATCACTTAGTACAACTATGCAAGTCTGTTCACTGATCTATATTAGAAAACTCCTAGTGCGCAAAATGCTTATGCTAATTACAGAGTTATGGCACTGTATTGGAGGGACTAGTTACCTCCAGCTGGAAGGCAAAGATAAGCTGCTGCAGTTGGGCTGGACACAGCAACCCCTTCATCTGGCCAAGGTGCAGCCTGCGCAGATCTGTGTGTAGCCTGAAGCATCTCCCTCCCTGCCCTGCTCGTATGTATTTTATGAGATGGGTGGGAATGAACACCACCCAGAAAAGGCTTTCACTACCTGATATAAAAAGCCACTGGTGATATCTACAGCCTAGCATATCTACTAGCAATCCTGAAGGTCATTCACCTCTTAATGAATTTAATGCTGCATAAAAACCTATTTGCAAGAAAGAAGCTGCCAGTGCTTCTCACAGAAATACTCATTTTCCAGGAGTTTTATGAATAAGGACTACAGGACACTCAAGGAACGCCAGATTTTTCACTTGTCTTAACATGTATGTGTAGGTAGGCTTCTTCAGCCCCCTTCACCTTCAGGGTCTATCCTACATCTAGTCATATCAACGGATCTTTAAATTTGAAGATGCTACCACTGATGGGCAGGGATGTTGCAATTACAACACAGACCAGAATCATGTTCTGTTTCAAAAGGAACACAGAAGAGGGACAATGAAAGGGACTGTGTTACTAACAGATTTTTCTAGTACAAGGATTAGGCAGCATGCAAATCAGTTAAAATAATATGAAATACAAGTTCTTGTTACTTTACACGCAAATGTCTCGATCCTGGGAGGTTTGAGAGCCCATCTCTTACTTCAAAATATGGACATAAGCTGCTGCATTCTCCAAGTGGCTGCAAATAATTGTTCCTCTATAAGTAAGCCACCTCTACAAGACACAAGGAGCTGAATTGAAGCACGAGTAGCATCCTTTTCCTGTGACTTCTGTACATCTCCCATCTCAGAAACCTGAGAGACCATGACTTAAAGCAGAAGGGATAGATAAGAAAGTGCGAAAAAGCAGGAACAGAGACTGCTGCTTTTAAAGGTACTCTACTGCCAAAATCAGTAGAATTACAAGGTCTATTTAACATTTCTGACATAGTCAGAAAAAACAACAAATTAATTAAGCCACCAGAAGCAGGCTGCATGCAGCTGGGTCACAGCCACCGGCTGGTTGTGCAGAAAGAATTATCTCCAAATTTGAGAGCATCTACATTAGACCTTGAATTAACACAAACAGCTTTTAAATAAGCTCTTTTAAATTCGTAAGTGAACACTTCCAACATTGACAAAAGCCCTACTTAGGCAGATGTAGGCTTTCACACCAGCTTAGGCAGAACGTGCCCTTGCTCTCTATCAAAAGTACAAACAGTTTGACTGTCTACCACCTTACAGTCATAACAACTACACACACACACAAGTATTAGGAAAGATGCATGTGCTGAAGTTGTTGTAGCTGAAGTTGTTGAAGTAGCTGAAGTTGTGCCTGCATCTGGTACAGACATACTGAAGATATTTTTAAACCATTTAAATTTGGTCCAGATGGCAGACAAGTGTTGACTGGAGGAGCTGCAGTTGGTCCAATTGTCCAAGTGTTAACAACTCAACACTTACCCAACTCAGCAAGCTGTGGTCAAGGACAAGAATAAGGTTTGTGTGCACACATTTATAAATGTGTATAAACATGTGGATATTTTTATACAAACATCGCTTTACTAATCACTGACGCAAGGCAAAAACTGAATCCACTGTACATTAAAACAGCAATCAAAGTAGAGGTGTCCTATGCAGAGAGTTTCACAGAGCTGGTTTTCATTCAACTCACACATCAGCAGACTTTCATTTGGGCATAAAAGATCATTGCAGTGGTCTGCTGTTAACAGTCCATTACAAATCTTAAATTTATCAAGACAGCTATCAATACAACCTGTAGAGGCACATTCTTTTTGCATGAACACTGTTACAATTCTGTTCCTGTAATGTAATCTTTCAGATGCAAATCTGTTTTTCTAGTGGTACAAGGTCATTTTCTCTGAAAATGGATTGATTGTGCTATACACAGGGTTTTGGAATTAGAAACACTTCTCAGAATTATGGAGATAGTACTTCCTAATCATCTAGGTTTAGTTTCCTTACAGAAAAAGTAATTGGCAATTATTTCAAACTGGTAATTTGGTTCCATAGTGACTAATGATATATATATATATTTATATATATATTTTAGATAGTTTAGTGTGTTGCAGCAGGTTTATTACACAGAAGAAACATGAGAAAAATTGCTCACTAAGAAATAAAATTCTATCAGATTTACATATGATCTACTTTAATCAGAAAAATACTTATCTGCTCAAGAAAGATAGGTGTTCCTTTTCTTAAAAATTGAATTAAACTCTCAGCTGTGTCTTATTTCCATATATATATACATATATATATATATTGTTTTTACTAACAACTAACCCAAACTAACTCTTGTTCTATTCAAAACCACTTTTATGGTTGAAAACCATTTGCATTACAGGGACAAATATTAGCCTCTGGAAGCATGAACCTTTAAATATGAGGTAAGTCTGCTGCTAATTGTATATTGAAATACCGAGATTTGTTGCCTAAACACAATAAATCATCATCATAATCATCTTTGGGAGCCTGGAAACATCACAAGGTAACAGACATACATCATATGGCAAATAGATAAAACTGGACTTTTACTTTCGCTCTACTGCAAAATTTTATATATTGTAGTTTTGAAACAATAAGACTAAAAACCAAGAATATGAAGGTATCTTAAAATCCAGGGTTGAACAATGCAATCCAGTATAAATCTTTCACCACGTAGAAATACAAAAGCTAACACCAAACCAGAAGTCTTACTTGCACAAGTGCTACACCAGGCTATTACATGTGACTCAACCAAATCAGTAACTTCACACAGCTCTGTTCAATGCCATAGCAATTTGGTTGGGACTCAAGAACAGCTGAAAATGCTTCACTATAGAACTACAAACTGCTGGAAATTTGAAGATTTCAAGTAGCCAACTGTAATTTCCAGAAAGTTAGTTGAGTTTAAATTGTTTATATTTTCCTTTTATTTCCTTTTCTATCAAATAAATACTATGTGTTTCAAAAGCCTAGTGCTGAATGGTCAGTTCAACCACTTCTTTTGAGGGAATGCAGACAAATAAGAGGAGAGGTAAGGTCATAGTTGCAGTAGTAATCACAGTAAACTTAAAAGGATAAGAGCTTTCCATCCAGTCAGGAGGAACAGAGTCATTACGCCATGAATCATAGCATCACGGAAGACAGATGGAAGGGGTTTCAGAGCTCAGCTAGGGAAAATGATATGTAGTCTCATACAAAACATATCTAACTTGTTCTTAAAAGCTTCCTACACTTGTCACAACTGGAAGCCTGCAACAAGATGACACCCTGGATTATCTCTTTTCAGAAATCTTGTTAATCCCCAAACAGTAAAAAAATATAGGATTATGAAAGAAAAGTTGCCGAAAAAGACTTCTGGGCAGGAATGTACTGCAACTGGAATAGCGTGCACAGTTCTGGGCTCCCTGGTACAAGAGAGACAAGAGGATGCTTGAAAGTGGCCAGCAAAGCACCATGAAGATGATGAAGAGACTGAAGCATCTCTCCAGTAAGGAGATGCTGAGAGAGCTGGGACTGCTCGGCCTGGAGAAGGGGAGGCTCAGGGGGATCTCATCAATGTCCATAAATACCTGGAGGGAGGGTGCAAAGAGGACGGAGCCAGGCTCTTGCCAGTGGTGCCCAGTGGCAGGACAAGAAACAATGGGCACAAGCTAGAGCACAGGATGTTCTCTCTGGACACCAGGCAGCACTTCTGTGCTGTGCGGGTGGCTGAGCACTGGCACAGGCTGCCCAGAGGCTGTGGGGTCTCCTCCTGGGGGATCTTCAAGAGCCTCCTGGACACAGGCCTGGACATCCTGCTCTGGGTGGCCCTGCTGGAGCAGGGGTGGGACCAGATGGCCTCCAGAAGGCCCTGCCAGCCTCAACCATTCTGTGATTCTGTGAATGAAGTCAATATAATTTTAAGTTTCTTAGTTTTATTCCCCAGCTCTGATTTTTTCACCTTTTTTTCTTTTGAAGGTCTAAAGCTGGGATATCTAGGGACTATATTAGTCAAAATATGGCAACCGGTGCTGCAAAGAACTGAAAGGTTTTCCAATGACTTACATTTAATAATTAATTGGGTGTTTTAGGAATCCAAATCTATATAGTGAATGAAAAACTTAGTTCCTTGCTTAAACACTCCAAATCAAATGATCTCTTTCCACCAAATACATGTGGAGCTTGGAGAGTCTAAAAACATAAATCAGACAGATTTTGCACCACTGTTTGCACCACAATTAAAAAAGATGCCGTAACTGCAAACCAGAAATTAGTTATGTTCAGCTTCCTTCATCCACAGCTTCCCATGTTCATCATTAATAATGTGACAGCCCGGAGTAGAACCAATTCCCTCAGCCTGTCTTCACAGTAGAGGTGCTCCAGCCATCTGATCCTTGTGGACTCCTCTGAACCCACTCCAGCAGGTCCCTGTCCTTCTTGTGCAGGGGGCCCCTCAGTTGAACAGGGCTCCAGGTGGGGTCTCACGAGAGAGGAGTAGAGGAGAATTGCCTCCTTCATCCTGCTGGCCATATTTCTTTTGAAGCCCAAGGTATGGTTGGCTTTCTGGACTGTAAGTGCACACTGCTGGCTTATGTCAAGTTTTTCACCCACTAGTAACCCCCAAGTCCTTCTTTGAAGTGATGCTTTTCATCCATTCATCACCTAATCTTTAATGATTTGGGGGGTTGCCTCAGCAGAGATGCAGGAGCTTGCACTTGGTCTTGTCAAACTTCGTAAGGTTCACATGGGCCCACCTCTCAAGCCTGTCTAGGTCCCCCTGGGTGGCATCCCTTCCCTCTAGAATATCAACAGCAACACCCAGCTTAGTGTCATCAGCAAATTTGCTGAGGGTGCTCTCAATCCCACTGTCCATGCCACTAATTAACACATTAAACAAGTCTGGTCCCATTACGGACCCCTGAGGTACACCACTCACCACTGGTCTCCACATGGACATTGAGCCATTGACTGCAACTCTTTGGATACAGTGATACTGCCTATTCCTTTTCCACCAAACAGTCCGTGCCTCTCCAATTTAGAAACAAGGCTGTTGTGTGGGACTGTATCACAGGCTCTGCATATGTCAAGTTGGATGGCATTAGCTGTTCTTCCCTTGCCTACCAATGCTGTCACTCTGTTGTAGATCTTCAGGAGAAAGGAAGGAAAAACAAAACAAAAACCTACAGAGAAATGCATCTCCATAGTCTACTCATATGTAGGTGTTCTGTGCATATGGGTGAAGAAGGTGGAAACTAGATTATCACATTTAAGACAAGAATGAGTCATTACTGTTTCAGAGAGACACAGAACACATTTTTGAGAATAAACCAAAGAAGTGAGTGGAGAGAGGAAATCTCTCCGTGTAACTGCAATTGTCCTACTTGCAGTATTAGCCCTCTCAGAGAAATACTGCCATAGTAGTGACAAGTCTCTATGACTCAGTGCCTAACTTATGTTTATGCACTGGAAGTGTTCTCTGGAAAACAGCAAACACATTTAGGCTCCATAAAATACATATATATTCCTTCTTTCTTCTGGGGTGGAGTAGGGAAGATATAACACTTCACCAATTTCTGAATCCATTGCTTTTCCTCTTCCCTTTCCCCCAGTGTAGCTAACAAAATAATCATTTCTTGCAGTGTTCCTCTCAATAACTCTAAATAAAATCAAAGAGCCATCCTGCTCATATCATGAAACAAAATATAACTCAGTTGTCATTCACATAGCCAATCTTACCTAAGTAATACTGCTCAAACAAAAAACACTGGCCACACCACAGAAACATATTTCCAAGATACTGCCTAGCCTCACTATCATTTCTTCGGCCTTCTAAGCAAACAAGTATGCATCAAAAACAGATCTGTAAAAGGATTAGAAATTAAAGAGGTAAAAAATCCTACTGACTCAGTGGCTGATTGTCAGCCTACTGACTGTCAGTGGGAAAAGGATTTCACCTCAAAGAATTACTCTAAGTAATATGTGAAATTAATTTTTAAGGTTAGTTTACTATTCTTAATTTCTTTGACAACTAGCAACATGCCAATATCATCATACTGTTCTTGCCCAGTGGAACTCACTGTTAGGAATAAATGCAAAATAATATACCAGTAGAAAATCTGCAGTTAAAACTGGATTTTCAAAGAAGTATATGTAGAACAAGGTTCTACACAGCTTGAGATATTTCTAGACCTCACGTTGCATAAATTCTAGACTTTAATGGCCTTTGAAAGAAAAAGAAGTGGATCTGTGTCTGCATTACGTCTACCATCAAAATGTATCTCTTGGGAAAAAAAAGGAAAAAAGAAGAAAAAAGAAGAAAAAAAGAAAAAAAGAAAAAAAAGAGAAAAGAAGAAAAAGAAAAAAAAAAAAAGAAAAAAATCTATCCTGCAAACAGAATTTTATTTAGGTGGGGCACATTTCTTTCAGGAGCTGGCAATCATCTCAGAAATTGAATGTTTGGGGTGAAATCCTGTCACCAAAGGCATACTTAACATCAATTCAAAAGGGTCCAGCACTTGTACTTTTTTTCCCATCTGTTTGTCAATGTGCACTTTCTGTTAAGAATACTTTTACGAGGCAGTAACTTGCAATCACTTTTTCACCTCTTAATCTGGAAAAATTCCCTTGGTCTCAGTTAATTTGTTGGGAGGTTCTGATTCCTTACCTAAGGAATCCCAAGAATCTTTCCTTACATATCTTGGATGACTTACCAACACAGAATCCCAAATACCTGTGAATATTTTGCAGACAGCTTGACAGGATTTCTTTCTGTAGTTCACAAAAGCTTTGACAAAGGTGTGGAGCAGACATCTTCCAAGAGGCTGGAACTCTCATTCAGACTCAAGAGCTTGCCGACTATACTAGAGTATACCATATCTCCCCTCCAGCCCATGCATGCAGATTGTCTTCCTACAGAAAAGAAGATATGGAGACAAGGAAGAAAGAGGAAAGATAAATACACAGAGGTACCCAGCGTGTTAACAGGACAGTTTGTGTCACATAGACTAGCTCCAAAAAACTAGTTTCTGTAGTTATCAGAAGTAATTTTCAGTGGGACTAGAATTGTGAACTTGGGGATCTTCCTTTATTCCTGCTTGACACAGGTGGTATTTAGTCCCTTCTTTGTCCTGCACTATGTATAATGTGGATTTAATCATTAACCACAGCAAACACTGTCTATTTCTCCTTTGCAGCCATTTCTTGAGAAAATGGTGATGGCTATATTAAGAACTGCTGTAACAGAATTTAAAATACAGCATAAAGCCTGTGAACAAGAGTCTCAGCTAGCAGACTGCTCAACCGTCAATGTCTCAATCTATGGGATTTAGGACTCACACCAAAGCCACTGGAAACAAAATAGCAGTCACAGTGCTTTCCAGCGTGCAGACTGACAAGGATGTGGTGCAGTCTGTACTTTTCTAAATAAAATAGTGAAATCCCTAATGACAACATAGGTCTTGCATGACTTTAATCTGGTTTAAGCCCAAACATTTTAAGGTGATAACGAAAATATTAAGTCTTTTATACTTAACACCTGGTCCTGGTTTTGGCTGGGATGGAGTTAACTTTCCTCCTAATAGCTGGTATGGTGCTGTTTTGGACGTAGGGTGAGAATAATGGTGAAAACACACTGATGTTTTAGTTGTTGTAGAGCAGTGCTTACATTATGCAAAGAACATTTCAGCTTCTCACACAGACCTGCCAGAAAGGAGGCTGGGGCTGCACAGGGAGCTGGGAGGGGACAGAAGCAGGACAGCTGACCCCAAGCGGCCAAAGGGATGTCCCATAGCCTAAGGTGTCATGTGGAACTGCAAAACTGGGAGAGTTGTCTGGCGGCTTGCCACTCCTAGGGGAGAGGCTCTGCATCGGTCAGTGTGTGGTGAGCAATTGCATTGTGCATCACTTGCGTTGTTCATATATATATATTATTAATAATAAGTCTTTTCCTTTATTTTTCTTTTCTAATAAACTGTCTTTATCTCAACCCATGAGTTTTCCTTTTTTTTTTTTTTTTTTTTTTTTGTCCTAACTCTGTCCTCTATCCCACTGGTAAGCTGTGCGGTGCTTAGCTGCCTGCTGAGTTAAACCACAACAACCACAAATGAGAATGTCCAGAAAGACCAGTAACATACCCTCTTGACGAAACAAAGATCCAAAAGGATATGATGAAATATGTGTACAATGCCTAATTCCAGTTAATTCCAGTAACCTTTTTTCGCATCTTTAAAAACAGATATTTGTGTCATGGGGTAATTACACTTGTGTACAAATGGTTTTGATGTATTTTTTTTAGTTCAAAAACCACTACTTTTGTTATTTCCTTACTGTTATGCACCTTGCCTTCTTCAAGAAAAGCTTCCTCCTTTTTCATGCTGTGCCTGATCTCGCTTTCCATTCTTTCACTTATTTTTGAATTCTTTCAAACTTCATGTCCACAAGCAAAAGACTAGTGTAATGCATGTTATTCAGTTTCAAGGCACTAAAGATAGTCTATAAAAATACTTAAATTCATGTTGCAAATATTTAAACCATAAATAACAAGTTTAAAAATGCGTAAAATGAAAATGGAGCATCACTTCAAGAAATTAGTAAAAAGGACCAATTACAGTTATAAAATTGCAAAACACAATTTATTTAGCACCAAATTAGCTGGAGATGTTATTTACAAATTGTTTAAATGTCCAATATCTTTCTTTGAGATCTGGCTTTGTTAAAGCTAAACTTACGTGAAAAAAGGTAAACTGAAGGGCAGCAATTATTTTATACTGGTATTCTCTGTCGTAGTTGTTAAGTGAATTTCCTCTAGCTAAGGAAAACACAATGGAAATATTAATTCAGTCATACATAATTGTTTTGAGAACTGTGAAAGCAAATGCAAAACAAACATTAAAAAATCAAGCTACAAAGAAGGATCTGGGCATTTAAGTATAGCTGTTCACAAAAACTTCTCTGGTACCCTTTACATTTACTTCATTCTGGTAAGAGTCTAACTTGTAGAACCAGTCACACCATGACAACAACACTTCTTTGCCTCTTCCTCCTTCTTTCCCATACAAAAGCTGAGATCCATGGAGAAATTAAAAGAAGTTAAAACAGTTCTCTTCAATGTTTTCACAACTGAAATGGATGTAGGAATAAAAGATGTTTAAGTTTACAGATGACATTATATTGGGAACAATGGCTGACTCCATCAAAGGTTGGGAGGCCTTGCAGAGAGATCTTGACAAATTGAGCTGATCTTGAGATCTTCAGTTGGCCAATCCCCAGTAATATGAGGTTTAACAAGAGCAAGAGGCAGATTCCGCAGCTGGCAACAGGCAACCATGGCAGTCCAGAGAGTCTGGGGGACGAGAGGCTGGAGCACAGTCCCGCAGAAAGGGATCTGGGGATTTTGGTCAATGGAAAGTTGAATGTGAATCAGCCGTGGGCCCTGGCAGCTGGGAGGGGCAACCACATCCTGGGGTGCCTCCAGCATGGCATCACCAGCCGGCTGGGGGAAGTGATTGCTGTGCTCTGCTCTGTGCTCTTTCAGCATCACCTCGAGTCCTGTGTGCAGTTTTGGGCACTGCAATACCAGAAGGACATAAAACTATTGGAGAGTGTCCAAAGGAGGGCTTCAAAGTGGTGAAGGGTCTGGAGGGCAGGACAGATGAGGAGTGGCTGAGGTCCTTGCGTTTGTTCAGCCTGCAGGAGGCTGAGGGGGGGACTCAGGGTGGCCTGCAGCTTCCTCGCGAGGGGAGCGGAGGGGCAGGCGCTGAGCTCTGCTTCTGGGGACAGCGACAGGACCCGAGGGAACGGCATGGAGCTGGGACAGGGGAGGGTCTGGCTGGAGGTGAAGAAAAGATTCTTGAGCAAGAGTGTGGTCAGGCACTGGGACAGGCTGCCCAGGGATGTGGTCAGGACAGCAAGATTTCCCAAGTTCAACAAGCATTTGAACAATGGTCTCAGACACAGGGTCTGATTTTTGGGTGGTCCTGGAGCTGGACAACCCAGGAGCTGGACTCGATGATCCCTGTGGGTCCCTTCCAACTCAATATACTCTATGCTTCTGTGATTTTTTTCAAAGAAGCTTTCACAGTTTTTTACCTAGTTGGGCAACATTCCTGACCATGAACATTATTTTTTTCTCCTGGAGAAGTCTATTTCTGTACATTCTTCCCTTAGTCATTCTGACCTTTCTCTTAGTCTGAAAGAAATTTGTAGGTGTTTTTAAACCTTGATTAATCTCAGAACAACTAACACTGAGAGCACCTGTTACTTCAAGGTCAAAAATATGATGAGCATAAATCTGTGATATTTTCACCTTAAATTAAACTGGAGAAGGACAAGAATACAAAGACTTAAGTGGGTGGGGATGAGGGACAACACAGTTTTGGTTTCTAAGCAACACATACATAATTTTATAGTAATGCTTTGGAATACTTTTACAATTAAATTTACATAATTTATGTACCCCAATATCATTTTTTTTTTTCTACTGGGCAAAGTCTCACATTACTTCAAGCTGCCTTTAAAAGCACAATTTTATTTCCTCCTTCCTGGTTATTTTTCACAAAGTGACAAAATCTTAAAACACCCATTTACAGAAATACTGTTAATGACCGAACAATTTAGCAGATTTACTTCAAAACATCAAAAATAACTAAGTATTCAGGAAAGAAATTATTTGGATTATTCTGTACACTTCTCACATGAAGTAAATACATTTATCCTAAAATACAAAATTCAACTAAACTTAGTTCTAGTGCTGCCTTCTCCAGACATTGACTGATTGCAGTAACTAATAACTGATGTCCACCTAGATGGCAAAATGCACCCCGTCCTGACTGAGGCATGCTGCCTTGTGTGTACAAAAGAGAGTAGCCGTACATATGCAGCTTCCCAGCACCTGAGAGTTTTGAGAGGGAATCACCTTCCACATCACGCAGACTTTCAGCTTAGTCTTTGTTATTTGGACAACCACCCTAAAGACTGAGATTCATTTGTACTTACAGACAGGACGAATACAAAGTCAAATACTGATCCTGATTGCCTACTGCCTGAGCCAAATGCCATGACAGCAAGCATCTGTCAGAGGGGTGTTACACAAGTTACACTTGTTTACACAAGTTTATATCAGAATGAGAAGAAAAAGAACAGTACAATAAAATTGTACAAAAGCCTCTTCAGAACCAGAGTGTGGCACATGCTGCACAAATTTCTGGATTCCTTGTGATTATGTTAGACTGTGATCACAAGTCAATATTCAAAGCAGTGTAAATGCCAGATCAGTGGGTAATATTGGTGGTAGGGGAACAGCTGGACTACATGATACTGGAGGTCTTTTCTAACCTTAATGATTCTACAGTTCTATGATTCTTTGCAAACAGAGCAGCTGAAGTATATAAATGGAAATAATCTCCAGGCTTCTATTTTTTCTTAGAACAAGTAACCCCAATATTCAAGTGAAATTGAAGCAGCATCCTATCTCAACCATGTTACTATCAATTGCATTTCAGCAGACATGTACTAGTCAATACTGAAGAGCAGCTCAAGTTCAGTATCTTTATTTGACTCTAAAAAGAATTTTTACACATTTATCAGTATCTGTCTTTTAAAAATATATTACATATAACAAAAAATATTGAGTTTACTTTCTATCATGTTTTGGAGTTGTTGCTTTACAGCACAGAGAATACTTCTTGAATACTTGGAGAAAAAAAATGACTGAAGCCTACAAATTAGTGTATTCTTTCCATGGCTACAGGCAGAGGATGAAAGAAACGTTTATAACTTCTATGCTTACACTTGCATTATTCCAGCTACATATTGTATGTTTTGTCATGTATGCCTGGTTGGCTTAATCCACATTTTTGTCTTTTACTTGTTTCCTTCCTTGGAATGAGGGTGAGTTAGTTTACAAGTTTTTATACTTTTAACTCTGTACCTGAGGTAAAAATGATGAAATGACATTTCGATTTTGGATGAGGGAGGCAGAAGGGAGAAAATTACATGATGTGCTGCTGGTATTCCTTTTTTTTCTTTTCCTTTTCCTTTTTTTTTTTTCCTCTCAACTACCTTGTTTCAGCAAAGACTAAAGGTTTTAAGCATTAGAGAATTTAACTTCACACATCACTTAATTTAATTGTAAACTGCCAGCTTAAAAACCTGTGTCAAGAAAGTTATTTCCTCACTGAAGTTTAATCAGTTAAATTTATATATGCCTTTATGTACATGCACATAATTTTGAGAGAAAAAGAATTTATTCTAGTACTGAATATTTATCAGTGACTCCACAGAAAATTACAAAATACATGCTTATATTACTTTTCTTCCAGATGATCACAAAGAAAGAAAGAAATGGAAAAAAAAAAAAAAGTATCCTTATGAATTTAAGTCTTAAGAGTGGTCAGTATTGGATCCCCAAATGAGATAAAAATCAAAGTAATATTTACAAAGTACTGTATGTTGTGTATATACAGATAGACAGACGCACATGAAAAATTAATAAGAGAATACACACCACTGGGACAGAAGGACACGAATTCTTTCCTTTAACCTCTCAAAGGGAACTTCTCCTGTCAGTGATTAATAAGTTCTATTCCATTCATCAGTAATTTTGTCAGTCATTTCTCTACAAACAAGTTTTTTACCTCTGAACAGTAATACTGTGAACTCTCATTTTCTCTCTGCCTCCCCTTTAAAAAATCCCTTAAGAAAAAGATCCCTCTATAATTGTTACTTTCTGAAATTGCTACAGATGAGATGTCCTAATGAACACAGGGAAATAACCTTAAAAAGGGAATCTCATTTGTGATTTTTTTTTTTCACAAAGCTCCAGTTATTTAAAGGACTAATCTTTCTGTTTTACCATACATAAACTTGTAAGACAGGTTCCACAGTTCATTGTTTATTTGGATGTATTCTTCTTCATGTGCAGAGCAACCCCCTAATACCCTCAGAAATAAAAGAATGAAAGTTTCTAGGTTCTTTCAAACTGATCTGTATTCTGAAATAAAGAGAAAGAAACAATACACAATAATTTATTTTTATGAATGTCAGGAATGACAGTGAACCTTAATTTTGTATCCAACTCAAATTATATCTGAGCCAAATATTTCATTTTAGAGTCCTGTTAAATCTTTTCAAAGGCTTTGTTTTATGTGTTCATGAAATAACTCACTATTTTTTAGCTTTCAAGAATGGTAATTGTGGTAAATCTTGTAAATTAGCATAAGTAGTAACAGCAAGACACTCTGTTAAAATTCATCTACATTGTTGTTGGAATATTTATTAGGTAGTAAAATATTTAAAGAAAACCTACAACTACTACAATTCAAATTACATTTTGCCTAAGAAAGACTTTTTTTATAGCACTTAGTATTATTGTTTTGTCACTGTATAAAAAAGCATCTAATCCAACTCCTAATCTTCAACAGAAAAATTTCTTTTCATTAGATGGCTGAATGAAATCATTGTATTAACTGGATATTCCCTGTTGCGTTTTATCAGTTTGCACAAGAAAATTGCACTGCTTATTGTAGTAATTGACATTTTCAACACTTGCACGTACAATAGAAATGTTAGTACCACTTATAAGCCAGTTAGTTTTTGATAGATTAGTGACCTTCAGAGGTCCTTCAGTATGCTGTATGCCTTCAGCTAGCTACTGCTGTAGCAGCTGCAGACATAACCTCCCCCATTTTCTCATTATGATCCCATACCCTCTTGTGCCCCTTCATGTCAGCATCTCCAAACTTGTTCCAGTTCAACTGAGTTAGCAGACACCTATTATTTAAATTTTGAACATTCACCTCGCTCACTCCCCTTCCCCCTCTTTTGCCTCCCTTAAAACACATTTGTATTCTCTGCTCTAGCGCATGTTTGCAGGACTAAAGGGTTTCTGTCTGTACCGCAGCATCAGCTCTGGCTCAGCACGATGTCAATGCATTCGCTTCTCAGGCTCAGTTTGTATTTAGAATATGTAAACCTGAGCTGCTTTGAACGTTAGACATCCCATCAACCTTAGTATCTGTTATAAGCTCCTCACTAAGCAATTCAGCATAATGGCATTCCGACAGGCGATTATCTTGCAGGTTTCTCTGTAGAACAGACCATATACCAGTTCATTCATATTTTAAAAGACATTACTATATAAAGATCAACCTCATATGCTGTATTTTTCCTTCTCCATAAGAAAGCGAACTAGAGAAAAGAGCTGCACATATGGACTTGACCTCTTCTGTTTGCTTTACAGGTAAATATATAGCCAATGACAGAGAAGAAAATAACAGAATTTGGTGTGTTGCAAACATAATCAGTAACATAATCTATTAAACTGTAGCTCTTAACATGATTGTTTGTGGGGTTGCTTTAGGAGCAAAAGCCACAGAAAACAGTGAAGACTAAAGATAATCCAAGTGACAACCATTCATTATTAGTATGGGTAGAGTTTCAAATTCAGCTCCCCAGAGACAGATGAAATGAAATTCTGAATGTCTCTTCAGTGCTAAGAAGGTAAGATGCAAGCACTTTGTAGATGGAAAACAATCACCATACTGTGGATGTTATGTTGCAGGTAGTCCCTCCCTTTTGCCCCCTCCACCCACCTCCGCCCCCCCCCAAAAAAGTGGTGTGTTTTGTTTTGTTTTGTTTTTATTATTATTATTATTATTTTGTTTGTTTGTTTTTAAGAGACACCATATGCTCTGTATTTGTTTCTGAGTAGCCTAACTTCAAGTCAAATATCAGCACAAAAAATGGAAATATTGCAAGGGTCTGATTTTTTTTTTCTTTTTCCAAATTTCTCTTCTATCTATCTATCTATCTCTCTATCTATACAGGAACTTTCAAATAAACTTTAACTGGTTCTCTCATTTATCATCATTTATATCTACCTATGGTGAATGCAGGTCATGCAGGTCTTGTATCCGCTTTCCTTGGATAAAACCATCAGAATAAGACACAAGGCAGCAGACAGGATTTTCATCCTACGAGCTCTAGAAAACCTATTGAGTTTGCTATCAGGTATGCTATGAATTCTCACAGATCAATATTTTACACTATTAGATTAGTCTATATTTTCATCTTTCCTCAAACAATTCTTTTATTGAATTGAGGCCCAGAGTGACTTTTTTCTAACATTTAATTTACATCTTTGCTAGATATTATCTTTCTTCCACTTTTATCTAATATCTACAGAAACAGGAGGATAATGCACTGTCTTACTTTCAGAGGTTTATAACTGGGTGGGTGAGGGTTCCTGTAAGGAATAATGCTTCAGGTGGAAGTCTTTTTCTTTCTCTTCTGCTTGACATCACTGGTTGACTTGGCTGTAAGAAGGCTCTGCCTTCTTAAGCAAGGCAGAGGCTTATTTTTTCACAGGCTTTAAAATAAGTTGTTTTGAATTAAAATGAGCCTAAACCCAAGTAAACAAGTTCCTGTCACATAATGTTCATTTTCAGTTTCTTCTCTAAAACAAAAACAGAGGGCACAAAGTCCAAACAAAGCATTTAAATTCTTCACCTCATGAACTGTCAGAAACAAAGTACTCTCTGTTCACTCCAGCAGACTCTGAAGTCAAAGGCATCAGAAACTTGTTCCACAAGGTTAAGAAGGGAGCTACAAGATCTTTAAGGTCCCTTCCAAACCAAGTCGTTCTATGATTCTATGCAGTGTTTTTTTTTCATCTAGAGAACTTTCTGATAATTCTAAGTCCTGATAATTCTGAATCCTCCATCTCAAAACAGGGGTAGTTAAAGATTTGAAAACGTCCACTATTTTATAATCCTTTGATTTTAGCTTCTCATTTAGAGATATTCTGGTAAAAAGTATCTCAGACTGATACACAATTTTCATTTCAAACAATTGGGAAAAACAAAACAAAACAAAACAAAACTTTACAGCTTAATAGTATTACTGAGATATTTCAAGGATTTCAAACATTTTCCCAAGAAATTTCTCTAGCTCCAGCTTCAACAAAAGAATACTCTTTATGAAGAGTATTCTTCATGAAGAGTATTCATTCCACCTGAAAATGGTTGCTTTTCTGATTATGATATTTATAGCCATATCAAATTATACTGTATATATGCAGACATATGCACACACTAGCATACTTAATTATCATTACCTCACATGTTAATTTAAGCTGTTCTTTCTGTCTGTTCATACTGCCTGAGCTGTGTGTTGGATTTATTCACAACATTCCCACTTTTCTAACCATTCCATACAACTGTGAGTAAACACCTTACCAGCACAAATCTGCGGCTGAAGACAACCAAGGTAGGTTCAAAGCTAGTATCAGGAAAAAGAATTAATTTTGCTACAGGGTAAGACAAAGAATATACGCTCTAGCGAGGACACAAATCTGTGACCTATACAACAACCAAGGCTTTGAAGCAATCTCACAGCAAGAACAAACTCAAACTTCAACCTGTGGTTACAGCCAAGTGGTACACCAAGCACTGACCACCAACCGGCAAAGTTTCCTCACATACTAAAAGTTATGAAAGTACAAGTTTACATGTTACTCCTCATTTGGTCAGCCTTACTCCAGCATTAATCTCTAAATAAAGGGTGGTCAGTTCCAGGGCTGTAACTGAATCTCTGATAGAGTCTCAGAGATTGTTACCTAGCTAGCAATGGAAGTACGGTCTTGGACTGACAAACAAGCCAAATTTCAAAACAATCTGGGTCAATCAATGCAAATTTGTACTTTTGGAATTTTGAGGACTTGGAATATTTTGAAGTTTTAGATTAGTTCTGTAAACTCTAGCTCTAGATGGGCTCTGTACATAATTGCAGAAAGACTCCCAGTGCTCATCACATTTTACAGAAATGAAGTTCTGAGACAAGATAACAAAACCAAAATGTTCTGTTAATAAAAAATATATATTTATTTGTTATATCTGCTACTCCTTCCTCCTCGTGATTTTCCTTCACTGCACTGTGGGCTCCTCTCCACGGGCTGCAGCTCCGGCCCGGGGCCTGCTCCTGCGGGGGCTCTCCATGGGCCGCAGCCTCCTCCAGGCCACATCCACCTGCTCCACCGGGGGCTCCTCCACGGGCTGCAGCGTGGAGATCTGCTCCGTGTGGGACCCGTGGATGCAGGGGGACAGCCTGCTCCACCAGGGGCCTCTCCACAGGCCGCAGGGGAACTGCTGCTGCCTGCCTGGAGCACCTCCTGCCCTCCTGCTGCACTCACCTGGGGGCTGCAGGGATGGTGCTCACTCCTCTCTCTCCCAGCTGCTGTTCCGCAGCAGTGTTTTTTTCTGTTGTTGTTGTTGTTTTCTGTTTGTTTTTCCCCTTTCTTAAATCTGCTCTCACAGAGGCACAAAAAACATCACTTATTGGCCCATCTCTCACCAGCGGCAGGCCCTTATCTAACATGGGGCAGCTTCTGGATTCTTCTTGCAGAAGTCACCCCTGTGGCCCTCTGCTACCAGAACCTTGCCATATAAACCCACTACAACATGTTACCTCATTTTGCATATCACAATATTAATAACCTTACTCTTACACAGCAGAACTGATAGTAACTACAAGTCTCATGTTGATCATCACCACAAATAGCTTTTCTTATGAAGTACATGCACTTTTGAAGATCATCATGGGAGGGTATGGACACTGTACTGGCATTCCCTAAAAATAAGGGCATAGCTTTGATTTCAGAGTACCATTATCATTCAGAAGTGTTTTAACATAGCCCTTCTGCCATACCAAATAACATGTACAGGTTCTCTGTGCATTTACATGCAAACAAAAGATTAACTTCTTCTGCTCCTCTGGAATGACATCCATTGACTAGAAACAAGAATAGTTCATTATCTTTGGACATACTGTCATTTAAGTCTCCTCAGTTAAAGAGGTTATAAAATGTCTGTAGGCAAACAGAAATCTAGCCAAAAACAATAACATACTGTTTGGAAAAAGAAAAAACATCATGTCATTTATTTAGTTAGTTACTTACAATTTGCCTTGAAAAAGAATCACTAGAATGAACTGCTGAGGGCAGGCTGGAGTCAGGGAAAATATTAATACATGGAAAGAACGGCACAGAAAAGCACTATACATCAGCAGAACACTCTCCGCACCTGTGTTTTCTGAAGCAGTCTCATGGCCAAGTCCTACTCAGGACCTGAATTACTGCTCCACTCAGTCTGAGACTTGACAAGACTACCCCCAAAGATCATATAGCATCAGGCACAAGATGAAGAAATAAAATAAGCTCATTCTTTATGTGCATCAAAGAGCATAAATCCATAAAGTCAGCAGCTGCTGCTGACCCTTTCAAATCTAAATCACAGATTAAGGAGGAATTCAGATCCAGACTTTGTTTAATGAGGTCATCTTTTTTTGCTTACCATAAATTCAAGCATAAACTGAAAGCTGATCTGTACTTGTGCCTTACATATGGAATGAAGATGCCTCAAAATGAAAGAGGCCTCGAGGCTACAGGACACCTGAGCAAGTGACCTGAAATTTCCTTTGAAGTAAAGAGCTAGGTAACCTTCATAGGTGATCAGCTGAGAAATTGTGAGAAATATCCCAATAATTTTCTAAGACAGGCTCTCCTGTGAAGCTAATTTGTTTGCAGTTGCAACGGTGGGTGTCCTGCAAGCAGGAGCATGCAATGGAAGTGTAGCATTGACCTATATCCCCTACTACCCAACTCTTGATTCCTCTCGTCTCCTTACTGGCTGAGTACTACAGCTTCACAACCTACCTGACACTTGTTACTGTGCCCTGTATGTACAGTTTTATTTGACCAGCCTTTGTTTTCCCCATTTCTTGGAACTGGAGGGGCCCGTGATTTTGTAGCTTCTTGTTCTTGCTGATTCCACACCTCTTTGTCTTGTTTTTCTTAGCCATCCTCCTTATTTTGTGACAGTGGGACCTTCCCCTGTCCCCTTATCTGCTTACCGTACCCCCCACTGTTACAACTGCTCAATCACTTTTGAATATACAAGGTTAGTGGAATTTTTCCACTGCAAAAACACAACTTTAATTCTTACACTATGATCCAAGGCTTAGTTCTGAGAGAACAGTTGTATAATCACAGCTCAAACTTCTGATAAATTTGGTCAGTTGTCAGAAAAAAAGCTATGAAAAAGCCCATAAACTACAGGCATGAAAGATGAGAAAGGCAGAATTAGATAACGGCAAAATAGTTATGAAAAGAACAGTTAGCAGGTCAAGATTTCAAGAAGAGAAAAAAATAGCACAAAAAGGTTCTTAGAAACATAATAAGTGGATTCATAAGAGCAGGCACAGAATGCTAACAGAAGAAAATAAGACAAATAGAGCAAGTGGTTATTTCATTCTTGCTTTACTCTTGGAAACCTAGGGAAGGAGAAAAAGTGCATATTCAGTGACTTTTTAAATAGGAATCAAAATTAAAATCCCTTTCCAGTTCAAAAGTTATTGTTCTGATAATTGTTTGGGATAAAAGCATCTATACAGCTCCAAATTGTGGATGGCTATGGATTTTTAAATTTATTTCATATCAATACATATCTATAACTAGATGAGAAAGAGAAAACTTTAAGTAGAATATATGTGCATATCTATAAGCTTACCATACGATAAAACTATTTTTTTCATGTAATGGGAATATAAAAATATAAACAACCAGAGGCAGTTGGTATCTAACTGTAAAATATGTTTTTTATATTCACAGCGCAAAAGTGAATTGCTGGATGAATCTTTCAACAGTGTCAAAGAAATTAAAAACTACAAACTAACATAAATAAATTTTATCATAATCTCATGTAGCACCAACCAAGGTTTGCCTCCATACAACACCCAGACATTGTCTTACTAATGAAATGTTTAACCAAAAGAGCAAGAGAGGTGAAAAAATATTTATACTCTCAACGAATATATTTTCCTTAGTGGGAGGCAAAAGAATAAACACCACACAAAGCACAATAAATAAAACCTGAAAGCGTTCATTATATTGTCACTTCCCATTCCAAGCGTTTTAACAGATAAAATATTTGTGTGCACTTTGGAGATTAATTGACAGATGTATTGCTATTTTACTTTTATCAAGACACCAGTTCAGATACACCCATAAACATGGGTTCACCTATAAGGCCATTCTCAGTTTGAAAAGCACTTCAGCAAATACTTGAATACCACACATTCGTACAGCAAAAAGCCTTCCTGAATCCAGGCTTGAATAGTAACACAAAACTCAATCTGAAGCTGTTGATCCCATGGATATTCAATAACCACTCCACTAACTATATAATTTATGTCCTTAGTCTCTTTCTCATCTATTTTTTCCCAAACAGACTTCCATGATGTATTTACCTGCAGCCACAGTCCTCTGCTTCACTACTTCTACTTCCCTGAAACCACTGTCTACGTATCATAGAATCATAGAAACATTAGCTGTCGTAACTAGCCTGGAGGAGAAGAGGCGAGTGAAGGAGAAGGGGGAAGTGAACAAGGGGGAAAGACCATCTCTGCCTGTCCCCTTCACAGATTGGCTCCCTGAAGAAAAAGGGTCCTCAAAATATCCTCTCCTGAGGTAGCCTATGCCAAGGATACATGGACCATCCAGGCCAGTCCCAATAGGGTGCTTTTGCCACTCATTCCCAGTTAGGCTCAGGCTGGTATAGGCCTCAGGGATTTCCTGATGCCCTTATGATATTTTTCTCTTCATCTTCCTGTTCCTCTGATGGCCCAGCCACTTTGGAGTAGCCTATCTCGTCTTCTTCTCCCTCCCCACACCGAGTAGGAGTTCCTCTGCTTTCTAAATGACCTGACTTTCTCATCCCTTTTTAAAAAGCGGCGTGATGTTTCCCTTTCTCCACTCACCAGGGACATCGCCTGACTGCCAGGACTTTTCAACTACGATGGAGAAAGGCTTGGCCACTACATCAGCCAGTTCCCTCCGCACCCTGGGATTCGTGTCATCAGGTCCCACAGACCTGTACCTGTTGTTTAGATTCATCAGGTGGTCTCGAACCTGCTCTTCGCTTACAGTGGGTGGGACTTTGCTCCCCCAGCCTCTATCTACGGGTTCAGGGAAATGAAAGACTTGGGAAGCCTGCCTACCAGTGCAGACGGAGGCAAAGAAGTTGTTGAGTACCTGAGCCGTCTCCATGTCTGTCTTCACCAAGTACTCAGCTATAGAAACTCACTCCTAGGATAAGAAATTAGCCACCTCTAATTGCTTACACACTCTTATTTTCACCCCTCAGTCTATTTGCACAAATGTTAGAGGTGCATGGTGGCCCTCGGGGACTCCTCCTGTCACCCCAGTGTAGCAGCCCGAAGGAAGCTGGGTCCTCTCTTGTGCTGTTCCTCAAGGCTCTGTGCAGAAGGGATGCCACCTCTGGCACAAGGGCTGGGGGATGGGAAAGAAGCACTCACACAACCCCTGAGAGTTGGCAACAGAGTGGTTTATTGCCAGGACGTCTTGCAGGTAAGCCTGCGGCACGTCCATGGTGTTTGGGGGCTCCAAGCTAATGCTTGGGATGGAGCCTGCGCGATGACGAGTAAGGGGCTGGCCGGACACTCCTGCGACGCTCTTTGTGCGCTTGGAGAGCAGAGAGCAAAGACATGCCACGGGAGTCCCAGGTCTGTTCTGGACGAGGTGGATCCACTTCCATCCAAACATCCTTTGGAGGAACAGGAAGACGAAGAGGAAGATATCATAAGGGCATCAAGAACTATCCGAGGCCTCTACCAGCCTAAGCCTAACTGGGAATGGTTAAGTAGTTGGTTAACAAAGTTAACCACCTACTTAGGAATACCATCCAGATACCATCCAGAGATCTGTTCTGAGGCAGGAGAGTTACGAGTGGCAGGCAGTGTGGGAGGATATGGGCAGGCATCTAGAGCAGTGGATACCTCCAGCGCTTTGGAAGCTCACCCCTGAACAGGTGCAAAATCCTAAAAAAATGGAAGAATGAAAGGCTTGAAAAAGGTGTGTCATCACCCTGGCAATTCCAGAGAGACACAAATCACTGCAACGTGCTGGGGCTTGGCCCAATGCAATTGCTCACCACCCGCCGACCGATGCCCAGCCTGCCCCGAGCAGCCGGTACCCCTGCCGTCCCCCAGCCTGCCACCCCACAGTACTTGTCCAGCATGACGCCAGATGGTACGGAATACCCCTTTGGCCAGTTGGGCTCAGCTGTCCTGCTTCTGTCCCCTCCCAGCTCCTGCTGCACTCCATCTGGCAGGACAGAGCGAGAAGCTGAAAAGTCCTTGATTCACTGTAAGCACTGCTCTGCAACCCAACCAGTCAAACAGCAGTGTGTTATCAACATTATTCTCATCCTAAATCCAAAGCACAGCACCCTACCAGATACTAGGAGGAAAATTAGCTCTATCCTAGCCAAAACCAGGACACACCACAGCACACGGTACGGAATATCCCTCTGGCCAGTTGGGGTCACCTGTCCTGCTTCTGTCCCCTCCCAGGTCCTCCTGCACACCCAGCCTCCTCGCTGGCAGGGCAGTGTGAGAAGCTGAAAAGTCCTTGACTCAGTGTAAGCACTGCTCTGCAACAATTCAAACAGCAGTGTGTTATCAACATTCGTAGAATCATAGAAACACAAGGTTGGAAAGGACCTACAAGATCATCTAGTCCAACCGTCCTCCTATCACCAATACTACCCACTAAGCTACTACATCATATCTCATAGCGCCTTGTCCAGGCTTTTCTTGAACACCGCAAGGGATGGTGACTCCACCATCTCCCTGGGCAGGCCGTTCCAGTGCCTGACCACTCTTTGCGAGAAAAAGTTTTTCCTGATATCTAATCTTAACCTCCCCAGTCACAACTTGTGGCCATTTCCTCAAGTCCTATCATTAGTTATCTGAGAGAAGACGAGACCCCCTCCTCATCACAAGCTCCCTTCAGGAAGTTGTAGAGTGCAATGAGGTCTCCCCTGAGCCTCCTCTTCTCCAGACTAAACACCCCCAGCGCCCTCAGCCACTCCTCACAAGACCTGCATTCCAGACACCTCACCAGTTTTGTTGCCCTTCTCTGGACACGCTCGAGCACCTCGATGTCCTTCGTGTAGTGAAGGGCCCAAAACTGAACACAGCACTCGAGGTGTGGCCTCACCAGAGCCGAGTACAGGGCGACGACCACCTCCCTGGTCCTGCTGGCCACACTGCTTCTTCTACAAGCCAGGATGCTGTTGGCCTTCTTGGCCACCTGGGCACACTGCCGGCTCATGTTCAGATGAGCATCAGTCAACACCCCCAGATCGTTTTCCTCTGCACAGCTTTCCAGCCACTCTGCCCCAAGCCTGTAGCGCTGCATGGGGTTGTTGTGGCCAAAGTGCACGACCCGGCACTTAGCCATGTTGAACCTCATCCCATTGGCCTCTGCCACTGACCCATTCTCTCCAGGTCCCTCTGTAGGGCCTTCCTACCCTCTGGCAGATCGACACTTCGCCCCAGCTTAGTGTCATCTGCAAACTTACAGAGGGTGCATGCAATTCCCTTATCCAAATCATCAATAAAATATTAAAGAGGATGGATCCCAACACCGACCCCTGGGGAACACCACTGGTGACCGGTCACCAGCTGGATTTAATTCCATTCACCACCACTCTCTGGGCCCAGCCGTCCAGCCAGCATCAAGTACTCCAGAGCTAGAGTTGAATACCGTAGTTTAAGGCACTGCTGTGAACTTTTTCGGTTTTGAGTTCTTCTCTTACAGGGCCTGCGCTCTGCACAAAACCTTCTTAAGTCTTATTACTAAACAGGAGACTTTACTTCCTACATTTCATATTTTGTTTGGTGTTTATAGTCTATCCGCACAAGTAAACAGACCTTTTTACATTCAAACTGGCATACAGCATTTACCAATCACACTGATTTTTTGAAGGGAATGGTTTTAAGGAAGGGACAGCGATTTAGTGTTCTTTGCTTATTTAAAGAGAAAATAATCTTAGTTATGCTGTAGATATGTATGTATATACACATAAATTTATCTGTACAAGCACGGGTAAAGAAGCATATTTACTGGAAAATAAACTAGAAAATGGCTCCTCTTTGGCGTGTAAAAAAGAGTGATATAGACTGAGACACCTTCACAAACAGAAGAAGGTCTCATCATCCACAAAAGGACAATATGGAGCTATCCTGCAGACTGATACAGAATATAACCGTCTGCTACAGCAGAATTGCCAAGTCTTTCCTTTCAACAACACTCAGACTGTAAGCACAGTTCCATTAATGGGAAGCTAGAAACCCAATGAAAGACTCCCCGCTGGACTACAGCTGGGATAATGTCAAGCCTTGGCCTTGTTTCTTCATATGAGTATGTTGAGATGGGTCCTACAACAGCCAGAAGGTTACGTGTTCACTGATACTGGACAACTGCTTATGGACATCGAAAACACCAAAAGATGAAATGGGCCCAAGTGACTAGGACTTGAAACAGACTTTGGATTTGGGAAAAAGATAAAACACAGAATATATTTTAATTCTGGTCATGTGACTGGCAGAAATAGTTTTTGGTATACATCCTCAGTCTCAAGAGACAAAAAGTTCCTTCATCTCACACTTCAGACATAACTTAATAGGAAGCGCTTCTGGTAGCAAGGGTCTCCAGGCCCTGCTCCCCATTCTGAGGCAACCAGTTTAGCCAGAATTAACTACGTTTAAGTGCTGCCGGAATAGTAGGAATCAGGTGAGTATAACAGACTATCAATCTGCTTGGGTTTGTGTAGTTTTAAATAAGAATAAAACTTTATTCATCTTATATTCTGATCAAGACAGGGCATAAATAACCTTTGATGCAATCTGACTGCCTATAGATAAGGAAAATGAGATTTTTCTGCTTCAGATTTCCTCGATTTCAAGTCCGGTTATTTTTGCAGACAAGAACTACTTGCTCAACAGTAATATGACATTCTTGAGCTGGATTAAATACACTGTATTCTTGCAAAGTTAGCCATTTTTACACTTGAGTAGTCAAAGCAAAAACTGCAAGTATCATACAACTCATACAAATCATACAACAGTCAGGAGTCAAGTTTCCAGCTGTGAAATGAAATTCCGTGAAGCAATTGAGTATGTGCAGTAGAAAAATAATAATAATAATAATAATAATGCTATCCCCATGTCTAGCCTGTAATAATTCCCTTATATAAAATGTATTGAATTGTCATTCACAAAATGAATTGTTTCAAAGGAGAGAGCTGGACCCTAGCAACAAGCTGCTGAAACTATCAAATTCTTCAGAGAAGCTTTGCACAGATTTCTTCAAAACACAGAGTAAGATGAAGATGACACATGAAAAAAAAAAAAAAACAAAAAAAAAAAGAAAAAAAGTACCTTTCAAGCAACAGAAATTTTTCACGGTGCTTGATAAATAAATACACCGAACATTTGATAATTTAGAGCCATATAGGATGAAAAATGTCAGTAAATTCACTGAAAATCAATTCCAGGGTGTATTTCTTCAGAAATTTAAGAGGATTTTTTTTTTTAATTTTGTGAGTAAATATTGGGTTGATTAAAAAAAAAAAAAAAAAAAAGTAAATGTTTAAGTAAAGCTCTGAATAGAGATTTTGGAGTTTCAGGTTCTACACAGCCTTCATGCAAGGTACTGGATGCATCCTCAGGGCCTAATACTCAAACGTTAGTATCTCCATACTGTCATGAATGCTCAGGCGTCAATCTCCACTTGCATCCAAACTCACCTTCGTCTGCGTGCTGGTTCACAAGCTTGACTGGGAGAACCAACTGGCTTCCAGACTGAAAAGAAAGGGGGAGAAAGACTGTATGGCTAGAGCCGTAACACCACTCCTTCTCACAGTCAGGCCACGTCAAAGGAAACCAACACACATGTTCTAGCCTCATTTCTCTTCCTGCTGGACTTGCAGTCTGTCTCATTATCAAGCTGTCCTGTCTCTCCCAGATTTAGCATTCTATTATTAAACCCATACCCTGAGGAGTACAAAAAGTCTTTTCACTTCTAGAGAGCATTTCTAGGCATTCTGTCAGACGATTGATCAGTGTCAAATGAGTGTACAGAGAGTTTAGTTTAAGCATTCTTAGATAAGAAAGGCAAATCTGCATTTTCATAACACCAGGTTCCTGTTTCAGGACCCAAGGTAGTGCCATCCTTAATAGGGATCTGCATTAAATTTAAGCAGAGAGACTGCCACGGTCTTTTAGCAATACACAACTTCCTTACACAGCAAATAGTTCAAGCAGAAGGGTCTGAGCTCTTAGGCTTTCTGAAGATCAATCCCTTTGGACTCCTGCAGCGTTAGGTAAAGGACGTACTGACATCCAGACATGGACAAACCAGGTTCTAGCACAGACTGGTGTCCAAGAGCCTATTGGTCAGAAGCCTTAAAGAATGACCCTCGTGATCGCTTAGCCTTCTACAACAGACCAACAACAGAACAGTTTCCACAACAAAGTTTGTGCAAAGCTGCAAACACAGCTCAAGAGCCAAGTAACTGATTTTTTTTTTTCCTAATGGGAATGTTAAGCACATCATTTGCCACAGCCTGTGGCAGCAATCTGTTCCTGTGATGTATTCAGGTGACTTCCTGGAAGGTAAGCTGGATTTTGTTTCTGTGTGAACTCTACTCTGGAATGCACTGTGCATGTTTTTTCTCCCCCACAAAAATATGGAGATATCTTTCTAGAAGAAGGCAATGTTTACTTTGTTCACACTAAGGTACAAAGGAACAACTGTATCCTATGTTGAGTTTATATGGCAAGTTTTCAGGAATGGAGGGCTGCAGCATTGTGAGAGTTCAGAGCCCAATTCCAGCTGACTCCAGCAGGGTTCTTGGGCTGTGTTTGCAGCAATGCACAGCCTTTGTTGTGGAAATCCAGGAAACTATGGTTAGGCGATAGCTGAAAACATTTTGAAAATACGTTTGTACTAAATAAATTATCCTGTTAGTGCTTGTAGTGATGCAAAGCATCTTCTTTATCACTCCATTTGAACTTCATATTTAATCACAGAATGGTTTGGGCTGGAAGGGACCTTAAAGTCCACCCAGAGCCAACCCCTGCCACGGGCAGGGACACTTCCCACCAACCCAGGCTGCCCCCAGCCCCATCCAGCCTGGCCTTGGGCGCTGCCAGGGATGGGGCAGTCACAGCTTCTCTGGGCAAATCACTACTGCCTGATTTTTTTTACCTTTTTTTTTTTTTTTTTACCTGATTTTTAATGAATCATCACTGCCTGAATTACACAGCAAATTCACAAATAAGTCCAAAATTCAACTCACTATCTCTTCAACATGCCTGACTGCTGACTGAATACAGCCAGTTCGTAAACAAATATAAAAAAAAAAAATCTGTGTTTTGGCAGACAATAGCTCTTTGTTGACCTCATAAGCAAAGGTGTAAAGTGACCTAGTGATGTTGACACACAGCATAAAGTAGAGACCATCGGTCTATTTTGCATTCAACATTTTGAACAGTTGATATTTCAAGATAATGATTATGTATAGATGATACATTCAATTTAGCCAACATATTACAAAAACATTCTTAAAAACCAAAGTTTAGAGCAGAGATCAAAAGCAGACAGGTCAGTGGAGAGAGCGAATTGCTCTCCAGTAAACAAAATATCTTGACTGAACTGAGATGTTAGTAACTGAATCAAAGTAAGATAAGAAATACACATAGTTTAAGGTGCCATATTTACAGGAGGGAGAAATACTGCTTCTGGAAAACAAAAAGGAGACTCCTGGGACTTCATATTAAATGGTGCAGTATAACTGTAAATGCTGCTTCTCTTTTCTTTAATATATATATTAGTATATATATATACATTGCAGATACACACACACACACGTATATATAGGTTTATAGCTATATATGTAACAATAAGATCACTGTGAAGCAATAGAGCCACGTTAGCCTTGTCCTCTAAAGAACCCTCAGTACAGAGGTTAACAATAAGCAAACCACCCAATCGGTATCATCACTACCACAGAATCAATGAGTATTTCAACACATTGTCAGAGGAGCTCCACTTGCCCCAAGGAAAAGCAGAGCAGCTCACTATTTCTCCTTACAACTGTCAGTAGATGGACAAACCATCTTCCTCAAAAAAAACGCTGCAGATCAAGAGAATGTATTTTAGAAGTAGGCTTTGATGGAAGATCCAGCTCTGAGCCCTGTGAACTAAGATATTAAATTCTTTTTAAATCCTCAGCAATGTCAAAACTGAAATCACATAATTTCACCTCCTGTCAACACTGACATGTCTGCTTAGGGTATCTCAAAAATACTTTTTAGAAACACCAGCTACTACTCTTTTATCAATGTAATTCTGAAGTAATTCCATTGGCAGCATCCTTGTAAAACACACAGTTAAAAGCTGTTGTGTATGGACTGTCACAAGTGAATTTATAGTCTGACAACACAGAAACAAGAAAAATGAGAGTAATACTTGCTTAACCGATGAACAATCTACTGCTATTAAGGAGAGAAATTTAATAATAGAGAGCTATTGCTTATGACTAACTACAAGTTTCTGAACACATCGAACCAGAAAGTGCATGCTGAATGTATTTAAAACAACAGTAACTAGAGATGTAACTGCATTGGTCTAATAAATTGCAGGCAGATTCAGTTTGGCATTTTTTTTCATAAAGAATATAAAAATCTTCCTTTTTCCACCTTCATTTCCATTTATTTTAACTGTAACTTTTTGTTGGCTTCATTTCTTTTTTGTTTTGTTTTGAAACCAGGTGTTTGTGGTTTTGTTGTTGTTGTTTTGTTTTCTTTGAAACTGAGTGTTCTCACAGAAATACTAACCAGCTAATCAGTTTAAATATCACGGGACAATGAGCCTGCAATCAGCTCAGGTTTTCATAAGTCCCACTCAAATTAATTGCAGCTCTCTTTTCCCTTATTCCCCAAAACATTATGCAATAACACAATAACATTGGTCTAAATTCAGAGGTGAACAGAAGTTTAAGCAAATGGCACTTCAGCTGACACATCATTCCCTAGATATCCCACTTGCAGGTTACGTCTATGCTGCAGTCCCTGTACAATAACCACTTGCTTTCATGCCTCCTCTGCACTCTGTTATCTGATCTTTGCGTAACACTGCCAGAGCTCTACTGCCTGCCAGGCTGGTCACAGCAGAAGCACTATTTCAGACACCATCGTGAAGACACTGGTCAGTGGGACTCCTGCCTCGTGGCACAAGTTTAGTCTCCCAGGCACTCGTCTTCCTTGAGTCATTGGCACCCGCACGGTACATGACCGCTCAGCTCCCCCTACAAACACAAGCAAAACAGATTAAGTGTGTGTCCTCTGTAGCAGGCAAGCTTACAGGCAGCCCCCTCAGCCTCCTGTCTAACAGCTTCCAGCTCTGACCATCTGCCTCTTCTACCCTTAAGCAGTCCTGACACATTCTTGGTGCAAGGATGTGCTGTCATCGGCTGGAGCACGCATAACATCTAAAGGACTTGATCGCTTCTCAGCAGGCCGTGCTCCTTCCACAAGGCTTACATCATCCTCACACTGTATGGGTCTTCATAATGAGGGAAGATGCTACATCCCTGTCAACCTCAACCATGAGCCTCTGCATTTCTTCACACTGTTTTAAATCCAGTTAGTTTCACTTCAGGTGAACAAACATACCCTTTTATTGCCAGAACCACTTTTCACCAGGTACACATAAAAAACTTTGGCAGGTGATTATTCACATCCCATACTGTGGAGTAAGCTCAGCAGCCATCAAGATTTTATTCTGAGTAACAGTCAGAATGCCACACACATATTTTCAAAGCTTTTAACAGTTTAGCTTCTTTTTTTTTTTTCATTTTTTATTAGACTACTTAAAATAGACAAAAATAAATAAATGAAGAGCAAAGGACAAACAGTCCACGCTAATGATAATCATACTTCCACCAACAGAAATTCTCACTGCAAACTACTCCACACATTTTAACTATTACTTTTGCAGTCTCTTTAGCCTGGGCAAACTTCATTCCCCTTGTTACGCTCAACCTAATGTTCAAGGGCAGCCTAATTTGCCCAATTAAATCCAGAGGTAATCATATAGAACACAGAGCTACCATGATTAAAAAAAAAAAAAAAAAAAAAAGGAAGGAAGGAAGGAAAAAAACAACCATTAATCACAGTTTTCAAATGTTTCTCAATCTTTCTTTCCCATACATTGTAATTTCTTTTTCATGGTGATTACAGGAACTTTGTAGTATCCTTTGTCAAATATATTTGAAAGTGACCAGAGGGTTCAGATTTTATCCAAGGAGGCATATAAATATTCACACATAGCATAATAACATTAGCTTCACTTAGGCTGTAAACATGACAAAAAAAATACATAACATGAAAAACTCAGGAAGCTAGGTAAAATTTTGAAGGTTATCCTTAAGCCCAGCTCCCTCTTCGTACCATACTTCACCATCGAGTACTGAAGTGTTACTTTTAAGCTAAGATCTCCAAATGTCTGGAGTTTAAGATATATTCCCTTATGATCTTTTACTCAGATTTATCAATACTTACTTTAGGCATAGTAAATAAATAGGTATCACTAATCTGCTTTAAAGTGTGGTGGAAGTTTTTGTTGTTGTTGTTTTTTTAATTAAAGTACATATACTGGAACAAGCTGTAATCTGCACATAAGTGTCTAAACATGCGAGTGAAACTGACAGTTGACATAATTCAGTATGCTTGACAGGAATGCCTGTATTGATGTAAAGCACCTCTTCCTACCAATTGCATTTGTATTCACGCTATATATGTGATACCACTTTACCACGTATAAAGTAGGTCAGGTTTGGTACACTAACAAGCCCTTTTCAATTCACTGTACATCAACCTCTTGATTTGGAATTTTGAGTATAATTTGGTCTCTTAACTATGCACAGGAAAAAAAATAAAAATAATAATTAAAAAAAAAAAACATCTTCCTAGGTAGGTCAAGACCTGCTTCAAAACTCAACAGCATTTATGCATTACACCAGGCTTTTCAGTTAACCCAGAACCCCAGCCTATCACAGACTTTAGCCTACTATAATATATACTGCCTTGACACAATACTGGAAGAAACAGTAAGACAACTTCTAATCCCTCTGACAGGGAAAAAAAAAAGAAAGAGAGAACAAAAAAAAATTATCCATAAATCCTTTGTTAAATTCTATACACAAAAAAAAGAGAGAGAGAGAGAGAGTACAAATGAGGCAGAAAAATTAAGGGCATTTGGGGTTATTATTAGCTACGTAAATTGAGCATTGCACCTGCAAATATATTTAGGATAAACATGATGATTGCAGGGCTCACAGATTTTCCAATAGCCAGAAAAAGTTTTAGCAACCAAGCCAAGACTGTTACAATGAGATAGTTCAAAATGCAAGCAATTACAATGGTTCTCACTGTAATTATAAACCATTTCTGTCTTGGTGTCTCTGACAACAAAAAGGGAGCTTTACATACATCATTTTACAGGAAGACCTCAAAACTGGATGAATACTGTAAAGGAGCTCTGACTTACCCTTTACATGACAGATTCTTGCAAAGCCTCTAAAATAGATTCCATATAACAAACATTCCAATACCTATTTCATGTGAACTTCTGTGAGATACAATTAAAGGGCTTTAAGAGGCTGTCAATTTAAGGGGCGAAAGGGCTTTGAGGTTAATGAAAAAGTCTGTTAGGGTAAAACATTATTGTCAGACGCTCATTTTTGCCTGTGAACCATGTTTTTGCACATACAAATGAGACTTCACATCCATAAGGAATCATTTATATGAAGAAGCAATTTTTGAAAAATCCCCCATTGTGTTAAAATAATTTATCTAGGTACATTTCAATATTGTCACTAAGCACTACCAGCTAGATCTACGTTCAACCTGCTATCATAAGCAACATTTAATCCGTAAATGTATGCCCAACTTCTTATAATACCTGTGTTCTTCAGAAAGATTTGATGCTACAGTCTTTACAAGTGACTTGTCTGCCTAATATTCAGGAATGCCACAAAGAAGTTCCTATGACTTTCATAGTTGTGATTTAAGAATATGAATTACACTGGTACTATGTTACTTCTAATTGCAATCCTAACAGTAAACAAACTGGTACAAATAGTAAACAAACTAGAGCAAACAGACCAAATTTGAACACACAGACCCTCTTTCAGGTTTCAAACAGAGAAACCATAGCATTTCAATTCAGGTTGAAAATAGAAAATCTAACTGCTTATTTCTGTTTAACGTTCTTTAACGTTTATGTCTGATACAATAATTGTAAAATGTCATTAATGTTAATTACACAATTCTAAACAAATCTTGAGCTGTATATGTGGAGCAGCAATTGATAAAAACAAAACAAAAAGGCAGATGGCTCACACAGAAGTGTGAGGTAGACTTTTGCATGTAAAGATATTCCAGTACAAAAAGATATCCCAATGATTTTATCCTCTTGATTGTAACATGTCAGGATAAATTGAAACCTGCATATAGAATCACAACATACTGTAACATCTATCAGAGTAGTATCTTAGCTTGAATATCATCAAGGATGATCCTGGGAAATAAAATTTATAATTGCACTGAACATTAAGAATCTGCAACTCAGTAGATAATTAATTTGTGCATGTAATAATATTCTCATGTCTTAATCCCAAATAATCTCTCAATTCTCCTTAGGTGACTATATGTATTCATTACTGAAAGTACAGTTGTACAAACTTTTTGCCTAAATAAAGTGATGCAGCTACCAAGAAAAGCACAAATTCTATCCCCTCCCATTTCCAGCTTTAAATTGCTACAACTATTCTATACCTTTCTGTGGACCAGCATAAGATTTTGCACAGCTACGTAGTGAACTGGATCTGTGAAATGGTCCACTCCAAAAAAAAAAAAAAGACCTGGCAAAAACAACCATCATCCTTTGAACTAGGACTTACGTAAGTTATTTTCAGCCTGTATATATCTTCAGAAGTTACTGCATCAGTTTCAGACCTGACAAAAGGCTTGCACATCTGAAAGCTTAGCAGTTTTTAACAGCTATAACCAAAATAAAATATTAAAAGATCTCACCCCTTGCAGTGACATTCTGTCACAAGCATCCTTATACTAACAATGTCTACAACTGTATTGTAACTGTTTCCACAGGACAACTCCTCTTACTAGTTGATTTTACTTTCCAGTGACTTACAGGGGATCTTTGGGAGCAAAGAAAGTAACTTCCTAAAGCAAGAATTATATTAAACTATCAGTCTTTCTTTTCATTTCCAGTTTTTCAGCCTTTCATTGTGTTAAATACAGATGCTTCACAAGCTATCACTTCTTTTTTCAGTTGATGATCCCCATATCATTTTAATACTATTCTTTCTTCATGTTCTTAATATATTTTTAAAGTTCAGAATATTCACTTTGCTAAAAAATAGACCTGTCATATATAACGTAAGCTAAATTACTGTTATGAAAGAAACTCTTCTACAGTTGTGAAATTAGAGTGAGACACTGGTAAATTATCCTATTTCCATCACGGATATTTCTGTTAGCCTACACCTTTGCGACGAATATGTAACTAATATCAATTATATACCACCTCTTATAGCTTACTTTCAACCTTTCCCTTTCATTATTTGAAATTTAATAATTGCTTGAGCTTATGGTTAATAAGTCAGTTACAGGTGATTCATCCTGACCTTACAACCAGAGGGAGGGGACTTCTAATTTTAACTGTTACACAAAATAGTTTATCTTGCCAACAAATATGTGGGATAATTTCTAAAGAAAACACATTTTCCTATATGTCTTACATAATAGTTGTTTTGTGTCCTAAGGCCACTGTCCATGATACTACTAAAAATGTTGGGAATATATGCTACTAAAATATTTTCATGAAATGCACACAGCCGAACTTAACCACATACAATTTCAGTATTGAAAAATACCCATTTACTTCACTCATAAAACAGGACCGAAAGATCAATATGACCTGTATCTTGGTACCATTTTATCTGTGACTGGCACAAGGAGCTTAGAAACAGATGGCCCTGCTAAGATGTCCCTAAGCTTTCTATGCTTCTTTCATCAAGATCACAAAAGTTAGACATCCAAAATTATCTACTTTAGTTAACTGTTCTTCTTCCTCACTAGTATTTTTCCTTATAGTTCAAGAAAAGCTTTTTCTTTTGTAGTGAAAAGTGAGCACCAATGAGAAGCAGTACCTGAATTTATAAGAAAGTCATATTCACAAGCAGAAAAACATAATATATAATTGAAGATAAAAAAGATAACCTGAGAAATCTAAACTAATAATTTATTTTTTTAAAGAAAAAAGAATTGTACATATAAAAAGCTGGATATAAATTAAAGGCTAGATTCAAATATCTGTAAGTTTAAATGCCAGAACGTTCCATTGTAATAATCTGTTCTGGCCCTCTACATAGCACAGGCCAGAGAATTTTACCCAGTAAGTCCATTTGCAAACCCCACAACTGGTCTGTGTGTTAGACAGTATTTTTACAAGGGCACCCATTGGAAAAATTACTATCTCCTACAACAATCCATTCTGACACCTGATTACCCTCTATAGTATATATATCACTCACCTATATGTAGTATATATATCACTCACAAATATGTAGTATATATATCCCTCATTATAGTATATATATCACATTTATAATAATTTATAAATCACATTTCTAATAATTTGAAAGGTAGTATCTTTCGTTTTCTTTGCCAAAAAGGCAAATGAGTCTATTTCTCTAAACTCTACCTGCATGCTTTTCTCAAACCCCGGACTGGATGGCATTACTGTAGCCTGCTAATAGGCTGAGGTACTTCATTTCCTAGTTCATATTTTGAAGGCAAACAGAGGTGAGTTGTCATATGAATTTCTTCACCAGTAGGGAAACAGCTACACCTGGAAATGCATCTCTGTTTACATCTACATAGAAAAGATCTGCAAACCATCAGCTATTGGAGTAAACTACTATTTCTAATAAAAGCCTGTAACCGTATCACTGTAGGAGTCATCCAGAAGATTTCTGGATTATCTGGAAGTCAGGATACCAAATCTACTGCTTTTGTCCCTTCTAACATTAATCTGTGTGGATATATGCAACATAACCCTAAAAGAAAATGATGACACCTCAACCTATCACAGACTTCTCAGAATTAAGCCGATCAGCAAAACACTGTAGTATCAGGATTCAATATGCATAGGAGGGAGGGTGACTAAACTCTGACAGTGATGGAGTAATATTTTCTACTACAGGCTGCTTAGCATGTTTCTTCCTAACTAATGGCCTTTATGAGTAAAACAAAATCTGTATGTATGAAAGGTCAAAGTCCAGTAACAGCAATATAGTATCGTGTCACCACTCTTCCCACCAGGATGGCTACACCAGCTGCAGTATGCCAAATAGTAAAAATAATAATAACAATAGCATTAGAACAAGAACTGCAATCGAACTCAGTGAATGAAATACCCTTGAGCAAAAACTACACAGTCATGTTAAGCAGAGAATAAATTTTAAAACCATGTCAATGATTGCTTTGTGCATTTGCTGCCTTGGAGAACAAACTAAAATAAGGAACTGTTTACTTGGTCCTAAGCAATTGGAAGGATCTTGGTCTGGTTGAAAAATTTCACCAGTGAGGTGCCACTGAGCAACACTGATCTACACCTATACTCAGCATCTTTTCAGCAGCAACAAACAACATAGAATCCACTACAGGAAGAGAGAAAAAAAAAAGGTAAAAGGGGAAAAAATCCAGGAATTATATCCTTGTAGGTGGCATGGTGACCACAGAAGGTAAGCAGACTACCATGTAAGAAGCAGAGCACCATCGCAGTATTAATTTCAGTTAGGAATGGCTTGAGAATGGGTAGAAAGAGGCCTGGCTGGGCTAATCAGCAAGGGAAGCTAGCAGAAACAGGAAAGCATTTTTGAAAAGTGAAGAAAAAAGAATTGTAAACTCTGACACATAAAATTAAAAACAGAACAAGAGAGAGGAAAACAGCTGAAACACAACTAGCTAAACCACAACTACATCTACCAACTGGAAAATGGTGTGCTAAGAGTTCTGTATTGCCTATTAATGGTCAAGGAATAAAGAAGCACTCACAAAAGACAAGTCCACTAAAAATAAGCTTAACTGTATCCTTTGTACTATTACTCACTGCAGAAAAGAAAAAAAATGTTTAGGTTGTATGTTGTGGTTTGATCTGGCAGGCAGCTAAGCACCACCCAGCCATTCGCATCCCCCCCACCCTCACTGTGAAGTGGGGGAGAAAAGCTGAAACACAGGGTAAAAACTTATGTGTTGAGATAAAGACAATTTAATAGGACAGAAAATGAAGGGTAAATAATAGTAATGATCAAATAATAAACAAAGCAAGTGATGCACAATGCAATTGCTCAGCACATGCTGATCGATGCCCAGCCATATCCTGAGCAGAAAGTGCACACGTGCGTGCGCGCACACACGCAGATTTATTGCTGAGCATGACACCTTATGGTATGGGGCATCCTTTTGGCCAGTTTGGGTCTCCTGTCCTGGTTGGGTGCCCCCCAGCTCCTGGAGTACCCACAACCTCCTTGCTGGTGGGGCAGTGTGAGAAGCTGGAAGTCCTTGGCTCTGTGTAAGCACTGCTCTGCAACAACTAAAATATCAGTGTGTTATCAACATTGTTCTCATCCTAAATCCCAAACACAGCACCATACCAGCTACTAGGAGGAAAATTAACTCTATCCCAGCTGAAATCTGGACACTTTACAGTCTGCTTTTGTGAAAGACGCAGCACAGCATCTGCATGAAAAGCCTATGGTAGATCTGTGGGAAAAATAAGCACTAACAGATAACCAAGACCAAATTACATGCTCACACAACCCCTAAGAGAAATTATGAAAACCAGCTGAATGACTAATGATTACCTTAAGCTCCCCATTAAAAAGTTCCTTGAGTGGCAACTACAATACACATTTATTCCAAAAGTTTCCAAGAAGAACTACATGATTGCGAGGCCATAAGCTGTACAGTACATTTTAGTAGATACATAACAATTCTAGAGCAAGCAGGTGTCTGAATAAATAAGATCATGGCCACAGTAGGAGGAGGTGACTAGTGATATCACTTCCATAATGAGAAGCCCTGCATTACAGATCTCTTGAAGCTCTATGACAACACCAATAAGCATATAGATGAGGATGACTGGGCTCAAAATTCCAATTTCCAAATGGATTTCCGCAGAGTCCCTATACAGTCAACAGAACAACAAAGCAAAAAATTTCTGGTTAAAAAAAAAAAGTTGGTGATAATTCCTATTTTTGCAAAACACTCAATTATAACTACACAGCTAAATTATATTACAGATAATTCAAGAGCTACATTCCAAAAAAGTCACAGACATATCCTGACACACTTTAAGTATTCAAAAAACTTTTTATGTTGCTTTTCTGTGCCTTCTGCTTGAATAGATTTTGCCTCTCAGTACAGCCTGTAATAACAGCTCCTTATTGTTCCTTAATTACCCTATTTTCCAAAACAGATTTTCTAAATAGAAACTAACATAACTACATCTCACTGCTCAAATTTGCAGTTCAGTTAACCCACCTATACAAACGTGTCATGTTAACAAGCAAAAAAAAAATCCTGGTTTTAGGATTTTTCCTTAGATACTATGTAATTATGTAGAAAAACTTTCGGAAAAAAAAAAAAAAAAAAAAAAAAAGGTTGCATCCCTGCAACAAGTAAAGAAATTGGAGCATCAAACTGTACTGTGGGGAGAGGGGGAGAGAAAAAAAAAAAAAAAAAGCATGCCTTTGGAACAACACATACAAAGAAGAAAAGACGGATACAATCGTTTTAGAAATTATTTTGCAGGGTTTGTTATTCCTTTTCCAAACATGAATGGTGTTGATTTTCTCTTGTATTGTCCAACTTTAAGTGTAACCTTCAAAGAATATGCCTGAATATATTCCTGAAAGTTGGCAATACAAAAAATACTTGTTATTATTTACCTCGCCTACATTCCCTTGCCTTTTATCGGTTCCAAACCCATGGCCACCGGTTAAACCGATGCCCAGCGACCTGTGAATGTGGCCCTGCAGAGACCAAGCACGGATTTTGAGGCGTCTCTGCCGTTTCTACCGCTCTACAAGCGAGTGAAAGGACTCGGGATCTACTTTAAAATCTGTCCCCCGACTACTTGCAGGATTATCCTTAGGTAACACTGAGGTTCTATGGGTCTGTCACGCCTACTCCTGTGAGCGGAGTGGCGTACCGTGGTGCCCGTCCCTCACAGCCCGCCTCCATTTCCCGCCCCTCACCTGGGGCCGCCGCCGCCACTCCCCTTCCCGCACGGGGCGCGGCACAGCAGCCACAAAATGGCGGCCGGCCTCCATCACCGGCGAACCGCCCGGTGACCCCTCGCGACCAATCACACACCGTCGTTCTGACCACGTGATCACCACCAGGACTACAACTCCCATCGCGCCTAGCGCTGCCCCTGTTTCCTTCCCCTCCTCCCTGCAGTGCCGCCATTTCCCAGAGGGCGCCGGGCCGCGCTGCGGGAAGGTCGAGCAGGGGAGAGGCGGTTAGCGCTCTGTGTCGCTATCATGCTGGCTGCCGGCGTCCGCAGGTTCGCCACCTCCGCCCTCCGCAGGAGCCACTACGAGGACGGGCCCGGGAAGGTACCGTGAGGGAAATGGAGGAGGCCCCGGCCCGCTGCGGCGCGGCACGAAGGTCGTGGGGCAGGCCTCGGCCCGTGGATGGGGATGGGGGTGCTCGGCTGAGGGAGGGTTGTGAGGGTTGTGGCTGGAGGCAAGCCTGGGACTGACTCCGAGAGCCGAAGGGGGGCCTGCGCTGCCTTGGGTTTGCTCAAGGTGAGCTCGTCCCTCAGTCATCTCCGGGAAGGTGTTGGCATTTAATCGGGTTTTAAGGTTCCGGGGAGCTGGATGTCCTTGTGAGGAGCAGAATGAATGCTCTGCTACTTCTGCAGCTGGTAACCAACGGGATTTAGAGTCTGGAGATAGTGCTGTTATGGCCGCAGCAAGCAAGGTGATGCAGATGACTTTGGTGTCCTTCCCTGCAGCCTTCTGGTTCTGTGGTACAGATGATGAGCTTTTGCAGTATGAGGAGAAACAGTGATACTGTAAACGCTTTCTGATGTACCTTTGTGCTTAGTGTGCTTTTAAAATCTACATCTAAAGCTTAATTTCATATACTTTACACGATGAAAACGTTCTTTGTAATAAAAATAATTAAGCAGTGGAAAGAGTTGCCTGGAGGCTGTGGGGTCTGTGCCCTCAGGGGCATCAAGACATTTACAGTTGACTGGACAAGCCCTTGACCAAACTGGTTTCTTTATTCCTTAATGTGAATTGGTGATGGGAGGGGTATTGGACAAAATGACTTCCAGAGGTCACTTCCAAACTATTGCAAGGACAGGGTCAGTTGGCCTGAAAGGAAGGGAAAATGTTCTGAGAATGAATATTTGCAGTCAGTTGTAATCTACCTGTTAGCACTCTGGGCCTCTCACTGCTGTCAAGCAAATGAGGAAGTAATTAAAATGTACTATATTGATTGCAGAACTAAAATTCATTTTTTCTTTTCTAGAACCTTCCATTCTCTGTGGACAACAAATGGCGATTACTTGCAGTAATGTGTGCATTCTTTGGAAGTGGGTTTGCTGCCCCTTTCTTTATAGTCAGACACCAGCTTCTTAAGAAATGAAGGGGACAGACTGTAATCGCACTAACTGGGTAACTGGTTTTGTTTGTTATTCTAGCAGAGTGATCAAAACTGAGCTTGAGAGAACCTAAACTTCATTTACAAGCTTTGTAACTTTTAATACCTCCCAGACCAGTTGCTTACAGTTTGTGGCTTGGAGTTCCCTCTAAACTTAAATGATGAGCAGGCTTAAGTTTGCTCTGCTGGGCTGCGGAACTCATTGATTTGTGAACTTTGCCTGCCCCAAAGCCACACCTCTCTGAGTGCAGCTTCTTGATAGTCTTAAACTGGTTTAACTGGCAGTGGAGTGGTACTAAATTGGATAATAAGTATAAAAGAAATACTTTTGAGAAAACAAACCTATACCTCATAAAATGTGTATGGATATCTGGCATATGTGATGTAAACAAAACAGTATGAGAATCTGTGATACTGTAAACGCTTTCTGATATGCCAGTTAAAACTCAAAACAAAATCTCTTTAGTTCCAGTTCGACAATGTCAAAACAACCACAACACCAACATAAAACATTCCTATTTATTTGTAAACTGCACTTAGCATAAGATCATTAACAGCAGATGCTGTTAACTGATGCTGATGATATTTTTGAAGACAAAACAAGCCTCAGCCATTGTTCCAGCCTCTGGAAGTATGCTACTTTCATTCGGAAGTCCACTTCTGTTTATCTTAAACTGATTCCACTTTGGAAATACCTGATGTTGTTAATTCTCTAATCTGAGAAACAGTATTTTTGAAGAGCAGGGATGACTATGTTAGTTTTTGGAAGGAAATATAGTGATTGCTGGAATGTCAGAATTGGCACAAATTGTAAAGTCACCTGTATAATGCTTTTGCCAACCTGATGGTTTTGTCTCTTTAAACTTAAAGAGGGGACCTGTGCAGTATTAAAGTATTTAGGAGTGTACATGTTCATATACGTAAAGGCCTTTACTGCAGAAACTCGTGGTGGATAAATTAAAGCATGTTAAAACTAAAATATATCATCAAGGTTAAATTATTCCTATAGCTTGTTCTAGATGCAGAGGTTTAAGAGTCCTTAAACTTGTTAATTCTTCTACGTTTTCTTGCAGAGTCGAAGTCTTCTATACGGCAACTTTAAATGGAAAAAAGGATATCTGCAATTGTGTACCATGCTGGAGGTGTCTAAATAAATGTCAAATCTGAAGGTCCCGGGCTGTGTATTTTGTGAAATTCTTGCAGTGCTTTTTACAACTGGTTTACACTGCGAAGCCTTTCAAATTGCAGTCTATTGACATTAAGTTAAACTCTAGTATTCTAGGGACATGGAAACATCCAGTCTCAAAATTGAAGTGGGCTTAAAGTAGCTGGCTGAATGTTTAAGTAGTTTTACTAAGCTATGTGGTCTTCTCTGATAGTCTTTGGACTAATCGGAGAATAACTGTTTGGGATAGATTATAGCCTATATACCTGACAATATGGGTATACTGTCACCATAATCCATGCTGCATGTGTTTTCAGTATTTTGGGCTGATTAGTTGAGAACATTTTATTTGACTTTGCTTTTACAAAGTCATTCTGAAGAGCTTGTGTTTACTGTAGCTCCTTCCTGTGCTGCATTACTGTTGCTGTGTGCCCTTCAGATCTCATTAGCCTTCACACTAAGATGATGCAGTAGCCTTGAAAACAAGTACAGCAACAGTAACTACAACATTGAATCTTTGCTGCCAATGTTTTCTAGTCAGTATCTTACCAAGACTTTGATATTACTTCAAATTAGTAGCTGTTTGGAAAGAATTGATAGCTTTACAGTTGAAGCTGTAGTTTCTACATGCAAAGTCATGCCTAACATTGGGCCTGTGTAGTGGAGATCAATCAAAATATTGAAGAATGCTGTCAGGATACCTCTTCCAAGTGGAGTATATGTTTAAATTAAGAGTCCCGTTGACAGCATGGGTAGAAAGTTGTTTTAATCTCCACTTTCCTTATGACTACCTCATTGGCTAAATAGTAACTGAAAAGCACTAATGTAACCCAGTAATTGTTACTGTGACCGTAATCATTGAATATCCCAAGTTGGAAGAGACCCATAAGGATCATCGAGTCCAACTCCTGATAATATTAATTATTTATAATAATGTTAAATGGTAACTATTCTGAGTTGCTTTCATTAAGTGATGCTTTCTGGTTTACTTTTTCCCCTAAAACAAGTCCCATCTGTTCCAGTAGTGTATTCAATATAGCTTGCAACATGTCAGCCATTCGACTGGATGATTGCTTTTTAATAGTTCAGGTTCTGATGATACAGTTCAAATCTGTACTAATAATAGTGTTATCAGATACTACCAGTAGAAGTGTATATAACAGCAATTAAACACCACCTAATATTTGAAGTGATTGAGCTGGGAACAAAAGAAAATGATACTATCTGTTGCCAAATTTATCAGTATACCTAAAAGGAAGCTTTATGAAGCATGGTGATTTTGATTGGAAAAAAATAGCAAAGGCTGCAAAGAAGGGACTGAAGAAAAGTCTCAGAGGAAAGATCCCAAGCAGCTATATAGGATTCGGTAAGAATGCTGTATGGCCACAGCTGAGGTATAGTGAGGTGTAATGGTATATGGTATAGCTTATTTCTTGCTGAGTATGCCCCTGCATCTCAAAAGAGCAACCAGTGTGTTTATTTGCATTGGTAACAGAATGATGTGACACCAGGAATCTTGAAAAGTTGACCATGTGTTGGTCGAATGTCAGGACTTCTTACAAGAACTTAGGTGCTACAAAAATAGCCTTTTTATGCAAAAATCAAAAGGGAGCTCCTAAATGACAAAGTAACTTGCTTCCTATTGCAGATGAGGAAGTTGAATGTACTTGTAGCTGGGTGATTTCCATGATGAACCTGTTTTTGTCTGTGCAAGGCAAGTTAATAATAGAAGCCTGCTGCAGAATCACACGCTTTGTATCTGCAAGAGAAATCTATTTACACCTATCATTGAATCTATTCTTAAGTTAAATAGCTTTTTGTCTTAATTTTCCCCTCAACTCCCAAGTGCTTGATGCATTTGAAGAGATCCAGCGTCTTCTGGGAAAGTTCGTTTTGTGGGCTGGGCAAACCAGTGCCTTTAATCTGCTTAAAACAAGGTCTCCCTTCTTCACCTCCTCAACCAAAGAATCATAGAATGGCTGAGGCTGGAAGGCACCTCTGGAGATGATCTGGTCTAACCCTTTCTTGTAATCTTGTACTGGGGAGCCCAGACCTGGACACAACACTCCAGGTGAGGCCTCACCAGGGCTGAGTAGAGGGGAAGGATCACCTCCCTTGACCTGCTGGCAACTCTCTTCCTCACGCACCCCAGAATACCAATGGCCTGCTTGGCCATGAGGGCTCATGGTCAGCCTGCTCTCCTCCCGGACTCCCAGGTCCCTCTCTGCAGAGCTGCGCTCCAGCAGGTCAGCCCCCAGCCTGTACTGGTCCTTGGGGTTATTCCTTCCTAGGTGCTGGAACCTGAACTTGCCCTTGTTGAACTTCATGAGGTTCCTCTGCCCAACTCCCCAGCCTGTCCAGGTACCTCTGAATGGCAGCACAGCCCTCTGGGTTATCAGCCACTCCTCACAGCTTTGTGTCATCTGCAAACTTGCTGAGGGTGCACTCGATTCCATCGTCCAGGTTGTTGATGAATGAGTTGAACAGGACTGGACCTGATGCTGACCTGTGGGGGACACTGCTAGCTACAGGCCTCCATCTAGACCCTGCACCACTGACCACAACCCTCTGAGCTCTGCCATCCAGACAGTTCTCAATCCACCGTCCACTCACCTAGGTCGCGCTTCCTGAGCTTGCCTATGAGGATGTTATGAGAGACAGTGTCACCGCAGCCTTGCTGCAGTCAAGGTAGACCACATCCACCACTCTCCGCTCATCTACCCAACCAGTCATCCCATCACAGAAGGCTATCAGATTGATTAAGCATGATTTCCCCTTGGTGAATCCATGCTGACTACTACTGATCACCTTTTTATCCTCCACATGCTTGGAGATGACCTTCAGGATGAGCTGTTCCATCACCTTTCCAGGGATAGAGGTGAGGCTGACTAGCCTGTAGTTTCCTGGGTCCTTCTTCTTGCCCTTTTTGAAGGCTGGGGCAACAGTGGCTTTCTTCCGGTCCTCAGGCACCTCTCCTGTTCTCCGTGACCTTTCAGAGATGATGGAGAGTGGCCTAGCAATAACATTGGCCAGCTCCCTCAGCATGCATGGTTGCATCCTGGTGGGGCCCATGGATTTGTGGGTGTCAGGATTGCCTAAATGATATCTAGCCTGGTCCTCTTCAGCCAAGGGAAAGTCCCCCTTTCTCCAGACTTCCTCTCTTGTCTATAGGGTCTGAGACTCCGGAGGGCTGGTCTTAGCAGTGAAGACTGAAGCAAAGAAGGGACTCAGCAACTCTGCCTTCTCTATATCTTTCATCACCAGGGCACCTGAATGGATTTAGCAGTGGGCCCTTGTCTTCCGTTTTCTGCTAATGCATTTGAAGAAGTTCTTCTTGTTGTCCTTGCAATCACTCTCCCTTGCAATGGGCCTTGGCCTTCCTGGTCACATCCCTGCATACTCTGACAGTGTCCTGATATTCCTCCCAAGTGGCCTGTCCTTTTTTCCACATGCTGTATAATTCCTTCTTCTGTTTTAGTTTTGCCAGGAGCACCTTGCTCATCCATGCAGGTCTCCTGCCCCCCTTCCTTGCCTTCTTTCTTACAGGAGTATACTGATCTTGAGCTGGGAGGAAGTGAAACTTGAATACTGACCAGCTGTCTTGGACCCCCCTTCCTTCTAGGGCCCCAATCCATGGGATTCTTCCAAGTAGGTCCCTGAAGAGGCCACAGTTTGCTCTCCTGAAGTCCAGTGTTATGATCCTGCTTTTTGTCCTGCTTCCTCCTCGTGAAATCCTGAACTCCACCATCTCATGGTCACTGCAGCCAAGGCTGCCCCCAGCCTTCACATCTCCAACCAGCCCTTCATTGTAAGTGTAAGGTACAGCAGCACACCTCTCCTTGTTGGCTCCTCCACCACCTGTGTCAAGAAGTTATCATCAGTGTTCTGCAGGAACCTCGTGGAGTCTTCGTGCCTAGCTTTGTGGGCTTCCCTGCAGACATGAGGGTGGTTTAAATCCCCCATGAGAACCAGGGCCTGTGACTGAGAAGCTACTTCCAGCTGTCTGTAGAAGGCTCCATCTATCTCCTCCTCCGGATCAGGTGGCCTGTAGCAAACTCCCATAACAGTGTCAGCCATGGTAGCCTGCCCTTTAATCCTTACCCATAAGCTCTCAAGTCACCCTTCATCCACCCCTATGCAGAGCTTGATGCACTCCAGTTGCCTTCTCACATAAAGTGCAACTCCACCACCTCGCCTTCCTGGCCAGTCTTTCCTAAAAAGCATGTAGCCCTCCATGACAGCATTCCAGTCATGTGAGCTATCCCACCATGTTTCCGTAACTGAGATGAGATCGTAGCCTTGTGACCTCACACAGGTCTCCAGTTCATCCTGTTTATTCCCCATGCTACGAGCATTGCTATACAAGCATTTCAGGGAGGTGATCAACCCTACAGGTTTCCTGGGAGGGGTGGAAGAGGATCCTTTGTATTCATGTCCTGCACTCACTTCCCTGGCTGTATGCACCCACTGGAGGCATCCTGACTTGAGGCGTTTTTCACTATCTACCCCATCCATGTAACTTTCCCCTTCCTTCATCTTTCCCAGTCTAAAGCCCTCCTTACCAGGTTGGCCATCCTGTTAGCAAAGACATGCATGCCCCTCCTAGTGAGGTGGACCCCATCTCTATTCATCAATTCTTGATCTTCAGACAGGGTTCTCTGGTCATAGAAACCAAAACTGTTGACACCAACAGCAGTACATCCAGTCATTAGCTTGGAATATCCAGCTCCTCTTCCTCCCATCCTTCCCCCTCACTGGAAATATTGAGGAAAAAATGACCTGAGCTCCCAGACCCTTGATCACTATGCCCAGAGCTCTGAAGTCCTGATTGATGTTTTTTAATTTACCCTATACTTTTTCTCTTTAAATATTTATTTGATCTGGGTGGATTATTTTTATTATAATTTTAGATAATATTTTTAATCTTCTTCTGTAATGTATTCTAAAGCTGTAATCTTTTTTTTTTTTCATAGTAGTGTTACATTGATGGATCATAGTCATTTATGAACAAAAAGGTCTAAGAGGTGCTAGTTAATGAATTTTCAAACTAGGACCCTTTTTCCAACCCTGTTACCAACTTGCAAAAATTACCAATATGAAGCACAGTAGCCATAACCTTACATATCCTGCCATTTTTATATATAATTTGTGTAAGGCATTCCCTGGGGGAATGATATGAGCTTCCACTGTGTTGATGGTGGTTGTCCACTTTCGCATACTTCTACTACTCATGGTGTGCTGGTAAGAATGATACAAAAACTAAGCCACATCATTCCTGCTTTGAATAAGCTGACTAAATCACTTGATAAACTATTGCTTGATAAACCCATGTTCATGTTGTCCCGTTATTAACTGATCTTTCATTTAAGCAGAAAGTTTAGTAAAACTGTAGTCTTTTTAATCTGCTCAGTTAATTTTCTCAAGCTTTCTTGAATGTTAAGTATACTTGCTGATTTTGATCCGTGCAGTTCTCCAGTTTTTAATTTGTATTTTTAATAGAAATCTGCTCGTTGTAAGTTTCAATATGAGCCGCCATATTCTCCATTCATTGTAAACTCCATTTATTTTTACATGCCTTCAAAGCCATAATTAGTCCCCCTAGATTTGATCTATTTCTCTATATGACTTGCTCGGGCATTTTGCAGTAATTTCCAAGTCCCATCAATTACCAAGTCTGTAAGTTCTCTCTCTGACTTGGCAACTGGTTCCCTTAGGTTTTCAGACCTTTTGCTTCTGTAATAGAAACATTAACAGATCTGTTTTGACCCAAATATTTATACAAACTGAAGCATTCTGCCTTTTACCACAACACATTTTTTACTACCAGATTATGTACAGTCTCGTCACTGTTCAGTAAAGCAAAGTATAAAACACTTCATTTGGTTGCTTGGCTGGAAAATACTGGTTGTCATACAGAGATACAAGGCTCCTATGGTTCCTATCCTTAATATTAGACACCTGACTCTAATTTCACAGAGACAAAATTCCAGATTGTATTTGGTTTTGGTTTGTTGGTTTTCATTTGATTCTTTATTTTCTGCTGTCATATGAATATCTTTGTTTATATTCTAGCTTGATTTTAGGAGCATATTCAGTCCGTAGAACACGTTCCTCCTTGAACCTTCTTTTTTTTTTTTTTAACTGCTACTCCTAAAGTGATTCTGGCCTAAATCTTATCCACCCATTCTATGAAAATCAGGTAGGTCTTTGAAATATTTGTACTACTAACCACTCCGTTGCATCTTTCCACTATGTCCTTTCATTCCTAGCTTCACGGGGTAGAAAGCCCCTCCATCACAGCAAAATGCTAGGGCAGACCAAGTGATAACCAATGGAAAAGCTCTCTGTGCTGGGATCAGGAAGCAATGCTGTTAATAACAATAATAATAATAATAACCCAAAAATAGTGTTCCATCATGCTCAGTTATACAATAGCTTGAGTATACACATAATGAAATACTTATTTTTAAAAACTTGACTTGTTAGAATATAAAACAAATGAAAGAAATGAGGTGGGAAAATAAAACAGGCTTGATGTTGCAGGCAAAAAGTAGTACGTAAATAGTGCTTTTCTGTCATTAAAATTGTACAGAGGAAACTAGACAGTGGTTAAAGGACATCTGTGTGAATGGTAACATTTTTGGCTTGCTAGATGTGAAAAAAAAATCCTTTGCATTCTCTGATTATTTTTTTTTTTCAATTTTCTTGTCATAATTTTCCATTTCACAAAGTCTATTTTGGCTCAAACTCAGGAATTTCACTTTTGTTTCCAGAGATGTTCACACTTCGGCATTTTAATGATGTTAGTTACCAGTAGTCTTAAAAACTGCTTGAACTTAAATGCAAGAAGATACAATTTAGATGTCTTCATATTTTAATACTTGGAGTCTTTCCAGCTTGAAGATCTTTCTGGCGTACTCTGGAACATTACTTTTTCTCATTCCCATAAACATAGCTGAATTTTCATAAAGTCTTTATAACAAGTGCTCTGCAGCTGCCAAATCAAGCATTTAGATGGGGAGAGGAAGTGTTTCAGAGGTCAGAAATGTTTAGAGGTAGAAAATAGTGAAAACAGCTATAGGATAGTGAAGCAATCTCCCAAATATATTTGCCTGATGAGTTTATATTATCTATCTCAGAGGTGTATAGAGGTAGCCGATTCTTAATATGATAGCAGATTAAATTCAGTTTTGACAACTGGACAGTGATAATGAAGTAATTTAAAGTTCTTGTGGTGGTGATGTATTGTGAAAGAGTCATGATTACTCAAGCATGAAAACATCTGTTGTGTACAGTGGTAATCAAAAAGGCAAGGACGGTGTAAAGCTCTTACAAAGAAAGGGATGATAAACATAATTGCAGGTATCCCAGTGATATTGTATGCGTAAGCGGCGTGCCATTTCTTGAACACCATGTGGAATGTTCTTATTCTACCCAGATATTGTTTGACGGGGAAAAAAAAAATCTAATAGTTTCAGACATGGAAAGGTTCCAAGCTGAAGGAGGATAAAACTATTAGAGCTTTTTAGTTTAGCAAAAGATGTTAGGAAAATGATATCTTCTCTAACTCATCCACATCTTAAAAATATTACTATTTCCAATAAGGAGAATTCACAGCTCACAGCTCCAAGGCGTGATTTCCATGGAGGGTAAGGGACAAAAAGATTTTGTTTGTTTATTTGGAGGGCAGAGCAGATAGAGCATCAACTTACTGCTACATCAGTAAGCAATACACTTACGTACGGTAAGGAAATTTAGTATTGAATGGGAGGGAGGAATGAAGGACTTGTGTTCAGTTATATAAAACGGGGTAAATATTTTTATATGGTGAAAAAAAAAAAAATATATATATATATAGGTTTTCCAGTTCAAATCTTCCTGGATTTCCTATTCAGCAATTAACCTCACAACATATCTTTTTCAGATCCAATTTTCAGAGAAGAATGGGCATTAGATAAAGAACAGATTAGATTAGATAAAGAACAGTAATTCCAAGTTGTGTTCATCTATGCCTGAAAGAACCTGGTATTAGCTTACGTTGGAGATAGGATACTGGATTTGATGACCTACACTCTTGAACCATTGTGCACAACCCTTACATAGTAGATCTGCATATAAGTACAAGAGAAATCTAGGCTAAGGCTACTTTTTCTTGCTCTAAAATTTACAATTTGAACTTTTAAGATACTGACAGCCATTTGAAGTGATACATTACCCTATATAATAATTGGAGCATGAATTACAAAGCAGTGATCTTTTAACTACCAATTAGATAGTTAAGTAAAAAATCAAAATCTTTTCTAATTTAAGTTGCTATTCCTTTCCTTTCCTTTCTTTTTTTTTTTTCCTTTTTTTTTCTTCCTTTTTTTTTTTTTCCTTTTTTTTTTCCACTCCTCTGGTCACAAAAAGTTTACTTAGGTTACTGAGGTTAACGTAGGAAACTGAAACAATTTTGAGGTACATAAAGAGATTGCGCTTGAGGAAGAAAATATGGAAGTAGAGATGTGGTTGTCATGACAACCAAATTAGCAGCCGTTCTTGTTGAACATAAGCAGTGGATGAGCGCTCGGACAGTATTGTACTGGCCAACACATGAAAATTATTTTTGTTCTTCAAAGATAAAGGTCATGTATACAATGTATTTCATTGTCTTGGCTGGCTTCCAGAGTCTCAATGTAGTGATATCATTGGATATTATTTAAAAAAATAACTACAACTAAGAAGAAAAGAGAGAGAAAGAGAGAAAGAAAGAGAGAGAGAGAGAGAGAAAGAGAGAGAGAGAGAGAAAGAGGAAGGGAAGGGAAGGGAAGGGAAGGGAAGGGAAGGGAAGGGAAGGGAAGGGAAGGGAAGGGAAGGGAAGGGAAGGGAAGGGAAGGGAAGGGAAGGGAAGGGAAGGGAAGGGAAGGGAAGGGAAGGGAAGGGAAGGGAAGGGAAGGGAAGGGAAGGGAAGGGAAGGGAAGGGAAGGGAAGGGAAGGGAAGGGAAGGGAAGGGAAGGGAAGGGAAGGGGAAAGAGCAAGAGAGCAAGAGAGAGAGAGAGAAAGAGCAAGACAGCAAGAGAGAGAGAGAGAGAGAGAGAGAAAGAAAGAGAAAATTAATTTTGTTGCTACCATCTAAAGGCAATGATTTTTTTTTCAATTTCATGAAAAAAAAATACAGTTATAGAAGGGTCAAATAATTCACTGAGTCATAAAAGAGCTGGGATATAATGCAGCCTGTCCAGTGCTATAGAGATATTCCTGCCTGTTCCCACCTCATCGGGACATGTTAAATAGCCATAAGTACTACATGTGATCATGATTTTCATGTGTCAAAATATTTAGAGTGGGGCAAAACAGCTTAATTCTCTACATTGAAATTGCAGTGGATATCAAAGGAACATGATAACACAATTTATTTTTATAGACATTGTAATTATGCCTCCAATTACCACTAAAAGACATAGGTAGAAAAATGTGAAGACTGCAGGTTTAGAGGGCATATGGTTTTGGAAACACAGACTTCAGGGTAGCATTTACTAGTTTACAGCAGATCTGGAATGTATTTCTGAAGTGACAGTGAGCGTAGGATTCTCTCTGCAGATGGGAATGCATGCAATTAATCATTGTTCCAATTAAATAAAACATAAAGGTAGAATTGCCCCTCCTCTGTGGTATCCGTAGGTTTTATCAGAGCCAGCTGTGCTAATGGCCTGTTCCTGCAAACTGCGAATGTCAGCCTATGACCAATTTCCTAACCCAAGACTGTTTGCTCTGATTATAGCAAGAAGATAAATGTTAGTCGCTGTCTAGGATGATATGTTCAGTAAGTTTGACTTGCATTTAAATGAGTTTAAAATAATAGTATTTGCTGGAATTAATGTGATCCACTGCTCCATTTTCTCTTGCAACATCCCATGAATAATATTAATTTTTTTTCTGTGGTTGTACCACCTTTTTCATTAGCTATGTAGAGCATGCAGCTCTTTGAAAAATGTCGGTGTATAAATAGCGTTGCTGAGAACCTAATTAAACCTCTAAGAGCCAGCAACAAAATGTGGAAATGTACCTTGCATGTACATTGCCGATGAAAAAAAAAAGAAAAACTTGTAAAAATTGTGATCGGTGGTGGAAGCGGAGGAGAGGGGGGGAAGAGTGTGATTTGAGGTTTTGTTTCTTTTTTCCACAATTTTGACTGCAATCAGAATTGCTCAAGGGTTCTTTAGACTAAGCTTAGCTGAAAAAGTGCTCCATAATTCTGGACTAAATATACTTTTGTAACTACAAAAGGAAAGATTTCATCCTTTGGGAAGGAAAAGCCAGTAGCCGCTAGCCTGCTGCATAATTCAGCACTGATATTTGCCTAAATTGGGCTTTGCAGCTAACCAAAACTATTATATCTTGCCTGAAGCAGCGGCAGGATAGGAGAAGAAAATAAGCAAACATATATATGCAGTTCATTAATATGAATGAGCAATTCTTTTTGCATGTGTTCACGAGCCATCCAGATAATTGAAAGTGAAAGCTAAAGATCTGTCTCGCTAAAGAAGATCCATCTCTTTAAGTCGTTGTCTGTCGGAGCTATTTTCTGACAGCCTCAAACACTGCTGCTTCAGATTTAGGGACAGCTAATTGGAAACTTTTCCCGGAGACATGCTCGTCCCCACGCTCCAGCACTGTGCGGGCAGTGCACCTGCTCCCTCACACCACGGCCATCCCTTTTTTTTTTTTTTTCCTGTTTGTTTTTCCAGACGCGGTGCTGTCCTCTGAATCCAATACTGCAGAAAACTGTTTCCAGCCAGCCAGCAGCAGTTATGCTATTAACTCACTATTATCTCAGCCTGCCGTCAGGAGCTCTAAATGCCTCTCCAGAGCCCGGCTGGCAGTATTTCAGTGCGAGCTTTCCAAAGCGGGGGGGTGCCAGGGTTTTTTTTTGGCGAGGATGGGGTAAAAAGGCTGGTGACCCCTATGTAATCTCTTCCTTTTCTCCCTCTGAAGTGGCAGGACAAAGGGAGAGGTGTTTTGTAAAAGCATTTAGATACAACATCATTTAGCTTGTCATCACTGTCACTCCCACTCTAAGCACCTCTGCCCAGCATGTAATGCAAAAGGGACCTTTGAAGATTATCTGTAGGGTAATTAACAAACTGAAGGTGCAACTTCAGAATTACTTCAACTTTATTTAATTCCTGCTTTGACATTGCTTTCACCTTAGAGCAGCCCTACACCAGTTTAATTTAAATTTACCTATAAAATGAACTTACATAAACCAATGTAAATTCTAGTTACTCTTAGTTCTAAGTATGTCAGAGAAAAAAAAAAAATTAACTAGTAAAACTTTAACTAGTTCATTTTTTTGAGAATTTCATTCAAGTTAATTTTCCAGATATTGCAGTGGAGGCAACTGTAAGAATGGGATGTGCAAAACCCAGAAGTCCGAGCAAAGCAGCAGTACGCTATCAAGCACAAGGATGGGGCTCAGATCTCCCATTTGTCTGAGTTGATCTGGGTGCCTCCCTTGTAGTAGCAAGGTGGGAGCCATGCCTAAGGTAGTGGACATGTCCAACAGCTTTTAGTGGTTCAGTTTCCATTTAATTATAAAAAGCCCCTAACTTGATGATCAACCTAATATTATCTGCAAGAGGACTTGAGGGGGGTGGTTGCCCCCCTCAAAGTTTAAGTACAGTTGTATACAATTTGTGTTTTATATTTATTACAACACAAACTCAGGTCTCTTCTCTCCTAGTAAAATGCCCAAACCATCCTTCCTGTGCAGCAGATGCTAAACAATCCTTGAAAAGTCATGTTGCTCCAGCAGGTGGTATTGAGAGAACAATCTCATCAGTAAACTTGAGCAAAGCATGCTCTCAATAAGCTACAGGAGATCACTAAAAACTAAACTTGGGTCTCCACATTCGGTATAAAAGCTCCCTCGGATGGGTGGAGACCCCGTACTGGTGCTTTCTCCAACTAAATGTGGATCCCCCTCGAGCAGCTATGTGAACACCCTCTAAATCAGGACATGCAGGAGAGAAAACAACCAGAGATTCTGCTTTTGAAAATGGCATTACTGTCAGATACAAATTCTTGAAGGTTTCATGAAATTATAGGAGAAGAAAAATACAATATGTCAGCAACTGAAAACATTCCTTTTACAAACCTGCCCAGCAATTTTCAGTTAAGATTACTAAATAAAACCTCTGGTCTCCCTTAGAAATCAGTGACCTTTGAAAAGTTACTGACAAAACGGAAATACAAGACAACTCAAGGTAAGTTTACAGAGGGAAAGAAAAACAGTTGAAACTATCTCAGTGAGGATGGGAAAGTGGAAGGCACTGCCAGATGAGAGATGCTAAGTTAAGGCTAGAAAGGCCCACATTGGCAACAGAAATAAAACTGCCAGAAGGGTCTTTGTCCACCCACCAGATGGAAATAAAAAGGGAAAGGAGAGGGAAGAAAAGGGAAGGAGAGGAAAGGAGAGAAAAGGAGAGGAAAAGGAGAGGAAAGGAGAGGAAGGGGAAGGCAAGGAAAGGCAAGGAAAGCATGAAAGGAAAGGAAAGGGAAATTTGGACCTAATTTTCTCCCAGGTAATTCTCCTCACTCTCCCATTCACCTTCACAAGGAGGTGAATCTCCACTGTGCTTTCTCTACAGTTTAGATGTTATGACATTAACTGTTACTGAATTAGGCTCTCTACAGTCACCGGAGGAATGCAAAAATAAAGCAGCAGAGTGGATCTCCTTATTCTGGCTTGTATTTTCTAAATTGTTGGTGATCCAAGGTATTCAGTTGTGAATCTTCAATCTGAAGTGGTTCAGATGGGTCCTTTTTTTTTTTTTTTTTTCTCAGAAAAAGCCTGCCAATCCACTTTGGGAACACCAAATCTATGTGCAGGGCATGCAAAGATATATTCCCAAAAATTAGAAGTTATGAAACTGACAATCACTTAGGAAAAAAAATGTCCTATTTAAAATGTCCTGTATTTAAAAAAAAATATTTTGTTGCTTACCTTAACCCCAAACTTTTTCTTTCACTCAAATTTGTGTCATCTCACTAGCTGTTTTGATGAAACTGAAAAACTGAAACTTGAAAGCTGAAGTTTCTCCATGGCTAGCAATACATAGGAAACACCGATGCTCTTCCCATTTGGCGCTAGTGATTGGCTCCAATTCAACAGCTGACACTTAAATTTTTTCCAGTCTTCTAGTAGAACTCAAAAGTCAAAAGCATTTTCGAAGGCAATATGCCATCTGGTCTTGTAACGTGTCTGCTACTCAGTCAGGATATCAAAATTCACTGCTCCCTCCCCATCCATCATAATCCTCTGCAGGTTCTTTTTGTCACGTTGTGCTTCATTTTGTCTTAGAAAGATAGTAAATTCAGAAAGCAAGGAAGCAAAGTCTGGCATCACAGGGGGAGTACAGAGCTGCAGCTCACATCTGCAGGGAGAAAATGAGAAAAACAAAAACTCAGCTTGAGCTGACACCGGCCACCATGGTGCCAGATGGCCAGAAAAGGCTTTTTCAAGTGTATCAACAGCAAGAGGCCAAAGAAAAACATTGGACTGATACTTTTAGTTGATGGTCAGGTAACAAGCAAGAATAAGGAAAAGGCAGAGGAAAAGGAGGACCATGTCTGAGAGAGCAGCGACTTTCCACCTGCGGTCACTGAAATTGTGAGAGAATGGCAGTATCAGCTCAGTGTTCCTAAGTCCGTGGGGCCTGACAGGATTCAGCCCCGAGTGGTGAAGGAATCAGTGAATGGTATTGCTGGATCCCTCTCAACCAGTTACCAGAAGCCATGGGAGACACGGGAGATCCCTGCCTATCGGAAGCTAGCCAACATTATACCCATGCACACGAAGGGCGCAAGAGAAGACCCAGGAATCTACAGTCCCTGAGGAAGTTACAAAGATTGTCCTGGGGGATCGTGGAACGCATTTAAAGAACAAGGCTATTATCAGGCCTAGTCAGCATGGGTTCATGAAGGGAAAGGCCTGCCCTGGTAATTTGATCTCCTTCTATGATAAGGTTACCTGCTTGGCAGATGAAGGGAAGGTGGCAGACATAATCTTTCTTATTTTAGTAAGATATTTAGATATTGTCTGTCACCACATCCTGGTCAAAGAACTGACTGGATCGTAGAGCCCGACGGGTTGCAGTGAACAGGGCTACGTTGGGCTGGCCGCCGGTCACTAGCAGTGCTCCCCAGGGCTCAGTTCTGTTCAATATTTTTATCAACGATCTGGATGCAGCTGTGCAGACCATCCTCAGCGAGTGTGCTGACGATACCCAGTGGGGAGATGCTGTTGACTCTCTAGAGGGCTGAGAGGCCTCGCAGAGGGATCTGGATACACTGCAGCATGGGCTGTTGGGCAACAGCATGAAGTTCAACAAAAGAAAATGCCAGGTACAGGCACAGACTGGAGGATGAGTGGCTGCAGAGCAGCCCTGCAGAAAGGGGCCCGGGGGTGCTGGTTTTTACCAGTTGTTTTCAGACCTTGGAGAAGATAAGTGCATTTCTCGAGATACATGCTGTACTGTGTCTGGCTGGGATAGAGTTAACTTCCCAGGAAGTGTCTGAATATCCCCTGCTGATGTGAAGTAGAGAGTACATTTTATTTATTTATTTATTTTTTGCTTCCGTGGATGACCTTTGCTTTTTGTCATTAAAAAGCCTTTATCTTGACCCATGACGAATTTTTGTTGTATTTACTCCATCTTGCTGAGGAGGGGGAGTGAGGGAGTGTCTGGGTGAGCACATGGTGATCAGCCAAGATCAACCCACCACGTATGTATATTTTTTAAAAAAATGCAGAATTCCTATAAAAAGTGCAGTTGGTTTTGGTTTGCCAGTGGAGCTATAAAATAGAAGTTAGATATATTCTAAGGCTAGCTAATTAAGAAATTATTTTGAATTTCTGATGGACTGAAAAGCATTTGTACAAGAAGAAAGAAAAGCAAAATTATGTCAATGTGTTATGCCACAATTTTATTTAACACTATTTGATGCATCTTTCTGTAGTCATTGATTTTCTTCCTATTTTTGTATGTGTATCTTGTTGTAAGGATAGTAATTTACAGCACTGTCTGAAGTGCTCAGAGTTGCTCTCTGTTACAGACAAACAGTATTTGTTACGTAGGAATAAATATGCTCAGATTGAAGAAATTAAAATTATTTGTAAAACTTTCCAATTAACATTTTCATCTATCCTGTACTGGTTACCCATAAAACATAACTTTCCTATAACTTCATTCGCTGCACTGAATTATTACTTAAATAGCACTGCAACATCCGAATAAAGTTGTCTAATTCTTACTTCATTTATTTGTTCAGTTAAAGTGGTCTTGTATAAAAGTCCAAAGGACTGCAATCATCTTCATGCCTCAGTTTATCAGCAGGCAGTGTTTTTACACTGTTGTGTTGCTATAATAAAAATTATATGGTTTTGACAAAAAAAATAGATTTTCTTGACAGTTACCAAAGAAAAGGGAAAGATTTCCAAGGGAACAGTTCAGCAGATATTACACACCCATTCAAAGAGAAGTCAAAAGACCAGAGTACTCCTTCATTTAGTGAGGCTCAGAATTAGAGGCCTTTTCATGTAGGTTTGCACAATTGCTTGATTTCTCTGCAACGCCTAGAAAATAATTTGTTAAATGTCCGAGTTTTCCCTAATATACCGCTTGTGTCTAAAACATCACTTGTCATAAAGAAATGACCTTTCCATGAAGAACACAATTGCTGCTTACGTCTTTTTAAACGCTGATAAATTACATCAGACCAAAAGAATATCACAGTTTATTGTACAAAATAAAAAAGTATATATGCAACATCAGGTAACTTCACAACCTCCGAAGAATAAACAATTGAAGTCATAATCGTTTCTGCATTCCTGAAAATGTCAACCAAATCAAACATCTGTCATGCCAGATAAGGAAAGGTGACTTACTTAATATACTTAGCACTCTGCTCAGCCTTGAAAAGGTCACTCGGATTTTAACAAGCAGTGCTTACTTTACTGGCTTCTAGCAAATGACCACGTAGTGACAATAAAGCGATGACCACATTTGGTTCCCCTTCAAATGACATATTTGATTAAGATAACACATATTAGCACAATCTGTTTCATGTTTTTTTTGGATGTGCTCTAACCTTTTCAATTACAATGGACTTTATAAAATAAAAACATTTTTACCAAAGCAATGTTCATAACCCCCAGTCCCATCCCACCAAAATGTGCATAGCAATCTAGAACAGTTGACTTGAAAGCTGCCAATTTACACAACAGACAACATACAAAGGGAGCATTTATTTTTCTGCTATCTTCCATGGCAATAAACAAAACCTGTACACAGCTCAATTGTGGCTTCAAGCCACCACCTACAAGCAGGTATTGCTCATTTGCCAAGAGCACAAACACTAACCATCCTTTTGATCATATTTTGGCTTCCTGCACCAGGCTCCTTGATCCAGTCCTGAATCCTGTCAGAAATGACTCATGGCAAGTGTTGCTTGTTATCCTCACTGACCTACACCAAAAGGCTGTTAGGACAGCCCAGGAATGTCTCCCTTTGCACAGAGCTATTTAGCTGAAAAAACATCTTTTGAAACCATTCTCAATAACCTTCATTATTCTCCTGTTGGCCTGTACCCAAAATAATTGCTGATTTCAGTGAGACAGAGACATTTAGGCGTAAACACAGACACAGTATGGAAGAGAGGATCATGCCTACTTCACCAGATGGTGCTAAGGCATGGGCTACAGCCCCTGGATCATGCAGTCAATTTTTTGTTTGATGGCTATTGCAACCTAATGCAAGAATGTAGTGCATTGGGTCTATTTGACCACTAAAAAAATAAAAATAAAATAAAATAAAATAAAATAAAATAAAATAAAATAAAATAAAATAAAATAAAATAAAATAAAATAAAATAAAATAAAAGTATTAATACTCCTGATACTGATTAGTTGGTTTTCTTCCTCCTTAAAACATAGAAACTCATCCTGAAAGATACTATACTACAATAGTATAGGAGATCCAAATAATCAATGTATTTCACAGACTGGTTGGCAGGTTAGAGTTAGCACAGATGCACAAATTAGTTGATCATGTCTCTGGACAGCTGGTGGGAGCTCGCCCAGCTCTCTTTTCTCTCTTCTCCTCCCAAGTATCTGACTCCTGAGCCAATTCTGGGAGCTGGCTCCAGAAATTCATTTATAATCTATGGGGGTAATGTGGGAGGATAAAACAATATTCTGAGAAGGTCTGTGCTTTGTGTAAAGGTGAATTTGAGTGCTTCAGATGTCTAAATTATCAGAGCACTTTTACAAATCTCATGAGCTGTTCTTCCTTTCCACTCATTTCTGGCAGACGAGAGTCATTCCCCCACTGAGCCTGATACTACTTATAGAATGATTTTACATCCCAAAAGGATTACAAAACACTTCATTAACTCTTGGTTTATTTCACACCTGCCAGTAATGGAAATGTAGATTACAACCCATTGTGCCAAGGTTGATCACTGCTCCCCTGAGGTAGGACAAGCAGGTCTGTGTATTCAGTCCATTCCTGAAGGACTACCTTGGAGAAAGGAGGCTGAATTTTCTCTGGTACTCAGCTAATTGAATAGCCAGGGTTTGCACAGGATTGTTTACAGTTTCTCTCATTGCCTACTCCTCCTGTTTTAGAGTTTGACCTGTCCTGACCCTTTCTGCTCCTAGTGCATGATAGATACTGACATGCAAGGAGAAGTCAGGCTTGAGGTGGAATATGGCATCACTGTGAGGTGCTGGCCTACCTTATCTAGAACAGCTCGTTCGCATGATTTGCTCATGTATGCATATTTGCATGCAAAGCCATCCTACAGTATTTTGCACAACACAGTTCCAGAGATAAATGGCAGCAGAATTGATCAAGAATTACACATCAGGAAGAAATGATGCATATTCTTTCTTGATATCCGAATAATTGACCAAATGGAATCTAAAATAATTTCAATACGAAGAGTAAAGATAAGTATCTTCAGAATAGATCAAATTACATCTACAGTCTTTCTTCAAAATCCATATAATTGTAATTACATGTGCAGAACAGCACCACCCATGGAGCTTGGATGGTGGTCCCTGGGCATGGGAGTAAATGTAGCTCATGGGGAAGGGTGCGGGTGACTGAGGCAGATCTGATGACTCAAACTAAGACAAGCAGTTAAATGGATAAGCGGATAAGAAGTAGGAAAAAAATGCAAAACTCAGGGCATGTGAGATTTCAGTTAGCAACAAGACAAAAATTTTTTGCCAGAAAACTATAGAATTGGAAGTTCTACAAATGAGAGAGGTGACACAAGTACGGTGTAGCCAGCAACTTATGTCTCATGACATAGTCACTCAGAAACATTCCATTTCAGTACTGCCAGGCAACTTCTGCTGAATAGAAAGTAAATAGTCAGTATTTCTCAATTCCATAATGATTAGGACCCCAAACAAACAGAAGGATTTTTTTTTTTCTTTTGGCAGAGTGTGTAACTCCATCGCAGAAGACATTGCTCCAAGGGAATAGAAAGTGCGGAAGAGATAGCAAAATGTTTAGACAAACAGGGCAGGCCCATCAATACAAAATAAACAACATGGCCCAAATTCAGTGTGAACTGTTGACCATAAACCAGAAAGGCATGGTATCCCAGAAAGAACCTCTGTATCATTCTGTAATTAGGACTTCTACATAATTCTGTAATTGCCATACTTCTTATGTTCTTGCATGTCTGCTGCTGGCTGACCTCAGAGAGAGGACACTGAATTAAGATGACCCTGGGTCTGAGACAGTAGAGACATTCTTATGCCAAAAAGGTTTGAATATTAAATCTTAAACATCCAGTTCTTTTAGGTGCACCTTTAAAAATCTAATTGTGTTTCAGACCTGGCAAGTGCATGATTAATCTTGATCAGGAAGATATATTTCTCTTTGTTTTATATTTTTAATCATAATTAAGGCCATTTTTCTACTCTGGGCCATATTGCTATTTCATTTACTTAAACTGTAATGATTAAATCTAATTTGCTACTCTGTGAAATCTTTATCCTACTGAAGACTAATGGGTATAATACACAGTTCAGTTAAGAAACAGATTCACCACGTAACCTCCATTAAGTAATTCCATTTATTTCAATGAAACTAGTTGGCACATGAAAGAAAGAATCTCTGGTGGTCTTTAGTCTCCAGAAAGTCATAAAAATTTTAATACAAGCACTGAAGACATGTTTTGACCTCTTCCTGAACATATGATTTCTCACAGTCAGAAGTCATGAGAAAAATTTCAAAACAAATCCAACTCATAAAATCTGTATTCCAGATTTAAAAAGGAAAAGAAGAAGCAGCCACCTACATAATGTGCTTGATTTTATTTTACAAGTACAGTATTATCCCTTTCAAATATATGAAATGTCAGCTTGAAAATACAGGGAAAAGTGTTTCTCTATCCACAGTGAGCACTATTTCTTGGAGAAAAAAAGAAAGGAAAAAAAAAAAGCCTATTACTAATAAAGCATTCTCACTTTAATCACATTTCCTTCATTACCTCCATATTTTAGGTGATATAAAAGGAGGAACAATTATTGCCTTGTTCACTTTGATTTATTTGGCTCAGTGCCTCCTTACCTAGGTAATGTAAAATAAACTGTGCTACATGGGTCATTTATGATGTGATTTAATAAGATGCTTTATTTCTAGCCCTCAGGGAAACATATTAGTTTGCAAGCACCTGGAAAAAAAAAAAAACTTTCGTTGATTTTCTGTTTTCATTCAGTAGACATCAGCCTACAAAGTAATTTAAAGCTACAATACACAGGTTGTCATAATGGCAATCTACTAAAACAAGACTTCAAAACCCACTGAGAGAAATGGTGACTGGATGTCAAAATAAAGAAGGTCATCACTACAAGCTTGACCAGTTCCTAAATTCCTTTGAGTACTTCTGTGTAAATTAAGACTTGTTCTTTTTCATTGCCTGAAATTGTTAATGTTTTTCCTTGATAGTATATGCTATTTACAAACAAAATTATATATGTGCAACAGGCACATGAGACAGATCTGGAGGCAAAATACAGAGCTAGGAAATTGCTTTTCTACAGACAGTCTGAAAAATATGGGCAAGTTTACTGGGCTCAAACTCATAAAGTCTTTTATTGGGACATGGGTCCTGATTCTACGGCTTTTAGTTTTTTTAATGGTTCGTTTTTATCCGTACTGTGGAAATAACATTTAGCTAAACTTTCTTGATGGCAAAAGATTAAATTAACTGGTATTTCAATATGCTACACAGGGTTATTCCACATATCGTCAGTGGAGGAAAGTGCCATAGCTAACATCTCACAACTGTTTACAGTATGAGCCTGGTTTTAGTCACTCCAAGTTGTCAGCCCTTCTCATTTGAAACAACACTGTCCACATTTACATTCAGCTGCAAAGAGATTCTTCAGTGAGAAGAGCAAAACAAACCAATAGCACATCCAACACAGTTTTTCTGTTTCCAAAAACAAGTAGCACCTTACCGGCACAGTTTTGTCTTTATGTCAGCAATTGAAACTCGCATATCCAGCACTGGATTTTTCTTGAGGTTGATGACAGAATGCTAGAACGTCCCCAGCTGGAAGGGACCCCCACGGATCCTCGAGTCCAGCTCCTGGCTCCACACAGGACCCCCAAAACCAAAGCACGTGTCTGAGAGCAGTGCCCAGACACTTTGTGAACTCCAGCAGCCTTGCTGCCCTCACCACTTCACTGGGAGGCCTGTTTCAGTGGCCAAGCCCCTGTCAGTGAAGAATCTTTTCCTCCTCCAGCCTGACCCTCCCCTGTCCCAGCTCCATGCCGTTCCCTCGGGTCCTGTCACTGTCCCCAGAAGCAGAGCTCAGCGCCTGCCCCTCCGCTCCCCTCATGAGGGAGCTGCAGGCCGCCACAAGGCCTCTCCTCAGTCTCCTGCAGGCTGAACAAACGCAGGCACCTCAGCCGCTCCTCATCTGTCTTGCCCTCCAGACCCTTCACCACTTTGAAGCCCTCCTTTGGACACTCTCTAATAGTTTTAAGTCCTTTTTATAATGTGGCAACCAAAGCTGCACTCAGTGCTCGAGGTGAGGCCACAGCAGCGTAGACCAGAGCAGGAGGCTGATCTGCTGTGCCTCGAGGTCCATCCCCATGTGTGCTGATAACCCAGGCAGCACTGGGCACTGCCACACAGCCGGCATTTTGGCGATGCTGATGTGCTGGTGGCAGGGCAGGCAGCTCGGCTTCTGCCAGCAGGCTCCTCAGGAAGAGGGGCTGTGGGCACGTGCACCTGCTGGGAAGGTGCTTCAGAAATACTCTGTAAATATGTCCCTAATGTTACAGCCAGATCGAGCAGGCCGATCAGCATGCCGCAGTTCCCTGAAATAGCAAGAAAACTGCATTTGCACACTGAAGTCAATGTTTTTCTGATTATTGTAATCTATGTTAGACTGACCCAGGCCAGTTTCTTTTGCCAGTTTTGTTTCTGGACATGGAAGAATCCTTCCACAACATGCAAGAAGAAGCCTACTGTTTTCCTGATGAGAAATTAAAATTTCAGGTTTCCAATGTTCTTCGATTAAAACAAACAAAAAGATCTCTAAGTCTCAGACACATACAAGCATGCTTTTAAGTTTACAGGCAAAGTATTTACTAATTGGCACCTATTTTTTTTTCCTCAGGAGGTAAGGATATCGAGGCAACTTTTTTTTTGTGTGTGTGTGTGTGTCTGTTTTTGTTGTTTTCCTACTGCACTGATAACATCTGATGCTATATCTTTCGGCGGTGTTTATATGTGTGAAGTAAGAATACAAGGAAGCACTTACCTAATGGGATATGTGGTTAGTACATCAATGTAGTCACATAATCTATAAACATTTCCCTCATCATATTATCACTGATTATTTAGAAAAAATCATTATATGACATTCGGCTCTATATTATTTTTAGCCTTAAGTGCAGTTAAAACATGCTGAGGAATAGGCATATATGATGGGGAGCAATTTGAGGCAAGAGTGGAAATGGAATAATTGGACCCACTTCAAAGCTCTTACAAGTCACAACTCCATTTCACAAAGTACAGCCTGTACACATCTGGTCCAGGGTTTGGTGGGAAGGAACGTTCATGGTGTGCCAAGAGTTGGGTTTGCCAACCCAACCAATTTGCCACGCTGAATAGATAAAGCAGCACGGTTCACTACTCGAAGGGTAGAGTGCGCAAGACCAAGCTAAAATAGATATTTGCTATGGTGTTCTTTTCAGATGAAAAAGCAAAGACAAACAATGTGTCAAATGTGCATGTAAGACTTTCATAAAGAAAATCTATGTAGAGATGAAAGACACTAAAAACATCTCTTGACACAATTCACCAGAAATCACAACAATTCCTCTGTAAGAGCAATGCTCCATCAGTCACTGAAATTAGCAAAATGAATTCTCTTAACTCCAGTGGGGAATCAAACCAAGACCAAGTGAATGTGTTGATGCTGCTCTTATAAATGCAACAAAATATTTTGTTTTGTTATTTTACTGTAGCAAACCTGACTGCAATAGCAGATATGAGGGAGCTAAGACAAATGGCTATAAGCAGTTATTTATGACTAGATTTTTGTCTCATTTCCCTTAAGCCTGCTACTGTAGTTAGGTTTACTTTAATAAGATAACAGGAAACAATCTTGGTATCTGTCTCAAAGATTAGTATTGTACTTTCAGAGAAAATAATCTTTTCCTGGGCTCCCTGCTGAGCTGTATTAACTGTTAACATTTCATGTCATGTACATTTCACTGAACCACTGAGCTTTTCTCTTTGTCTTTTCTTGGGTTATAAACTTCTCATCAGTCTTGGTCTTCCATTTTGCATAGAGCAAGGGTTTGCTCTTAAAGCTCATAGGAAGCATATGTTGCATGGAAACTACACACCACAATGAAGAGAGCATGAAGATTCACTGGTTTTGATCATAACATTAAGAGAGACAAGAAGATCTGTCTCACAAACAACAGCATCTACTCAAGTCTGTCCATACTAGGACAACCATTAAGTAATGCACTTTTTAAAAGCAAAAGGAGCTATGCTGGCAAATGACCTAGCATAATGTATTTCAAATGTTATGAACAATTGCAACTGTATATAAAATTTATCCATAGAGTTTCTCCTCGAGGCAATCAGTAGCCTGCAGTAAATGCTGGGAGCATGTCCAACCACTGGGAGTTGAGACAGCAGAGCCTTTGGGAGTGAGACAGCAAAACAGCCCAGATGTAAACCTCCACAAAGTCAGGGACCTCTGGGGTTCTCATCTCTACGCTAGAGCTGTGCAAGCCTGTTTTTCTACATGTTAGTGAAAGGAAAGGAAATAAAATGTCACTGCTGACTCCAATTCTACCTGTGATCTTGCTGCTGCACTGAAAGGTTATCAAAATCAGAAGACTCTTGTCATAAGTTGTTTTGTTTTGTTTTGTTTTTTCCTCCAAAGATTACAAAAAACAAGGAGGTGACACAAAGCCAGCTCACATTCAACAAGTAAGACTGTTCAATCTCTGAAAAGATTTCCCCAACTAACTCAGCGTGAGGCTTCAATGCAGCTAATCTTTGCAGGTCCCTGGTCAGTAACTGGCAACGCTGCTGTCTTCACTGTTAACTTCTGTGGATCAGATTGTTCCACCCACGGGTGCAACCAATGCATTTAGAGCTAAAACTAGTTAATCCTGGTTTGGGGGCAATGGTGAGATGGCTTCTGAACACCTCCTTCAATTTCCTTATCTATTCTGTGACAGTGGTTTAGTTCTGCAGTTCAAACAAGGTTTCGTTTCCTCATGAAGAAGTAATGTATCTACACTTTCAGTTATAAATCTGTGACCAACTATTTCAGCTGCTTATAGCAGAAGAGGGAGATGTAAAAAGATCCTGTAGATATTGCTGACAGCTTAGACTGTGGTTATGTAGGAGCCAGTGAAAGCTTGCTATGCTCAAAATCAGTCTGTTGTTACAGAAAGTCAGAGTTTAAAGCAGAAATAAAAGGGAGACATTAACACTACATTTCTAAACGAAAAGTTGAATTCTGACAGAGAAAAACCTTGCAAGCATTATTCTGTCTTTCCTTCTCCCTGTGTCCTTGATACTTGGCAGAACAAGAGAAATAAATGACATGAAAGGTTACATCTTAGAGGAAGATGTATTTCTCTATTTCTCCAAAGCATCTTCAAAAAAAAAAAAAAAAAACAGGTATTTTTCAAATGTGCACAAACTCATTTACCACTGCTATACATTTAGGGTCTTCTATTCCACTGCTTAAAAATAAGTAAGCTTACTGTTGTATCATTTCCATATTTATACCATTGTTAGTGTCAAAATGATCTTATGTCTTCTGAAAGCATTCTCAAATGTAGATATGCTTGAATCTAACAAGTCAGTACATCAGAAGTTTTTATTGCTTTTTGCAACATTCAAAAAAGCTAGCTTTTTCCTCCTCATAAGCAAATCACCTTATTTCCCTTATAACAACCAACACATTTCCTGGACTTTTTTTTTTTTTTAATGTGACTAAAATCACCAGAAGTCTTCATGTGAAAAGGAATGTTAAACACTTTATTACCTTCATATGACACACAGCAAGGAAGAAATTGGTGAATGTGCATAGTAAACACCTATGGTTGATGAAGCAGAGTTGAATGAGTGCTGGTAAATTCTGGGAAGCACAGTGAACCTATATTCTCCTCCTATAATACAGCTGTATGATTTTTAATTTAATTTTATTTTCGATGGCTTCTTTTCTTCAGCTGCAGAATTACTCCTGTTAACAGCATAAAACAAATTACATGAATTATGCAGGTGTCACCTCTCACTGCACCACTTGAAAAACTTAAAACTTCCAGCTCCATCCAGAGCAGAGGACCAGCAGGTATGGGTAGTTAAGCCAGTCCCTTTGCATCCTCTACACTTCCACTGACTAAAGCAAGTGACAAGGTGTCCTCTGAGGCCAGGATATCTCGATGCATATTTATTTTTGGCTGCTTTGCAGGATGTGTAGCAAGCAAGAAAATTGTGTTGTGGAGGTTGTATCTTGTGACTGGATCAAGATTCAGATTTTCCTAATTAATATAATGGAACAGAGAGTCTACTTCAGTCTCTCGGCGAAGATCAAATCTCAGAGTTTATTAGCGACAGCTAAAGATCTGAGTGAAGTAGCCTGATTTGGAGATAAAAGTTCCTTTCAAACTAACACTCATAAAATTGATCTGATTGCATGTTTCCCCATTTTAATTCAGTCAAGTAAAAAGCCACCAAAAGGCTGCTGAAAACAGTTTCCACTGACAATGGGGTAGCTTGCGTTGCTGTTATGTGTCTGTGGAGCTGGAAGGGAAAGCTGTTTCCCAGCCTTGTGAAAGTGCATGGGTGCATGTGCTGAACCACAAAATGTCTGACACTGATTGCTACCACATTTGTATTGCTGTCCTCAAGAAGAAAACAGGAGAAGCTTTTTCTCAAACTTGCTACACACCAGTGAGAATTTAGCATAAGCATATACTGAGCAGAAGTGATTTGTCCTTTCTTTGGTACACTAAGTGTTCTGCAAGTCTCATAAATAATTTTTAAAGCTACCTACTGTGATAAAATATGCAGTCAGACTATGACTGGAATATTGTGATATACTGATATTGAGAGCTCCACATGTGGAGACATTTTAATTCTTTTACCTGATATCTTCCCACCTCCCTTTTAATTCCCATGAAAATTTGAATTTGTTTATTGTGCAACATCCATCAGGGAGTTTACAATATGTAGATTATTACCAGCAGGATGGTTATATTTATATTAACATACAAAATACTTTGTGTACAGACAGAGAGTGATATGCTCATCTTCTCTGAGAACATTAAAATGGAACTTGACCATCTTATCTTATTCAGTCATTTTATTAGTGCTTTTTATTTATGTATTTATTTATTTATTTTTGTGGAAAACTACAAAATAATGTTAGTTTCTATGAGATTACATCTTGACTTTTACATCATTTTCCAGTGAATTATTACAGACCAGAATAAATTCAGAATATAAAAACTGCCTGTCTCAGACATAATATTTTGTCAGATAATATCGTCTTAGTAAATATTGTTTTTTCATTGTCTTTTATATATTTATATAAATATATGTATATATATACATTATCCTGAGAAAATTCAGAGTGCAGATGTTTCTAGATCTATGAACTTGGGAGAGAAAAAAAATGAATTGAATCCATACTTCATACCCGATTAAAATGAATAAGAAAATAGATGGATCAAAACACCCTGTGTGTTTTTTAAGCATTGTTCACCCCTCTAAACCAATGTGCCTATTTTAATTTTCTTGGTAAATACTGCCCTCTGCAGCACGCATTCAATTTCTGCAAGGTTCTAAGTACAATGTACTCTTTCACTGACCCTTAATGCATCACAGGCAAGGGACATTGTGCCAAAAATATGTAATTCCAGCAAACCTACATAGCACCCATGTTGCTTTGCATTGTATGTTGGTGGTCTAAATGTTTCCCAGGCTTCAGTCTGCACCAAGAGAAGGATTTTTGGATGTGAGAGAAAGATGACAACAGCAAGGAAAACAAAAGCTAGATACATATAAAGGGAAAAAAAAAAGAAATAAATAAATAAAACAAAACAACACCTTCCCATTAAAGCAGTTAAAGCAGCATAATAAAATGCTATACATGATTCTTTCTAGTAATAATAGTATGCATTTGTATGCTGTCTTTCAGCCAAGATTTTAATTCAGTAAACATTAACTGTTTATTCATGAGATTTCTATGTGTCATTATAAGCACTATTAACACCTTTTAAAGTATAATTGATTTTTTCATTGTGTTTTTATTTCATTTTTTTTATGTCAGTGTATGTTGTAATGATTATTTATCTATTAAATCCTCAATTATTTTAAAGAAGATGTTTTAGTCATGATAGCAGTATCTGGGTCAGATATTTTCTTCTGAATTCTTCCCTTGCCTGCTGTACATATTTTTTTCTTACAATGTACAGCCTCTTATTCAAAGAGAACTTTTAATCTTTTATGGAGACTGATAGTGCCATAATAGAATAAGTTCAGCCAAAGACTAAGGGCATGCTGGGATAAGAAAAATAAGAGCTAGACACACATCTGTCACAAATGGTTTAGCTGTAATTGGGACCAGAACATTGACTAGGTGACCTCATGAGGTCGTCTTTGTTTTCCAATCCCATTTTTTATTATTCTGTGAAAACCTTTGCTTGACAAGATCTCTTTTCGTTTCTACTGTGTCATTCTGCTACAGAAAAGTTCAACACAAGTGTCCATACTGAGGAGCTGTCATTATACATACATGAAAAAGGATTACAAGTGGATTGTTGTACAGGCCTCCTAAGACATGGACTTCATCTAAAAAGCAGCCTAAATCAGATGACATTGAACTGCATGCTGCAATATCTTAACTTCTTCCCAATACCATATTAAAGTCCAGCTTGGGTATCTATACTCTTAAGCTTTTAGCCACCCGCAGCTAGGACGTTAAATCTAGAGGCTGGCCTTCAACTCTAGGTATGCTTCTCCTTCAACAACAGTAAGTTTGTAAGTTCTTGAGAGTTGTCTTTCCCCTGAGCACTTCTGTATATGTCAGAGGAGGTGCAGCTAACCATTTAACCTGTATTTTGGGGACGCTTCATCCAGCTCCCAGCTTCAAATTCCTCACAGCACTTTGGTATTTCCATGTTCAATTCACACAGAAGTCTGGTAAGTCTTCACAAGAAGTCTGGTAAGTCTGTGACACTTCCACAAATATGTAGAAAAGAATATAGAAAAATTCCATAGAAGGAATTCCCAGCTGAATCCTCCAGAGCAGAAAAGCAAACCTGATTTTCCTCTTCTGACTCAGCAGAGAAAGGCAGCACAGCATGCATCGGACCAGCGAAGGGCCCTCTGTACAAAACCTCGCCAGGCCTGGAGCTGTAGGCCAGATCAGGGCAAGCTGCAGGCTGCGCCAAGAGCTGAAGCAGGAGCGAGGCTGCTGATATGAAGGAGGAGCTGAGGGCAGCTGTGTTCAGCAGAGCGTGTTCATTTTAGCACCATAGTGTACAAAACCTGAGGGGAGAAAAGCAGAAACTGACTGAGCCCTGCAACAAAAAAAACAACACTCAACATCATTAAGGACAAAACAATGAGCTCAAAAGCAGTGAAATTGCTGGTCCAGAGTTTTGTAGGAGACGACCAGGGCTGTCGTGGCTGCTCTGCACAAAATGTGTCCCAGACACATCACAGGAATGACTCAACTTCAGACATGCCCACAGGGTTTCAGCCACATGCCACAGCTGTGGTGTGCTTGCAGAGCTAGGTAGATGGAAGTCTTTTAAGGGTCCTTCGAAAGAAAGGAGCGCGAAGAAGAACAGGCAGAGAAAGGGTGAATATGCTTTGAATATATATAAGACTGAAAGAAGGGTTAGTAGTCCTGTCAGAGGACAATTCTCCTTAGCTGCAAAGTGGAAATGATAAGGGCTGAGAAGAAACGTGGGGGAAGGGTGCCTGCCATAACAGGTAGCAGCACCACAGTGGGGAACGGCGTCGTCCCCCAGGTGGGCCCTGATGGCGAGTCTCAGAAAATCCCCCGTCTGCCTCTGGTGGCCCTTGGGTGCCCTTCCTGCCCTGAGGTCCCAGTCCTGTTATCACTTCCAGGGCCCAGTCAGCCATATCTCACTTTGAAACGCAGCTGAGGGGCATGGCTGTTTGTAACCTTCCACATGCTGTCACTTGCAGTGAAATAAGCACATGTGGTTCACTGTTAGGTGCTCTACAGTGTTTGGTGTAGCACCACAGGGAACCACTATTCCACCTATGGGCCTTCTCATAGCGATGAGGGTTAACATCTCTAAATGGCCCGACAGGTGGTATTACCTTGTGTTTTGCATCCACAACTCAGTTACTTACCACTGGGCGGCCCGCTCTGTTGGTTGGCAACCCTGCCCAGAGCAAAGGGGTTGAAACTAGATGATCTTTAAGGTCCTTTTCAACCCAGGCCATTCTATGATTTTATGGTTCTGTGGTTCTACTTCTTGCAGCACAAGAAGGTACAGCTGTACCTCAAACCCATGTAATAATGACATTCACATAATTGCCAGACATGGCTGTAGATGCTGTTTGACCATTACGGAAGGGTCTGATCTCACTGGTGATAGGTAAATGCTGAACTAATGGGCAGTCACAGAACAGAAAGCCTGACCTCCCTCGCAGTACTGTCCTGATATGTTAATGTACCATATACTAGCTCTAGTATTGGTACTCGACCCCATGCAGTATTCAGTCTGGAGGAGTTTAAGGTGGGCTCTTTTCCCCGTCTCTCTGAATGCCAGAAGTCCAAGTCCCTATAAATCCCCATAGCTACAGAAGTCTCTGCTGTCCAGAAAAACTATAGTTATTTTAAATTGCAGGATTGGACCAGATATTTTGTGTTCTACTTGATAATTCATTTGTGTCTTCCAACTACTGGCAATTGACATTAGGAAAAGTCACTGCTATAAAACAGTACAAAGCCAACAGTGTTTCAGAGTTTTTGGCCCTCTAATTCAAGAGAGGATATTGAGTTTTCAGCCATGAATATATATGTATAAAAATATATATTGTAGAAAAACAGATCCTTCTCCTCTTTTATGGCCTGAAAATTGAATTAATACAGGTGGTGCAGAATCTATGCTGTAGCACATTATGCCAGGTAAAGGGCATAAGAAGGAGGGACAAAACTAGCACTGAATGAAGCGTTGCTGTTCAGATTGCTCCTATTTTATCCTTCTTTCCTTAGGTTGGACTATGAAGAGGAAATAGATACAGGAATCATAGTGGAGCTGAATAAACGCTTTTCCAGATTATATGTGCATATTTCCAAAATATTTATCTTTTTGAGAATTTTTAATGGATATAAAGTGTATTCATATTCTCTTAATTTTTTTAGGAATGTCTTTTCAGATAACTGAGTTATATATTTTTTTTTTCCCCAATACAACCGTGCTACCACATTCTTGTTGAGACTCTTACCTTCCCAGTTCGGTCTGAATGTAGTCATATTAAGCAAGTAACCAGAAGATAAAAGCCTGCTTGTCTTTTAACGAACAGACATGTTAATGGTCTCCACCAACAAGATGTGCAAAACTCAAGTCTAATCTGCGTTGCACTTTGTGTTTATTTTATCAAAGGTGGAGTCTTAGAAGCACACGTCTGACTTTGACATATTCACTGAGGATCAAGTTCAACACACTTCCCCACTTGTTCTCCATAACCCACATCTCCAAGGAGAAGTCTTGGGCTGGCCTCTTCAGAAGACAGCATGGACACCATATGCATAGGACTAAAGATATAGAACAGAAGTTGTTGTAAAGTATCACAATTGGTCTGTAGCTTGAATGTGGATCAACAATAGTACTTCTGCCTAGCAAATAAGATTCTTTTTGCAGGACATCAGTGATGCAGGTCCACAGACACCCTGCCAAGCCGAGTGAACAACAAAGGTGAAATAAAAGGCTGGCAGCAGATGCCAGGCTAACCAACAAAGTCGGAGAAGCCACTGAGCCTGAAATCAGTACAGCTACTTCAAACACATGGGTAAGAAAAAAGCAGGCACTGGGCTATGGGACTAATGGAGAGGTGTCTAGAGGGCAGAGGAAATGAGAAGAAAGCACTCACAGTCAGAGAGGAGAAAAAGTCCTTTGGTTTCTCATTCCACCACCAACACTAAGCAGGACGTGCCACTCATTAAAAAAGAATTATCCATCCCTCTTGCTCTCCTTCCATGCCATAGCAAGACAAAGTTGCACAGTTTCTCCAATGAGGCCTGAAGGATTCCCCTTGAGACAAACAAATGATCCAGGAGGAAGACATTACCACCAAGACCTGCACATAAGCTGGCTGTGGTTGGCATGGTCCAGGTAAGGCATACCATGGGGAGAGACAAATGTGCTGGAAGTGGACTGCTGGGATCTCGATTAGTAACACAAGGCCCTTTTTAAATTGTTTGGAGCATGTATATGAACCTAGGAGAAAGCTAAGAACTCACAGGATGCAAAGCTGTCAGAAATCCAATTTACCCATGATATTTGCTTTTCATATTTTTTATTTTTTTATTTGCTCTTAACCTTTAGTTTTAATCAATCTAAAATGTTCTGATAAAAAGGAGCAAGAAGGAAAAAATAATGAAAGAAATGTTAAGCATGTAGCATATTTGACATCAGGCTTTTTTTTTTTTTCTTTCTTTTTTCTGTCCTGAGGGATAAATATATTTTGTGCAGTTACTGCCTGAGAAGTCATAGATTCACTGAACCTTCTCAGTTTGTACAAATCTAATTGCTGGAAATACATTGCAAGCCTGAATTATCATCATTCCCAGACGAGTTCCTTGCTGCCTGTAATTAACAGCAACTAACCAAAATAAACTAAGAAAACTGATTGATTTCATGCGTGTTTTTCTCAGTTAGCCCAAGGAACTCTTTCAGGCTCCCAACCTTTAGATGAATTGGGTCGTCCTACTCATGCTCAGCTAGATCATTTGGCCTTCTATGGCAAAGAGGCCAAGACCTTGAAGACAAGTGCGTTGCCTGTATACCTGTTCAGTCTTTAGGTCTATTGAAAAGGATTTTTTTGTTTTTTTTTAATTGTATCATACTGGGTCTAAGTTTAGAGAAAAATTAGCGATGTGCACACGCATAACACATTACGGGACAGTTTACTTCACTGGAACAGCACTGAATTTTGTCACAGGAGGGGCTGTGAGCACAGAGAAGCTCACGAGGAGGGTCCAAGGTTGAGCTCTCAGCTGGAGGGGATGCCTCTGCCCTCAAACCTGCCCAGTGGAGAAGAACAAAATGCGTGGAAGCAGTGATGGAAAATGACTTCCTAGGTGGAAGTTGACCCTCAGCAATGACAATCCATGCATCTGTGTCCTTTACTTTCTGCACCTCTTTGAGAAAAAGGAAATTTCACCACTAAGCAGCAGTGAATCAGTGGAAACTTTTTCAGACTGCTTCGTACAATGAGCAGCGAATGAAATGGAACAGAGTAAAGAGCAAGCTGATGCTCTGCTGGACATATTTTGAGTTTTACAGTATTGATCTAAGGGCAAAAAGAAAGCTAAAGTGCAAAGAATTGTGTCATGCTTTAAATTGACCAAAAATGTGTTTTAATGACAACATTTGATTATAACCCTTTCACCCACCATAACTCTTGTGTTAGCAACTTTGGATACGGAAGAAATAGGGTGAATTCTCTTGGTTTATTATCATAATATAACTATTATATTAATACCTTTAATAAGTCCATACCTAGGTGATCTTCACAAATGTTTAATATTTGAGGATTTAATAAAAGTGTTCCACTTAATGGTTCAACCTTATTCAAGGAGGATTTTATGGGGAGAGTATATGGTTTCATCTATCAATCTCTTCATGTGGACATATTGGTAATAAAAGTATATGTATTAGAATTCATCTTTAATAAGAGCCATATATTTAACCAAGGCAGGATTCTGAGAGTGGACAAGTTCATTTACAGATTTCAAAGGAATCTATAAAAAAAACTATTCATCTGCCTTAATTATGTCAGTTCTGGGACTTGGATTTACTCCATCTTCGTAAATACTACTTAAAATTTAATTTCAGGTGTTCTGCATGGAGTACGCTTAAAAATTAAGGTTCACAGAACTTACAGCTTCAAATCAGACCAGTCTTCCAGTGTCCTGCATTAAAAACTTCTGAAGTCCTGATAAAGAGACTGAGAGATTCTTTTTATCATGAGCGTCATGAGTACAATAATGAGTAAGAGAGTGTGAAGAGCTCTTAGCCTTTCGGAGAGTCTTGTAGGTATGTCTGTAACACTGATGATTATTCTGGCAGCAGACAGGTGTTATAAACTCTGCTAAGCCTTGCACCAATCCTTTTTTTTTTTTAACCTTCCTTTTAATTTCACCTATTCAGTAATCAAAAAAAAAAATCACAAAAAAATAGACACCTCAGAGATAACAAAGTAGTTATCAAGAGTGAAGATGGACTCTGCCTCTTCAGCAGCCTTAGCACAGGTGTAGACTTAAAGTACTTTCCTGGGCTCACCTCAAAATGTCTGAGACACGAGGACAGGAAAAGGTGGAAGAGGGTAAAACTGAGTTTCTCTGAGCATAGGTGTGGCCAGCCTCCATCCACATAAGGGCAGCAGACATACAGTATGCTGTTTTCAATCAAGTTACCTACTAGATTTTAGTCAAAACTAACTGACTAGCCTGATCTATGGTTTGGCCTGGTCCTATGTGGAATTGTCCCTCAAGCTGACTTAGTGCTATCTAGAGAAAAACTAAAGCTAGCTAGCATAAAACCAATATCTCAACAAGAGACCAGACATCTGGCATCCATCCTGAGAGCTTCATCCCTGCCTACAAATGCGATATTTTTCTTCTGGGATTCCTTGAGCTGTACAGGAGTGCCATCTTCTATTTTGCACCATTGCATATTTGCTCTTTTCTCCCTGTGCCATGCAGACCAGTGATAGGACTTGTCTGAGTGAGGAAAGGTAAGAGAGGGAGAGGATGCAGGTCTTCTTTGTATTTAGGTCTCTCTTCAGGACCAAGACAGAATTCCCTTTAGTTCACACTGGGGTATTATGACCACCACACAGAAAGCTTTTGAAACCAAAGACCATGCACTGGCAGTCACTACACACAGGTTTGGGGGTCTTCCTGGCCTAGGCTGTGGCACATCTGCCAGAGGCTGGACATGAGCACTCCCCTCCCAGTGGCACAGGGCTCCTTACGAGTTCCCTACAGTAAAATGAGTGTGGGAGGAGGACCACCTCTTCCACTCCAGCTATGAAGATACGGACTCAACTATAACCAGCACAAGGACAATTGCTGGAAAAACTGAAAACACCTTTTGCCAACCCATTTTGAGTCCTTTCTTCTTCGGTGGCAGGTCAGCAACTTCTGCTCCCAATTTACAGATGTCAGAGAGAAACAGTATCTCTTAATGCTGCTCTTCCAGCTGCTTTTCATCATATGACCACAGAGCAGCCTGTGAATTTGCAATATTAGTGACTTGCTTTCTTGCTATTGTTTTTGTTTTATGAAGTTAGTCACTAGGCTTCAAAGAAGTTAGTTTTCATTTAAACACTTCCTGAAATTCACTCACTTCGCCCAGTTTTGAATATAGGTAAACAGAATATTTTAAAATGGGAAGGTTGTTGGCCATGAAGCCACAGATCTGGTATTTTGTAGGGGCAGCCAGGAACAACCAGACAATTGGGCTCTCCAGAAGATGAAAGAATACATTTTCAAAGATGATGTTTTTACCTCCTCATCACCTACTTAATTTTTAAATAGTCTGCCAGGAGACTGCTAACTGCGGAGTGAATAAAATAGAGAGCTCTTGACACAGACATAGCTAAGAATGAAAGATAAATCTGTGCAACATTTAAACTGTTTAGGTGCTACCACAGTTATGGCTATTGGTGCTTTTAGGCACAACTTCCTCCCCTGTTGGTTGACGTACCAAAAACTGGCACTCTCCAGTCTTGCCCTAGGACAGCAATGCCTGCGCAGAAGTGAGGCATGCAGTTGTGGCTGGCACCCCCTCCGTCCTCTCCATGAATCCTCCACCACACACCTGCCTTTTTAAGGTGAGCTTAAAAGTATTTAAAATAAACAAAACAAGCACACAAGGAGATGTAGAGTCTGTCTTCTCAGCTGTGTAACCTTCTTCAAGGCCCTACAAGCTAGAAAATATGTCTCTGGGACACAGGACCCCTGAGTTTCGAGGGGTGTTTATTTTGGTAAATGTTCATTTCAGCTGAGCTCTGTTCAGCTGTTTCCATCACACCCCGGGAATGAAACTGCAGCTACTGCAGATCAGACAGCAAATAGAGGTCAGTGTTCATTTTACAGCCTCCTACAAACAAGCAAACAAAAGATTGGTGTAACATGTTGGTATCTCAATGTCTCTGAAAAAAAGTTGTGATTCATGTCCTTGAACAGTTTGACTTCTTATGTGTCAATTCCAACACAGCAGGTGTTAAAATCTGACTACTAATCCTAAATTGTATAGATTACCAAAATCTCATCAGAAATCAATAGCCATGAAAATTGAGATTTGAGTCATTTTTGTTCAAGAGTTTATCCCGCTCAGAAGTTTCAAATCATACCAGTCCAGCTGCTGGTAAGGTACAATCTTCCTGTGTACACTCAGCATTAACTTCTCCTTTGGCTTCAGCATTTGGCTTCCAAATAAGGCACATTCAAACTTTTCTTCACTGTATTTTATAGGCCTAATACAGGGGTTGCACTTACCTTTTTCTGGAGAGCTCTACAGATCTAAACTGAGGTACAGCATCCATGGAGGGCAGACCATTTTACCGTGCTTGTAGTTCCCAAATAGCGTCTGGCAGAAAGGTAGCTGTGCTAAGACTCATCCTGTTTGCAAAATTGGTGGGGAGGTGGCAATTATCCTAAAACAAAACAGCGCTGTGCACTTTGCAGTGTCACTGTGGTATTTATCAGAGAATCACTGCTGTTCTTGCTGGAAACTAACAGCCATCAAGGATAAAATTAATGAATATAAAGGATCTACCACAGGAAAGGCAAAAGAAAGAAATGAGCATACTGTGTTTAATGAAACTCATACACAACAGCATGACTCAATCCAAAATAGCTATTCAGACTGTGAACCATGTTTGCCTGACAAATGAGCTCTACTTACCTCTCAGAATTAACCTACATTTTCCTTTAAAATCCGTTAGAAACAGATTGTACCACTAGGCAACATATTAGACAGAAGAACAGTAAGACAATTAAACTGCAATAGATTTCACTCTAGATTGTGCTCTTAAACATACACTAATGGCCTCCCTCTAATTTCTTTAATGCTTGTTGAGAAATCAGTCACGGATCAATCATACATGGAAACCAAGGTATGCTCTTGACAAGAGTAAGGACATAATTGTGTGAGACTGAATAATAAACACCCATTTATTCACACTTAAAAATTACTCCTATTTCCAATGAATTAGAATGTGTTAGAATTTGTTAGCACACCTACACTGGGTATTTAATTTGATATAAAGGATTTGTGTTAAGCTACAGGTTCCTGAATCACCAACATTACACAAAATGTAATAAAATTTTGTGTTGAAACAAAGTAAGTGCTCTAATTGTAAGCACATTTGAAATAAAAACAATGGAACATGTGTTCATATTTAAAGCGACAATAAGAAATACCAGTAAGAATACCAGCAGATACAAACATCAGGGTAGGGACCCCATTTCATCATCCTCTTTTAGATAACAGCAGCTCCCATATCATGTAGGTCTTTATTTTGTGCCATGGGGAAAGCTGCTGATGCAGAGCGATAAGCACAGCATATGTCATGGAGCTGCATCATCTAACAACTTCTAGCTCAAACACCTCTGTGCTAATTGACTATACCCATTTGTGGTAATTGCTTCCATACTCAGCAATTGATTTTCAAAAAGCAAAGCTTTGCAGCAGTCATTACAACCAGTGAACACTGCCACTTGTTATATGACACAGCATAAGCAAGGTGAGGATGTGAAAATGTTAACAGCTATCTTGATATTCTGACCCATCACGAGCACCTTTATGTCAGCCTGCCAAAGGCAGTGAATTTTTAATTAAGCCCCTAAATAAAGTTGCCTGATTTCCAAGGGACTTAAACTGCAAATTTCTGAAAAGTGAGCTGTGGGTTTGAAATAATGGCAAATCATGAAACAGTGATCTGTTATTAAAAGTCAGTTATTAAAATAAAGCACATCAAAATTTATGCCATCATTTTAGGTCTTCTCTCATCCTCCCTACTTCTGTAAGTAAACCCACAGCCTTTCCTTCCCTGGAAGGCAGCATTTCATTTGCTAAAGATAAAACTCTGGCATTAAAACAAATGATGATATTAGTACAGTGGAGAAAAAAAAAAAAAAGGCAGTATTTAAATAGTCTTTACTATTTCAAAATGAAAATTAAAATAAAAACTGCCTCTCAATTATGACTCTTCATTTCAGGGGAAAAAAATTGTGATTGTTATGATCAAGGCATTCCACTTCTACTGAACTGTTACTGCATTGCACCACACTAAATACTAATCTGATATTTCGAAAATTGTCAGATTTCCACTAATAGTTTCACTGACAAAAGTAAAACAAAGTCTGCAAGTTATTAGCAGCAAGTTTGTACTTTTCCCCACCAATCACGTCTGTCTGAATTATTTGGGGGAAATTTTACCTCTAAGCCTTAAATGAGTCTCAATGTGAAGATATTTATTTTAGATACAGTACCATAAACCCATGCTCATAATTCTGCTGCTTCTGTTGTCATGCGCAATCTGAAAACCAAATTCACTGATGCTGAATGTTTCAAAATTATACCATAGAAGACTAATTCTGGGGTTGTCTGGACCCCCTTCCATTGACTTTAAGAACATTAAGAACATGTTCTGGCAGTTGCTAAGAAATAGCCACATTATGCTCAGGGGAGCCAGATCATCTTGACGGAGACAGAACAATGCAAAAATTTCAAGGATAAAATTTGTTGGAAGTATGACCAAAAGGAGAAGAGGTTAATGGGCAGACCGATGCTTTATCAAAAAAAAAAAAAAAAAAAAAAAGCACTGATTTTACAGAAACTCATCAGAGACCAGTTAAGATCAGCACTACCAGACACAGCAATGAAATAAGTACTCAGAACATTCAGAGATAGGTCTAATTTTTCTTTTTTGTTTTCTTCATGCTGCTATGCATTAAGTAATAAATACAATATTGCAAAAAATAGCTTGAAGATATTTCTGGAACAGATTTTTTTAGCTTTGTGTCTTTATTTGTGCTTGTACTTATGTTAACATACTTTCTTTTTTTTTTTTTTTTTTAAGCAGACCCTTAAAAATTGTTTCCTTACACTGAAAAATGTAATGTCTTCCCTGTATTCAAAAAATGTAATCTACATCCTTATGAAATTTACAGGGATATCCAAATGTGGCAAGCACAATTTCTTGAAAGCTGGATAGCATGGATTTGTGAGTTGGTAGGAAGCATCACTCCCAAAGCAAACCTGTAAAAGAAATATTTTCTTAATAAAATCTTTGATCCAGATATCCTTCACTGTAGATGGGGGTTATTCTAGAATACAGACATCCTTTCACATTTCATTAAAAATGGAGATCAAAGTGCCTTGAAAATATTCCGGAGATAGGAGGTGGAGGAAGGAGGCAGGAGTAACACAGGCACCATATTTATTTAGCTCAAATGAAACAAGATTTCTAAAGGAAATCTACCTGATGCTGTTAGTTTTGGCATTCATTGCTCTTAAATTCATTTAGTCATTGTCACCGTCGAAAGCTGTCTGGCCAAGCTGTGTCAGAAAGTGCAGTGTTTAAAATAAAATTTTCTAATTTGAAGATATTTGAGGTTACATGGGATTTATGATTTAGCAGAGTGGTACAAAAATACTGAAAAAACAAAACAGGTATAAGTTATGCATATCAAAATATAGCAATTCCAGTACACAGTTCAACCGCAACATGAATGTGATTCTCATTGGTGCTCACCGTAACGTGCTCACAGTCACAACACTTGGCATCCCCAGTAGCCAGGAAGGAATACATAGGCTGAAGCCAGCTTAAGCCTGTTGTTCTCTGCAAAATTATTTTGCTAGTTGTTTAGTTTCTTTACTCTACATTTGTCTGAGCCACATACTCACTCACACAGTGCTGACCTCTCTAAGTCATAGAGAAGTATTTGCACCATTGTTTGACCCACTCAACTGACATAGCTGTCTTTCTAAAACAAAGGGCACCCACTGGTCACCTTTGTATTGAGATAAAGTTGTTGTTTGCAGCTGCAATAGCCAGTCACACATTGGGTTATCCTCTGAGCTTCATGGGCATATAGCCCAACGTGGACCTGTTGGAGCAGGCCCAGAGGAGGCCACAAAGATGATCAAGGACCTGGAGCACCTCTCCTATGAAGACAGGCTGAGGGAGTTGAGGATGTTCAGCCTGGGGAAGAGACGGTCCCCAAACCATTCTATGGTTCTATGATCTCCACTGAGCCTTATTCCATTGTAGGGCATTGTAGGGATTTATTTCTTAGTCACAGGTACCATACATTGGTATACTTCATCATTATAAGAACAGAGTAATTACCTTAAATTTGATAGCTTTTTTTTTTTTTTTTTTAAACTGGGAAAGAATGCAAGAGATATTATTTCATATCCAACTATTTTAGCTTGAGGATATATGTTTCAGCACCTCTTAGTCCACTATACATTTAAAAATAAATTTGTACAGAACAGTCCCTAAAATAATCAAAATGGAGAAAAAAAAACAGGCATAATACAACATAAAGGGAATACCTTCCAAAACATTTTGAAGACAAGTTGAACTTCTAGTCAGAAAAGCCAACTCTTTTTATCAAATTGTTTTTATCAACTGTAAAGAAGCCTCTGACAATGAACTTAGGGCTTAGATATCTCACTTTCCGATGAATCAGAAAAGAAATGTTAAGTGAAATGAATATCACCCTGAAAATATTATTTGTCTTCTCACGTTAAAGGAAAGAATTATCAAGAAGTGAATTTTTATCACTGGTCTGAAACAGCAACATAAGAAACTTCAGTAGTTATTTCACCTAGGAAGAAAAAATGTATTTCACTTGGTTTTAGTATGTGACAAGGAGCCTGAGTAGTTCATCTTGAAAATTAATGGTTTATGGAGTCACTTCAGAGGCCAAGGCAGTTCAATCATACATTAGAGCTGAGTGAAAGTCCAGGCTGATGCAAAACCTGATTGTAGACATTATGCTTTGCACATGTAGGGAATTTATTTTATTTTTGTGCACCTCTGTTTAAAATCTGGAGTTCTCAGATGAGCCAGAAGATAGAAAATAATCAAGAAACACACAATTTCCACTTTTGATAAGACTGCAGAGAAAATGTTGATGATAACAACATGAGTTTCACCATATATTAGCTCACAAACTAAGTGAAGCATCTTCAAATTAGAGGATCAGCACTAATCAGACAGCTAAACTGGGTAGGAAGCTCTAAATCTCTGTTCCAGAGGCTCTCAAAGTTGAGAACCATGAGCTCCCACCTGAACACTTCAACTGTATGTGTATATTTTTAGCTAAATTTTGCAGTCACCACAGGTATGCAATAATGTACAGCAAGTGTTCTATTTCCCATACATTTACCATATTTATTTCAAAACAATTAAGACATAAATTTTATTGTGCCTTAAATGATGAGCATATATCTTCTAGAAGCATATACATGAAGGAAATTGTATTTTTGACAAGGTAAAATGCTGGGTGCTGCCCCTGGGAGGGAGCAGTGGTGGACACAGGCACAGACTGGGGGACGGGTGGCTGCAGAGCAGGGCTGCAGAAAGGGGCAGGGGTGCTGGCCCAGCAGGATCAACACGAGCCTGCAGCATGCCCTGGCAGCCAAGAGGGCAAACTGCACGTTGGGGTGCACTAAACACAGCACAGACAGCCGGTCTAAAGGGGTGATGTTCCCACTGTATTTAGCACTGGTGCGGCCTCACCATTGTGTGCAGGCCTCCCCTGGAGCACTGTGTGCAGCCGTGGGCTCCCCAACCTACAGCAGGTGTTAAGGCCCCTGGAAGCACCCAGAGGAGGGCAGCAAGGGCCGGACGGCCGTGCTGTGAGGAGAGGCTGAGGACACTGGGGCTGCCCAGCCTGGAGAAGAGGAGGCCCAGAGGCGGCCTCACTGCTCCCGGCAGCTCCCTGAGGAGGGAAGCGCAGAGGCAGGTGCCGGCCCCTGCTCCCTGGGAGCTGCTGGCAGGGCACACGGGAACGGCACAGAGCTGCGCCAGGGGAGGGCCCGGCTGGGCATCGGGAAGCATTTCTGTACCCTGAGGGTGGCCAGACACCGCAACAGGCTTCCTAGCGAGGTGCTGGGTGCCCCGAGCCTGTCGGTGTCCAAGGGGCATTTGGACAATGCCCTCAGTACTGTGCTTTGACTTCTGGTCAGCCCTGAAGTGGGCAGGCAGATGGACTGGATGAGCTCTCAAGGTCCCTTCCAGCTGAACTAGTCTATTCTATTCTGTTCTGTTCTGTTCTGTATCCTACTGCTCAGCTTTTTGTCTCTTTGCTTACAGAGCCACCAAAGATCAAGTTGTTACAGCTCAACAAGTTGCCTCAGGCTCTCAGCTCCCGTGTCAGCTTTAGAAATTAAAATAAAACATGCAATGGGACTTTTGCTATCCAAGCCAAAACACTCTTCGATGTTTTGGCTTGGGTAGTTCTACTACCTTTAAAACTATTTAGATTGAATCCTTTAATATCATCTAACTGAAAAAGCACTTAGATAATACCCCTCAAATTAAACTAAATACTTAGGAGTAAACGAACTGCAGGCTATCATAGATGCAAAGTAGTGGGAAAAAATGGTTTGGATAAAAGCATGCTAAGAAAAAAATCTTTAAATGTTAAGTACATTGGAACCTCCCAACAATAAAATATGTTTGGATCGATATTCCTAGAAAACAACTTGCAATAGATGTTATGAGAAGCTATTGAACTGGTAAGAAAACACACAAATCAAACCCTTCTACGTTCCTTCAGTGACAGTGTTCTGAACGTGTAATTAGTTTCAATACATGTGTAATTTTTATCACCAGTCTGAAGAGGGAGATATAATCTGTTTCCATTTATCTCCAAGACTGTGAATACTGTCCATCAGCCTATAAAATATCTTGGTATTGATCACTGAAACAAAACCGCATTAAACAATTTATGCTTTACATTACTGCATATCGTGATTTGAATCATTAAAAATGATCATTCATGTGAATGATTTAAATTTTTTCTTATGATGTCATTAAGATCCATGAAGTCAGTCCAGCATGCATTAAAGTCCACAGAAGAGCTTTCATTGGGATCAATGAGCTTTGAATTAAGTCTTGTAATAGCTCATCAGATAAAGGCTCAGAGAAGTTCCCTGAACCTTTATGAACCTTCATGAAAGCAGTTTTTCCAAACGCTGTGAATTTCCTCCAAAGATGCCTATCTTTAAAGGTAGTTGCACATAAACTATGCAGACTAATTTCTCACTCCACTGGCCTCATCAGAAAGATGTGACATTTGCTACAGAAGAACAAAGGGATATGTAAACCTGAATCAGAAACTTACTTATTATCTGTGTAAGATAATGATATAAGATATATGCACCTGGTGTCATATATTTTAGTAAAACGTTTAGAATTGAAGACAAGAAAACCATCGCACCTGATTAACTTTCTTAAATTTTCACATGGAGGTTTTCTTTTGAATGCATCTCAGGTCTAGGTAAGCATTCAAAAATGAAGTTTTTGTGGTCTGCTAAGACAGAGGAGAAATCACCTAGCAAACAATATAGCAAGTTGAATATGAGCCAGCAGTGTGCCCTGGCAGCCAGGAGGGCCAACCGTGTCCTGGGGTGCATCAAGCACAGCATCACTAGTCGGTTGAGGGAAGATATTGGCCCGCTCTACTCTGTGCTGGTGCGGCCTCACCTCGAGTACTGTGTGCAGTTCTGGGCACCACAGTACAAAAAGGACATGAAACTGTTGGAGAGTGTCCAGAGGAGGGCGACGAAGATGGTGAAGGGCCTAGAGGGGAAGACATATGAGGAGCGGCTGAGGTCACTGGGCCTGTTCAGCCTGGAGAAGAGGAGGCTGAGGGGGGACCTCATCGCAGTCTACAGCTTCCTCGCGAGGGGGAGTGTAGAGGCAGGTGACCTGTTCTCTGTAATCACCAGTGACAGGACCTGCAGGAACGGTATTAAGCTGAGGCAGGGGAAGTTTAGGCTGGACATGAGGAAGAGGTTCTCCACCGAGAGGGTGGTCGCACACTGGAACAGGCTCCCCAGGGACGTAGTCACTGCACCGAGCCTGTCTGAATTTAAGAAGCGATTGGACTGTGCACTGAGTCACATGGTCTAAACTTTTGGGTAGACCTGTGCGGTGCCAGGAGTTGGACTTGATGATCCTCATGGGTCCCTTCCAGCTCGGGATATTCTATGATTCTATGATTCTATAACCAAAGAACAACTGGCCATCTCCAAGATTCTGTCTCTCTTAGCACTTTACAGGGCAACTTTACAGGACATGTACAGAGGTGATACATACAACCCATGGGCACCAGGTCATTAGCTCCTTTACTTCTGTTGAACAGACGGATCATTCCAACAATGTTATGTGATGAGAAAGGAAAGGAAAATTAGGTCACTTCTATACAGGAGATTGTGGGAAAGGTAGGATAAATCTGACAAAGTCACAAGAGAGATTGAGTTACATGTATCTAACACCACATGAGGCCCTACTATGAGACCTATCACATAGGGATTTAATATGCTTTAATTTAACACAGAGGCTGAGTTTAGCCAAGTGCAAGGCCTGTAAACACCTAAATCTCTCCTATTTCAATTCTTGTGAAAAAACGTGAAATCCATGGAGTAATGGACAGAACCATAAGACACATATTTTTTGCATGTGCATTGAAATGCTTGACAATACGCAGACTAATACTGCATAATCAGCAGTCATAAAAAGCTGAGGTGGACTTTAAAATGGAAAGCTTCTTACATGCATTTTGAACCTCTGTGGCTTGAACCTGGCTCGTAGGCCTTTCCAAATACCAGCCTTCTAATTCATGAAACAATCTTTTTATGAAGTTCTTTTGAATAAAAGATTGGCCTGCCAATAACATATATTCATCACAAGCCTTCTCTCTATAGCCTACAAATGTGTCCAATTATTTCACTTAATTAACTGGCACAGCATAACAATTTCAATCTCTTTTTACAGTATGTTCTCTCCTCTTCCAAAGGTCAAGATTAAGCAGGACAGATGTCTGAGAAATGATCCTTTGCAACTGTTTTTAGCCCATCTGGCAGCTGTTTATGAGAATCATTGTACAGTTTTTAATTATTCCTTCTTAAATTATGCAAACTAAAATAAATTTGCTAACCATAATTCTCATTTAAAATAAATAAATAAATAAATGAAAGAGCTACATAAGAAAGTAACAGCTAACCTTTAAAAACTTCCCTTTAGCCAAGAACCAACAGTTCACTGGAATGACCTTACATCAAAACAATTATAATTGCTTTAATTTCGTACTCATATTTCACAGGAAATGGCACATCGGTGACTTGTTCCATGAAACTTGGTACAGACAACAGTAATGATGAAGTGATAAAATTATAAGTATCAAATCCTAAATCATAAGACACTGACCTACATAAAAAATAAGAACTGGGCTCTACAGAGCTCTTCCCTCTTCCGAATGCATAAAGTATTCTTCTAAGCATGAAGGTAGCTGAAGAGGTTTGAACACATCCTCAAAAGTATTTTGAATCTCCTTTGTGGCTTATTACCATGTTTTTGGTCCACCAGGAGTGTAGAAATGTGATTTTTCTCCTGGTGTATCTGTCCCTGCTAAAACAACAATCAACAGCAGCGGGGTCATGAGACTGGATGTAAAGTGTGGCTATCTCCTTGTGTTTCTTTGCTTAACTTTCAAGTTTTTCCCATACTGATTTGAAAAGGCTTCAAATGTTCTAACATGACTATAGCAGACTTCAAAGATTTCTTCTGGGTTAGTTTATATCATCTGCAGATGCCCCTGTGCTAGTCTGTGAAACATTTTAGTTTGAGTACAGAGGCCCACTTATTTAAAAAGGGATATATGAAGAGGCTGAGGTAGTTTCTTTTCAAGTACCTAAATGATAATGAAACTACAGTGAATGCCATGCATTCTTCCTTCCATACACACTGCAAAAATGTCTTGTAATAATTGAACTGCCTTGATAACTGTCCTTTCCCAGTTAACTTATTAGTCTCTGTTAGAAATCACCAGCTACTGATATTTTCCCATTCTTGAAAAAATGTAAGGAAAGCAGAAATTAACAGATTCAGAATTGGATTTGTTGAATGCAGTTAGTACATCGCTTCACATTCTGTATGCATATAAAAATTAACAAAGATATAAATGTTGAATGTATGTTTGGATAATAAACTGTTAGGTCAGTAAAGAACATGAAGGACATGCAACAAACTTATGGGTATGTAGTTTCACATTGGCAGATTTTACTGCTTGTTACTGTTGTTTAAAAGACTACGGTGCTTGCTTGCTTGCTTGTTTTAAATGGACACCTTATCACAAGTAAAGAGATTGCATTGAACAGGTTCAATTCCTAGGGCCTTTGATACAATCAAAGGAAGAAATTAAATATACCCTTTAAGAGGAAAGCAACATTTTGACTGCACTTTGGTATTTGGCTGCCAAAACACAGGGAACTTAAATTTGTGCTCTTGAGTTCCAGGGCTGGGCTGTGAATTGAACTTTTTCCTAAAATTATGACTGTCTTCTTTTGACTAGCTTGTTCTGATCTCCTTTAAACTACCTCTGAAATATCAAAGATAATTTATAGCGTTTTGTTTGGTGCTAAGGAATCTCCATGGCATTAATCATTTGCAATAGAAATACTTAAAAAAAGCAGCTGACATATCGGAGGATGTGAACATAACCCTAAGCTTTATTTTACTGTTTTGGTGGTGGACCTGGAATGAATTCCAAATGTATCTTGGCTTGGGAGCAGAAATGTGCACTACTTCCTTGGTGATTCTGGGTCCAATTCCAGGCTAGACCATGCCAGTAAAACCGTACAATGCCATGACAAAAAGCAGAAATAGAGCCTTTACTTTAGATGTGGATCATAAATTGCCTCTATTTCTTGATTTATAGAGCACAGAAGGAAAAAAAATAAATAAAATAATAAAATAATAAAATAAAATAAAATAAAATAAAATAAAATAAAATAAAATAAAATAAAATAAAATAAAATAAAATAAAATAAATAAAATAAAATAAAATAAAATAAAATAAAATAAAATAAAATAAAATAAAATAAAATAAAATAAAATAAAATAAAATAAAATAATAAAATCTAACCAAGCATTTTTACTTTTTTTTCATACTTGGCAGTCAACCATAGCACTGAATTAACACGACTACCACAGATTAAATTCCAATGAGAGTGAAGTAGGCAGACTCATTTAAGAAGTCACTCTGTCAGAAAAACCAATATATGTTCTGTAAGGAACCAAAGTGATCTGACTGGTTGAACAGCATACAGACATGTAATTCAAATATAAATAATATATGGACTCTTAATTCTGTGGCTCTGTTTTGTTTACAGTGTGTGGCAGTATATTGCCTGGATAGAGCCTACATGAATTTAGGAGTTAGCATCAATGGTGTTATATCTAATAGAAATATTCTAGCATGTACTCCTTGACCTCATTTCCAGCTCACTGCATAGGTTTTTCCTAGCATCTCAGAAGAGGTAAACATGGAAAAAAATATCATGTACTGATTTCTCTACCAGTGCATATCAGCCTGTTAACAAGAGGGCTTAATGAACAATTTTGAGAAATTAGAATGTAATACTGCAAGTGATCTGAAGGATGTGGGAACCTTGTGATGCAAGAGATAGAAGCAATGGGATGGCAGTGGAAATATCACAATCACAGCAATAAGGATGTCCCGTGAGCAACTGGAAGCTCTTCACTGAGACTTTGCCTCATTAGTCACCGCAGAGTCAACATTACTACATGGGAATGTAGTCTTTTTCTGTAGAATAATCGTCTTCCTTGGCATTCCAAAAACGTCTGTGAAAAGAAAGACATTAAAAAGTCTTGAAAACAGTAACATATCTAATATGGATGTCTCATGGGAAGGGAAGAAAAAAAAGAGAGAGAGACAATAACCAACTGTTTATTTGGTCCCTTCTGTATCTTGTAGGACATTACAATGGAATAGACTGTATTTCACAAAGCGTCTTCAGTGATTGAAAACCAACACCCTTCACACAGCCAAACACGTGCAAATAAGCACAGCAAAACAAAGAAGGCTCTCAGGGCCCTGAGTGATGACTTTGATGTGGTTTGAATTTTGAAAGAAGTGTTTGTCCAGAGAAAGATGAAGGCTGGACAGACATAATGCAGCTGTGAATTTCCAGGGAGACTTGATGTCTTGCAGTTGTAGGCTGGAGAGGAGAACAAGGTGGTGCCACAGCAATCAAGATTAAAGGTCTTAGAGCTGTTTAGTTTGGCTGGGTTTCATTGCCAACATGAGTGAATACTGCTATTTATTTTAACAGTTCTAGCTGTGCTCTGTTTATGGCTGTAACATTTTACTAACATTATTTCCTCTCTTCCCTTCAACCCTCCTTCCCATCCTCTTATTTTACCTACTTCAGTTCCTTTTAACAGCTCACAGTATTCTCTCCATTTATCCTCATTTCCCCGGTGTTACCTGTGCCATTTTCTGTCACAGCAGAATCTCTAAGTCAATAAAGTGACCTCACGCGTGAGGTCAAATTATAGCAACCAGCTTAAAAAGCATTCAAGCCAGGGGTTACTGAATGAAACCCGTTTTTCAACTCATGCATAAAATATTCTGGCAGGTTTTTTTCACAGTTTAGTGAGATATCATTTTAAACTCACTTGAGAAAGAAATTCAGGACAGATAGCTATATTCTCTGGGAGCTTTGTCACTCTGGAGTTGAAAGTTCAGCATCAGAGTCAGTTTCCACTCTACTGTGTTTTGGCAACATCATCAAAATCAATGAAACTTCATCCCTAATTGCAAAAGGTTAATTGGGTTACCAAGAAAGGCCATCCCTTTTTAAGTATGAATTATTGCTCACAACTTCAAGTTTTATACTGGAAAGATGAACCATTGGAGATGGTAGGTAGCTATGGCAACAGCTAATTTTGGTGACCTGTTACACAAAGCAAACAACGAATGAAAAGAAAATTACCCAAGATGCAGTGAAAGCTAATAATTAAGAGAACTCCCAGATGGAAACACATTCACATGAACTTTATATTGAACACCTGCATGCAATGTTCCTTTTAACTTATTTTTTCATGGAAAATTTAGTAAGGAAAGAATAGTGATGCATTTTCATATCAAATATTACCTCTGTCTATCCAACTGATTTTTTGAAAAATATTCATGCTTTTTTGTCTTCAGTTCTCCCCATAACAGGGACTGACTTCATGTAGGTCTAAATAACTTCTTGCACAAGGTCTTAATGTGTATAGGTGATGTCTTTAGCAACAGTGTAGAGTAGGTTTATTACGTAGAAACAGTATAGTAGGTGAATAAAGCATAGTTAGCTCAATTTGTGTACTTGTATATGCGTGCAAAAGATTTTTAAAGACATAAAAAGAAAGAAGGTTAATTTGTAGTTCATTATTATTTTTTCTCTGCCTGTAATGACATACTCCTCTACATAAATCATTGGATTTTTCCAACACTGGAAAATTATTCTTAATTTCAGTGATAGTAATTTTAATTTTAATAATGGTACAACAATGTAATAATGCACTAACAATATTAGCGAATGTCAATAATGTACTAACAATATTGCTAGCATTGCTAGCAGTAACTATGTGTACAACAGTGTGATAACAAATTGCTGATAGAGATACAGCTTTAGCATTTTGACCACCATGGATGGTCATTAAGTAGTGGTAATCAGAGCAATGACAGAGGAGACCTGTCTCTTTTCTGGCTAGCCACGTGCTGCTGCTCCCAATGCACATGACACAGCTCTTCACCATCTCAGTCTTCAGATTCTCATCCCAGAACTGTCTGGTTCCTTCTCCTGAGTCCTAAGACTGTCCTAAGAGAAGGACAGACTCTCTAGTGACTTAATTGTTCAAGTGGAACGGAGAAAGTGTAAGCTTACACAAAATTCCCACCTGAATCTTCCCCTGTTTGTGCTCCTTCCTTAAGACAGAAGCCAGATCAGAGGAGGCACAAAGTCTGCTTGGAGAGATCTGTGCAACCCGCCTTTGTCAGCCCTCTCAGAATTGTCATTTCTAGTGAAGTTAGAGATTGTTTACCTGCAATATGCATGAGAGACACAGTTTCAAGAATAGCAGGTCCTGCCTCAGAGCTCTTCTGAGTGCTGTCCTGACCCAATTTCCACAGTTCTGTGGCTGGCACAGAGAACCCGGAGCCTCCTCTCCTCTTCGCGAGCAGCCCTGGCAGGGAATCAAATCTCCCTGAACTGTTTATGAATTATTATTATGAACTTTTTCACTTCGTGACTGCAGTCACTGTAACACAGGGTCATCATCTGCTGCAGTTAATTATTCAAACCGAATTTGCAGGTCTGTACAGGGTTATGTGGTTTGGCTTCAGTCAGATTGATAAAGACCAGCTGTAGATGGAAAATACATTTGCACTAAAAAGGTTCTCTTAATTTGGAATTAAGCAGTCTCTTGCCCCATGATAGAATAACACTCCTTCAGTTAAGGAAAGATAACATAATTTAGTGCTATTTTTTTCCATGTATAATGCATGATCTGTCGACACGTATGGCATATTTTTACTGTAGTTTTCTTTTGTAGAATTGTCACGCAGAGAATTCAAAAAGAAGCCTAGGAGAGACAAGGACAAAGGCTTTTCAGTAAAATAATCTGTTAATAAATTAAATTTCCCAAAGGTGATTATTAAATTAACTCAGCCTGGATGACCTTTGGATGATGCTGGAAGACATTTTTTTTCTTAATAAACCTTTGCACCATGACCAGAACAGTGCTCATAAAGCAAAGGAATTCCTACTGGTACAACTTTCTTTAACTTGAGATAAAGATAAGGTAATATTTTTTTCCTCAGGTTCTCTGAGGACTTCACCACTGTTAACCTGCTTTACGTAGATTTTTCTTGGACTCAGTGGTGAGAAACCTTTAATAAATAGAGAAAGAAGTGGGAGGAGGAGGAGGTCAGATGAGAGATTGCCAGCTGGACCAGAGCACAAAGAGTTAGAAAAAGCAAGGTAAGAACACCCAAGAAATAGCAATCTGAAGGAAAACTTTAGGCCTTTCAAACAGATATGAGATTCACTGTTGAAACATAATGCTGAGACCAACTCTATTCTGAGCAACAAAGACACATGATCGAGTGGGTTTCAGAAAGGCCCAATAACTGCATGTAGTTCACATTAACTGAAGGAAGAGATATATTTTGTACAGATTATTTAACTTTTTTAGATTTTTTTTTTCTTAGATTTTTTTATTCTTTCATTTTTCTTGCTTTACTTTATTTATTATATTTTTATACGGGAAATCTTGCTTTCCCGTCTTATAAATTTTACACAGGTGCTGTCCTGATGACCACAAGGTCTTTCCATCACCAGTTGTTCCCTCCAAATAAAGGAAAATAGTCTTAAAGACATATTTCTTGTTTCATCATTGGGTTAGAAATTTGTGATTGACTGCTGCAACATGTGGCTGGTGCCCTTTGTTGATGACTAGCTGATTGTTGGGGGCATTATATTCTTGTAAACAATTTTCAGCTGCCTGTTCCGTGAACCAGCCACCTTACCCTGATGATTAATTGAGCCATTATTCCTGCTAAGTGCTGCTGCAGTTTTGTCATTCCCGAATAAGACATGTTCTTAGTTCTTGTCTTTGCAGTGGTTTTGGTTGTGTGCCAACTTTTTGAAGAGGGTTTGATCTGCAATTTGAAATACTTGGCGTTTCCTAAGTAATCGGATGATTTTTGAGACTCAGGCTGTGCAGAGCTTTCAGTTTTCGGATATTTGATATTTTCCAAGGATTACATTACAGGCTATAGTGCCGACATGTTTTCAGGAGCAAACAAGGTGAGTGAAGTTGGTGAGAAACTGTTTGTGAGAAAATGGATAGGGAAAAGGAAAACGCAGTAAAATTGCACTCCTAGGGTATTGCTCTTAGTTTGTTTGCAATTTTTGGCAGGTCCAAAGTGCAAACACTTCCTGAGTTCTGTTAAATATAAGCATTTTCTGTGCTTAAAATTTTGTAAGGGAAGAAAATACGAGACTTGTATTTCATACGGTCCTCCACTCTGTCTTCAGTGCAGCAAAGCAAGGCCAGGGGAAGTTTTTGTGAGTTTTGTTGAGGGCTGTTTTGTTTTGTGCTATTGGCCTTTATGGCAATTTCTGTTTTAAAAGTGTTAGTGGTGTTTGATCCCTTTTGCAGCTGAGCAGGTAGGAAATAAGTTTCTCCACTTAGCTGCAGTCATTTTTTCCAGGTCAGAAAAGGTCCCTGAATAGCTTTTTGTCTTTGCCAAGGACAACTGGAAATCAGCACAACCATGTCATATGTAATGCACAGACAGGAACAAACTCAGACTGTCCTCCTTGTTAAGTTTAAAGGGAAGTAAGGTCTTGTTTACCGACGGGAACGGCTGGTGGGGCAAGGTTAGTGAATTATCACCTCTTCCAGGCCTTATCTTTCTGCCTGCACTCTGTCAAACTTCTGCTGAACAGAACAGAAGTCATGCCACTGTATTACCCCCTCTAAGCCTGCAAATTTGACACCACGTGTACGCTGTGCAGGCTTCGATATGAACTGTGCTGGCTTCCCCCAAAGGTGAGCCCAGCGTGCAATGATTATGATCTTATGCTTTCAACTACTCACAGAAATGTCTCATCTCCCATATTTTATCCAGCTTCAGAGAAAATAAATTCTAAAATCTTTGTGCTAAGGTAAAATGCACAGCGTTTCCAATAGAGCGTTCGCATTCTCTGTTACTCTGCAGCTGAATAACATATAACTCCATTACTCAGTGTTTAGAAAAATAGATAGCAAACTGTAGTATTCCAGTGTTTATGATTGATTAAAATTCCTGGTTGCAATAAAGCCTCGTATGGATTTTATCTCTGATAAAATCTTTATGGTGAGCCTGGGGACCCATCTTCACCGAGCCAACTGAAGGATCAAGGCTTATCTGGCAGGGAAGCTGGAGGTAACAAAATCATTGCCTTAGTTTCACTCAGCTACTCACCAAAAGTTACGTATCGAAGACAAAACATAATCAGAAATGAAGGGAAAAGGGAGATCAGCTGGTCAGAGAGAACATCAGAAAGGACATCCCCACTACATTTACATCAGGTCATATAGCAATTTTATGATAACCCACACAGCCTCATTCTTCCATGAAATATGCTGTTCAATGCAGAGTAAAAACTTAGTGCCTACATGCATCTGCGGTACACAGAAGATAGTTTATGCAAGGTATTAATTAAGTATTTTTACAGAATTACTGCAATTTGTGTGAATGTTGTTTTGATAAGTGCAGAAGACACTCATCCTAAGGAGACTACCACAGCAGCATTTCATGAGCTAGCAAAGTGACATAAAATAAACACGGAAAATGGTCTCGTGTCATCTTAGGAGCCAGTTAATGTACTGTCATTAACAACACCGCAAAAAAAAGTAGCATGCTTAAAACCTCGATGCCTCACTTTAATTAGCTTTGTAATTTGATGGAGTTGTATAATTTAAAATTCATTCAGGTGCCATTTAGACTGGAGGGAAAAAATCAGTTTTTATTTATAATTAGAAATTTATGAGCTGGCTATAAACCCGACGCTTAAACTAGAGCATTTATGGAAACACTTCTCCTATGGTGTTTGCTCCCAAACGAGTTGGAACTGATGGTCACCTCTCCATCACCTGCCAGAGGTGGCCAGCTCTTTGCCTTAAAATCCCTGTTGGCAGCAAGCACCAGGACAGTCTGAGAGGGAGAAGATTGCCACGCTATAATCAGGCACACTGAAACCTGGAAGTAGCAAACCCTTAAAGCAGTAAGGTAGCATAAGGAAGACTGGCAGGAAGATAGAGTGGAAATGATGCAGAAAACAAGAAAATCATGTTGTAAGAGAAATAATAATCGCAAGAGGCAGGAGGCACGGCGCAGCATCCTGGCAGGTCTAGATCTGTGTTGGCAGGAATGTGTTAGCAGGCAAAACTGATGGAGGGATATCGCAAGAGTAGGGGCAGTGACGGTGGTTATCGCCAATCAGCCCATGTAAAGTTTCCTTCCAGCATGTAGCTAAATTACAAACGTTCCTGGGGTTATAATGAAACAAAACTCTGCAAGTTTGAGTTCCCAAATAACTCAAAACAATAAGGAAAACAAAAATGACAAAAACAAAATGTCAGAGCAGAGATTAAAGACTGTACATTTATCTCCTTTAAAACCAGAGTACACCCCTGCGAGACACTTAGTCACGGGGTAGAAATACCTCCAAGTTAATAATGAAAAGGGGGAATATTTACCATCTCTGTTATCAGCCGAGCCTTGGAGCTGGCAGCGAGAAAAAAGCCTGGAGTTAAAGGCTTGTTGTTAGCTTGAGAAGCATGTTTCTGTCTGAAAACCTAGCCATTACTGTTGACCATGCTCTCCTTTTATGAAGTGATGCTTTTTGCAGCCCTGTAGCCCAGGAAATGCAGCACAGCTATTGCTAGCAACATAATAATAAATTACTGCACTTATGGTGTGTTCCTGTTTTGCCCATAACAAATATTATGAACACTGATAGTAGGGTAAAAGATATTTACTTATTTGAATTCTTTTTTTTGTTTGTTTTTTTAATCTGAACATAGTAGTGATTACTGCATGAGAAAGTGGAAATTCTTAAACTACTCTCAAGTAATAATTTGCATCACTTCAGTCGAACATCAGAGATTAGGGAGAAGCAGCAGCAATTCAGCCAAGGAGTTGAATACATGCACTCAGCATCTCATCTGGACTTAGAAATCACATAGATAAGACAGTAGAGGCAATGCTGCAGGGAATTGGCCCTCACGGTGCTAGGAAATGCGTAGGGGAACTGATTCTGGAAAGCAGGCCCTGAGCTGGGACAAATCAGCCCCAGACATGCCAGGATGCGCTTAGGGGAGCTTGGTCCCATCACAGCACTGTGGGTCCCACCTGGCAGCTTCGATGTGCTTCTGCTTCCACGTCCCTGTATGAAGCCAACGCTTGTCTGCAAACCCTGCAAGTCCCCTGAGGGTGGGACGTCTGGGCAGCTGAGCCGTGGGCAGCCCAGGTGTAATCATGTGTTCGCTGCGGATTTGCTGATTTGATCAATGCGCTCTTTCTGCTCCGCTACCTGCTTTCCTAATCCAATTTCCTCAGCCGCAACCTGCTTGTTCCCAGTACAGAGAATGCATTTGTTTCAACGTGAAAAAAGTGTCATTCCTAAATCTGGAGCTGATTACACCGAGGCAGATCCTATGGGGCGTTTCAGGCAGCACCCATTGCAAACCAGAGCAGTGATTCATGTCCTCGCGGGGGGGGGGTGGGGGGTGCCTGCTGCCCCTCTGCACACATCAGCACCCTGCTCCCAGGACCATCACCAGCAGGAGACCAGACCCTGGGCAGGGCTTACATCCTGTTGACACCACAGATTTTGACAGCAGATTTCCACACTCTGCTTGCCAGCGGGTACCGCCACGCTGTTTTGGGTGGGGGGCCCCTGCCTGGAATTTCTGGCTCCTAAAGCCCCATCGGAGGATGTGCATAGACATCTTCCTCCTGTCTCAGAAAGGGAAGGAATCAGCAGGCAGGATTTCTGCGGATCTCAGTCTTACAGTCTAGCACAGAAAAATATCTAAACTGTTATGGATGGTGAGGGATATTGTATTGCTAATGCGATGTAACCTATCAGGCAGGAGTGCAGGAAACCTGGTAAAATGGTCAGCACTAGAGACTGTGCAGCATAAACTACTCACTTAAAAAATTTCAATCCAGAAATGGCCAGGTGGGCTGTGGTGGGGTCACTGCATACGTTCAGCTTTGCAATGTTGCTGCTTCATTTGGATTCACTTGTGTGGTCCTTCACATTAAGTCCCCTCTTCCAATGAGGTGCTATCAGTGCAAGACAAGCACACGGCAGAAGCGTATGCAAGTCAGAAAGATTCATGGAAAGCTCTCTATCTGCTCACATCCTCCCCTTTATTTGTTATGTGATATTGCTGTTCATCTTCTGGTGCTGTACAGCTCTTCCTGCCTCACGGTGACTGATGTCCACCTTCCCGCGGACTGATGCTGGCTGTCACACTCAGCCTGCTGTGTCCCTGCCTCTCCGAATTTCTTCTGACATCTCTGCTCTGCCACAACACCCTCTAATAAGCAGGTCACGTAGTGGGAAATGACTCAGTAGGAGAACGCACTCAGATGAAAGATAGACCTGAGTGAGGATCTCTGATGGATTGAGAAGGACTCCATTTCACACGGCACTGCTTGAGTTGCTCTCCTGCAGAGACAAGTAATTCATCCTGAACAGATGATCACTGCTCTCCTATGAGATCTGAGAATCAAGGGAAAAACTAGATACCAGCTTTCCAGATACTTTAATCTACGTATGAGGTTAATTTTCCTAGTCTAGTGAAAATCTGAAGCTGACAGAGAAAAAAAATATTGAGCTTTAGGTCACAGTAGCAGAATTAAAATGACTTCAGAATCCAGATTTTGATTTTTGGTGGAGGCACGAAAAAATTAACATGACTTAAAAGATACAGAGAGCAGAAATGAAATGAATTTAGCAAATACACACTGAATGACATACAGAACTAAAAGAAGACCTTGCAATAAATATTGGCATCACATCATGCCTAACTCATGTCCTATCACATCATGCCTAACTCCTGTCCACTCTTCCTAGTTTGATGGCTCTCGCTTTCCTGAATTGGCAAACTTCAAAAGGATGCCATGCACAGGCTGTCAAACTTCAAAAGGATGCCATGCACAGGCTATCGTGGTGCTTGGTGGTTAAGGCTGCTACTGGCTACACCAGGGCAGTCACCAGTTGAATGCATTTGCATGGATCTGTGTTGCCTATTCAGTCCTTAGACACAATTAGTATGAATTATTCTTCATACTGCCTAAGAATACGCATTCAGTTTGCCTTTTTGCCCAGCCCCTTCATGGTTTTGCCCTGCTGGGCTAGATGCTATATCTTTTTAGGCGCTGTGAAACCTATGTGGAACTGCAGAGTGTGCCCTTCTCACTTTGGCACAGAAGTGTACGTTCCTTTAAAAATGCTATCTTTAGGACTTACAGTGTCCAACATATCCCAGCATCAATCACGTTAAAAATCTTTGTTCCTTTGCCTGTAGGTGTTGTCCTCTGTAGCTAGCACGAAATTCTTCTGTCAGTTCTCTCATTTATTTCAGCGAACTCTTTCTCTCTCTTCTGAACAGTTTTGTCATTTTGGCCTTGTCTTTGGCTACAGGTTAAGAAAACTCTTCTGTCTGATGTTGATCGGTCAGCAGGGAATGCCTACAATGTTGGCTAGCCAGCCTCTGCTCTACCTCCCAAGAAACAAAACAAGTAATTCTCCAAGCCAGCTTCCCACAGCCCGGAGGGCCTGGGATTTACAGCCTGTTTGAACTCTCCCAGATGGTAACGCACCAGGCTGCTGCAACACCACGCTTGGTGGCTAGTCCAAAGACACTTCCTCGTGCTGATTTATTTGTTCTCTCAGCTTCAACAAGATACTCATCTGTGTTTCTCTCTGCTCTCTGGTGTTTTCCCTCCACTTCCAAAGACTAGACAAATCATGCCCTGTACCATTCTTGTCCACCTATCAAAACACATAAATCTGAAAAACAAAATTCCTGTGTGATCAAATGGATCAGATCTATTTGATATTTCACACCTCTGAGTATAACCAGATCCAGTAAGAGCTTTCTCACAGCTCCCTGTGCTATTTTTTCTCTCGTGTTCTACCTTGAAAGGAATAAGGAACAGGAAAGCAAGTGCAGAAAGCTTGTTCAAGGGACGTGGACCACCAGGTATGCCCCATAGACCAGCAGCTCTGTGAATAATAAGGTGACTGCAACAGTTAAATGCATATATGTCTATGCCTGGGAACTCTGCAGTCTTTGCTTTTGTGGGTTTTATTCAAATATGATGTACGTAGTAGTCATAATAACTTTGGAGCAAAACCATTTGTGTCTTAATTATATGAAACATGCTGTTCAGAAAGAAGACAGCTTGTAGAGTTTGGGAAGCACTTCAGATATGCTTTGAGCTCATAAGATCAGTCTGGCATTAAAAACAAAGGAGGAAGTGTATGTGTGTGTATTTATATAAAAATAAATTATCATACAGCCCTTTCCTGCACAGTTCCTGATAATTCCCTCAGTTTTAATGTATTAGCAAAATAAAATGAGGAAGTGACTATCAAAGGATGAAAGGATAAATGGCAATCCTTTCAACTCTATGAGGAGTCAGGAAACCCCATCATCTGCACAGTGTAGCTCAGTTTTGACAATCTCCTGGGAGGCTCTTGAAGACACTGTTGGGTTGATACCAGCCTTATCATATGGAACCAGGACAACAGCTTGGAAGGAACAGAAGCCAGAATATATATTCATGAAGGAGGAAAATGGAATGAAATGAAGTAAAAACCTAAAAAAAAAAAAAAAAAAAACTTTCAAAGAAGCCTTTTCAATTAAAACATAAAAATTAAATGTTCAATTACTCAAGGGCAAAAAGGGAGGCAGAAACATTGAACAGAAATTTTCCAGATGAATCATGCAAGATTTACAGTTATTAAACGTTTTTGTTGTTGTCATTTATGAATGTTTCTAAAGGGAGTACTTTAATTTATATGCTTGTTAGAAATCGTTTTCCTTTTTCTTTTTCTTTTTCTTTTTCTTTTTTTTCCAATATATGACCTAGTAACAATTCATCTATTTCCTACGCCAATCTACAAAAACACTTATCCTTTCTTCTCTTTCATTCCTCCTGGTCCTTCGTTACCTAATTTAGACTAATTTAGATGCCTCTGCCTCTGAAACTCCACCTGTAAACACTAAAAGACATGGAAGTAAACAACATTTTCAAATATAATTTTTCCCTCTAAAAGCCTCAGAAAATTTGTTAATCTACCACAGAATGAAATCTTCCCCATCTCTTTGCAAATCAGCTAAGGAAATATCATGGGTTTTTTTCAAGCAGAAATTAAGAAGGAGACAAAAAGTTGCTTTCCTTCACCAGGTCTGTGACTGAACTAGTGATGGAACCCAAAGCTTGTTACAACAAAATCTCTCACCTTCACATTTCCCTGATCTCTCCAGGACAAAGTCTTCCTCTGGCTTTTACTCAAAATGAAGAACTCTTGGTTCTTCTAATGAAAGCTCATATTGAATTCTTCTAATGAATCTCATGTTGTGACAGTATGGCAGAAGAAATGGTTGCCACCAGGTCACCACCCCATGTATCACATCGAGTGTCACCATGTGGGACAGCTAGCTGTTGTGGAGAATGTGCATGCACATGTACAATACCAGAAACCTGCTTCTTCCCTTGAGATTCTCAGATTCCTTTGATTGCTTGTCTTAATGTAATTTTCTGATGAAGTTTTCATGTAACAGCTGGTTATTAATTGATGTATTATATGTCATTTCTTTGCTACTTTTAAAACTTATTTTTGGTATTGCAATACAGTTTGTTTGCTCTTGCCATATGATCTGCCTAAAGCTATTTCTTCTTTATTGCTGTACATAAAGCCTTAAAAAGTTATTTTCTCAGCCAAAGAGCTCATTTAAAGTCAATTGCACTTTTGCATGAGAAAAAAATGCAGGGTATTGTCCCCATGAACTTTGAGTATCTTTCAGATCTTAAGATTAAGAGCATTCCACACCACCTATAAATCTAGCTGCTATTCTGTTTTATTAAAAACTGCACTTTTCAAATTAAATTGCTACAGTGGGTAACCTGTAGGATATTTTAGTTCCTGTATACCCATGCATAGTCTCGACTCTGTAAATCTCACCCCCCATTTTCTTTCTTCAGTAAGCTGGCAGGACATTTGTGAAGAATTTAAACTACATGTCCAACAGGAAATACTCGGATTTCCCAACTGGACCAAGCTCAGGACAATCGAGTCTGGCATTTAATCTCTGATAAATATTTTATCTTAGATAAATATTCTGCCCTCTATGAATTAAGTTTTTAGACTTGTGACATTTTGTCACAGCATTCCAAGTGAAAAAGTGGTGATTTCCTCTTAATCACATTAAAGGACCCCATTGATCTTCTGTTTTAAGACAGCAAAAAAAATATTGATCTGCTGTTGCCAAAAGGTATTTTACTTACTTTTATTATCTGTATCTATACCCACATCTATATTTGTATCAATATGTCAATGCTACTTGCTTATTCTGTAACACTGTAAGTTAAGTTATTGCAACTGCAACACCCGAAGTAAATAAATGCATGTTTGAATGCCTAATCACGGTGATTTCAATCCTGTGCAATCAGTGACTGTACTTATAAACAAAATTCCATGATAAATTTAATTTCTTTTCAAGAGACGGATTATCGTACCTTCTGTAAATGTTTTTCAAATAGAATCAGTGAACATATTTAAGGATTTTGATAGCTATGTCTAAATCAGAAGCCTCAAAAGCACACACTTCTTACCCCCCTCCTACTGCCTATGCAAGCAGAGAGACTTGTAGTGAAGTCCAGGTGATGCACAGTTTAGATGCTGAAGGTCCTCTTGGTCAGTACAATGCGAGTCAGTTCTCACCACCTTGAATTTTGCCCCTGGATTTTGTATTACAGTTTTCAGTGTTTGGAATAAAAGTATTAATTAACAGCTCAATTTATTAGATTAATATCTGCAGATTAAGATCTGCAGAAAAAAAATTATCAGACAATCTACAAAACACCATTGGACACAAACACACACACACACACACACAAATCTCTCAATATATGAAGCCAGTTAAAATATCCCCCAAAGTTCTTTAAAATTAATCTACCACATATTGGTGGATATTGTCTGGGTATTACAGAAATGCTTCTGTTACTTTGGCTGGCTGCCTTACCAGGTATGCCTGTGGGCACCTCATAAAGAAAATCATGCATTGTGGAGCTCTCTCCTTTGTATTTAGGGAGGCTGAGACTTTGGGGTGGTTCAATATCCTAGCTACAGCTCAGATAAATTCTGAAATGCTACACAGCAACTCTTCGTATTTTCTGTTCAAACAGCGAAAGAATTTCTTTGCAAGGATCACTTAAAATTTGTGATAATATTTCCAGAAACTCAACAGACTTTACAATTATGTTAGACATTCTGAAATAAAAGCATAATGAGAAGTAGAACGCTTCTGTGCGTGTTATTTCTATTGCATACCTTATGTGTCTGGAATAAACTGGGCACGTTTAGAAAGGCATTTGATTTTTCATCATAATGCACTGACAGTAGAGATGCTGTTTAAATCTTTAACTTAATGGGGGAATAAAAATATTCTTTTTGGCTTACTGTCTCTGTAACAGCGAGGAACAGGGTGACTAGTTTGTGGATGAATAGAGCCAGTGCCGTATGTTTTGCTTTAATCACAATGTTTTGATGGCAGAACCACTTACCTACAAGTTGACAGAGAACCAAGCAAAGGACAGGAGAAATGTGTGTGGCAGTATTTTTTGCTTCCAGGCTGTGTTTAGGCCTTCTAGGCTGTTTTCCTACCTGCTAGTGTCTGCTTCTTTCCTTCCTTCAGACCTCTAATATTTTTCATCCTCTTTGGGGGTGGGGGTGGAGAGCCAGCATAACAACTGCATAATAACACTGGTGAAATCCAGTCCTAACCTACCTCTGGCTTGTGATAGAGGAATCTCAGCACTTCAGGTCTTTGCTGATTTACTTGTCATACAGGTTGTTCAGACTCAGAATACTTGGAAAAAAAGAAGAAAAAATAATCATGTGAGTATATCATTTATATTCAGTTCGGCATGAATCTGATGTGATAATCAGATCACAGAAGCCTACAGCAAAATGTTCCTGCAGCCAGACACAGGAGAAATACACCCACCTCTGAGAAAATTTCTCTGAAATTGAAAGATGTTTTAATAACACAATTTTTTTTTTCTGGCATTCTGCATTGCATTAAGGAGGTGTTATTTCAAGATGTATTACATATTCAACCTGCTGTATCAAGTGTCCTGGCCAAAAAATAAAAGATTCAGATCTCAGGGATATCTGTAGCACTGACACAAGTGTGAGAAGAAAGGTGGGGATGTGGAGCCAATGCAGTCACAAGCAGTAGTTGTAACATATGAGGGAAAGAAGAGGTATAGTCCTTCTCAGCCTGCTTCCAAATCTGTGTCTGGACAGGATAGACTTAATATTTACTGCATGTCATTCACCCGTGCATCCAAAAGTAGGAAAGAAATAACATGTAAAAATTTTGTCGTGCATCTAACAGACCAGAATGATCTTGTGCATATCATTCCAGCTAAATTTCATTCCAGTAGCACCTCATCTTGCAAACTGTAAATAGGTATTTACTCACTGCCAGACTGGTACAAAACAAAGTTTGAGAAAAGCTACCCACAATTTGCATTTAATGGAGCAGACTGCAGCCACCTTTACCTTCCATTTAACCTTTACAAAGGTTAAATACCACATAGTTCATAAAGTGATCTAATGTAACAAATCTTCTCCCTTTTATTTAAATGAGCGGGTGCTTGTTCATATTCACGGAGTTGTGTTCACAGACCATCAGTAGAAGGGCAACATGGGGCCATACACCGAGATCCTCTTCCTACTTGTTCTGCCAGCACTGCTGACAGAGCAACGTCTCACTGATGTGGTTTAACCCGCAGGCAGCTCAGCACCACACAGAGGGCTGGGGGGAACGCCATCAGTGGGATGGGGGAGATAATCGGGAAGAAAATATAATAGAACTTGTGGATTGAGATTGACATTTTAACAGGAAAGAAAAGGGAAAGAAAAAGAGATAGCGAGAGAGTAGTTCCAAAATACTGGAGGTGCCCACTGTCCTAGGCACTTGGCCATACTATCCCATACATGCTGCCACTCATAACTATCATGCTAGGGGATAAATCTCTGTGTGGCATTCCTAAATAGTTTAACCTGAAACACATTCAGGAGACCAACAGGAATCCACCAGTTTGAGCATCCCAAGGATTTTCAGAATTCTCAAGTGTTATTGCAACGGGTCTGGAGGAGAAGGGGAAGGGAAAGGGGAAGGTGAAAGAGAAGGGGAAGAAGAAGGGGAAGGTGTCCTCCAGAGATTAGCTTCTGAAGTATGAAGAGGAGAGCAATGCTGAGTACAAATACCAGATGAAGCTCCCAGCTGGTGTAACATAAGAAACAGTTATGTATATAACATACAAACTGAGTAAACCAAAAGCAACCCTAAGCCAGCCATCAGATGTGATAAACAGTGGGAGAGGGGTTACATAAAACAACCTCGTGAGCAAATAAATAAACTTGGGGAGTAAATAAATCAACTCTGCAATCAGCAGCTATTAAATGAATACAGTACTTACAACAAATTATTGAAAAAATGTTATAACACACAGATCTTTTCTTTTTCTTCTTTTCCTTTTCCTTTTCCTTTTTCTTCTTGTTCTTTCTCTTGTTCTATTGTTCCCTTTCCCTTTTCGCTTTCCACTTCCCTTTCCCTTTCGTTTTTCCCTCTTTCCTTTTTCCCTCTTTCCTTTTTCCCTCTTTCCTTTTTCCCTTTCCCTTTCCCTTTCTTTTTTCATTTTCCTTTTTTTTTCCTTTTTTTTGAAACCTTCTGCACAATAACAATCAATTAATCATTTATTATTTATGTTCTTTTGGGCATTTTGGCAGGAATAATTATATAGCTTTCTGTGGTTGCAGGAGAAAATCTTCACTGTAAACAAAATATTCAGCGTGGGAATAGATGGTTTTACCTCACTATAGGGAAAATGTTGCTTCTCTTTTAGACCTCCCAGTTCAAATACTTAATCTTCTATTTCTAGAAAAAAAAAATACAGCTATTCAAACTATGGGAGTGGCTGGATTTTTTTAATAGTTTTTTTTTTTTTTAATTGAACCTGGCAAAGGATTTGGCAATACAGATATTGGTGGGCAGGTAATATTGTGTCTATAGGGCTCACTAAAATGCTAGTAAATTTGAAGGGTATTAAGGCACTTTGTCCGGGTAAATCATTAGATGCCTATTGAGATAAAATTCTGCCTGTTCTGTGCTGCTGGGCAGAATACTTTCTCCTATAGGTCCAGGTCATCAATAAAATGAAAAAAAATGAAAAATTTAAGGCTAAAAGAAAAAAAAAAGACATTGCCCTCTGTGCTGTGTTCTCTCTTGTCTAACATCGCATGGTCTTGAAAATAGAGTCAATATTCTAAGCTATTTTCCTCTGAGATGCTTTTCTTTTCCCAATACAACCATTAGTGAAGCAGCTAGGACCACAAACACACCATGAGATTATCCAGATCATCCTCTTGGAAATGCAAGAAGATTGTTTTTTTTTTTTCCTTCTAAGCATTCAGTTTTTCATAATTATATATCATTCCAGGAAATCAGAATTTCAACATTTAAACCAACCCATTGCCGAAAGTGCATTTGTACTGTTGGGCCTACGTCATAAGAACTATTATTTTCCTGGTACTTTCACTCAGTTTTAACCCCTCCCGAAAACCAGTCATTTCCAATAAATTGATCTTATGCTGCAAGGAGGCCAACTGCTTTGCAGCCCTGTGGCCCCTGAACTCCTGCCCCGTCCCTTACGTGGCGAAATATCACAACATTGCAACGGACCACAGCAGGAGACCGAAAGCCAGTGCTGCAATAAGCGTGTTGCCCACTCTTTGCAAGGAAGAAAGTAGCAGAAATCAGCAACGTCCATCTTACAGGCAGCAGAAACACAGCCGGAGATGCTCTGGCCGTGCAGGGAAGACTCTGGAAACGCCACGAGCATTTAGCACCAGCTCTGCAAACAGCTGGGCACCTCCAAGGGTTTTAACCCTCTTGAGCTAAACAGAATATCAGCAGTCTGGCTGCGTCTGGTCACAAAAACACTTACAGCAATTGCGGCGTTCGAGTCAACACAGGCTTCCTAAAACTGTTTTATGCTCTGGGTTTAAAGCAGGCTGCGATGCCGAGGTCCAGTTTCTTTCTTAGGGCACAGTGGCATCTAGTGGTCCCACGCGGAGCAGATGGGGCTGATAAACGGTATATAAAAACACAGATTTTCTGTGACCATATAACTTCACATGAAACTGATTTCACACAGCTGTGCAGAGATTATGAAAAAATTTTCAACGCCACTCAAGGCTTTGACCCAGTGAGGTATTTTTCAATGGGAATTAGATAAATATATATATTTCTGCAGCTGGCCTGGGGGAATTGAAGTGTACATGTAATTGAAAATAGACACTGAGATACAACAGACTATCTATTCAAGCTTACAAGTATAAAAAATACATAGTTTTGTTTTTGTTTTTTACAATTAATTCCTGCAATTTTTGAATGGTTTTGTGAATATATTTATATTGCATTAAATGCTTTCTCCACTAGAGGTGTAGGTAGATGCTGCAGAAGAGAAGAGAAATTTGAGTATTTATGCTGTTCAGTGACTTCAATTCCATTAAAATCATGCTAGGATAGGACTATTAGAGCTACACAGTTAACTGAGTTTTGGGTTTGGTTAATGCTGTCAATTTCAGTGTTTGGAGTACCTAGTAGTCATATATTTGAGAAATCCGATTATTAAACCAACCGTTTATTATGATATCTTCAACTCGTTAGAATTTCAAACACCAAAATTCTTCCCGTTCTCTTTTCAGTGATTTTTGCCAACATTTGTCATGATGATGAGTGGTAAAGAGCACTTTTATTATTGAAGCTTAGTAAGAGAGAGGACCAAGGAATTATTTTGAGATTTTACTGCAGGGATTTTATGCCAGTGAAATGGTCTGTGACTAAATGTCTAACCCTCTGAGAAGGGATTATACTCCAAAGTTATCTGTTTCATCTTAATGAGAGGACAAAATATATCTTTCCACACCTGTTTTTAAGCAGCTCGCATTACAGACCAATCCACCTGAAAAGCAAAATAGCTCAGTTTGATTTCCGAGTCAGTGGTAGGTCTGTTCCCTAGTTAATAGCTGGTTCTTTTTCATTGTTGAATTTCAGATCCAGGTAATGTCCATGAGCTTCTTTCTGGTTTTGACAGTCTGCTTGTTTGTGCATGGCAGAAAAATAAAAATGATTTGGGGGGGGGGGGGGGGGGGGTCACAAAGCATACCTGGTAGCTTTAAAACAAATGTTATTGGTGACCAATAAGGGATCTTTTTTCTCCTCAGAATGTGTTTGCAACTCCCATTAATGATAATGGGAGTTAAGTGAGCACAGCCATGGAAGAAAAGACCTCCATGTGTGAAGCAGGGAAGGTTCTACCTTTTAACATAAAAAAAAAAAAAGAGGGGAAAAAAAAAGAAAAATCGCAAGAAAGTAATATTAATACTTTCATGGCTCATGGAAGCAATACCATGGGTCTCATTAGTTTCGGTCACTTTTTCACTCTCAGTGTATTTATATTATATTGTTATTATTACTACGTATACTCTAAACATTATGCTACTAGAGAGGAGGAAAATAAACAACAACCAAAAAAAAAAAAAAAAGCAAATATACTCACTGTTGCAGGAAATACAATAAATACAGCATATCACTGATTTGGAACCCAGCCTTGCAGAACTCCATCATGATTTTAGCTGTCAGATTAAGACATTTAAAATACACTTACTTAGGCAAAATAAAAGCTGGAGAAAAAAGTTCTGTTATAGTGGTGGAGAAGCAATTATTTTACTTTAAACCCTCTTTCTTCCTCAAAACTACATATCTTGAATGTAGGTAAGGTGCATAACAGTAAACAGCTATATTCGTAAGACATATTGCTGAAACAGTGCATTTTCCATGAGTTACAGATACAGTCATAAAGTCCTGCCATTGATCTATTGCCAGAAACAAGAAGTGCCTAATGCCCCCTAGCTTCCTAATTTAGCTGGAGAATTATTCGACGTCGTTTCTGCAAAAGTTCCATTGTGCAATGGTCCATTCTTACGTGTGTGTGTCTGAAATAAACAGTCTTTTATTTAAAGTTTGCCAGTATAACAGAGAAGAACTCCTGAATCAACTCAGAAATGGAAAATGTTCATATATGACATCTTTTAAAAAATATGTATTGTACATTGTTACAATAACCTACAGGGAATGAGTCAGAGAGCAGAACTACTCTTTATTAGATCACATCACTAAAATAGCTACTCCAGAACTCCTTCCCAGGCTCTGACTGTGCTCAGGTGGGACAGGCAATTGCAGCAACTCCAGCAATATTAGTGTTGGGTTTTAATCTAGTTTCTATAGTCAAGGAAGACACAACTGCATTAAGCATAGGTAAAGATGAATCCTTACATAACCCATTCATGATAAAGCTAGTTTTGCCATACCTTGTATACCACTGCTAAGAAAGTTAAATTTTTAAAAGTGACAAAGAATGTCTTATCTAACACATAGATGTAGTTATGCAGTAGATAATTATTAGAACAATGCTCACCTTCAGCTGGATTTTTCCCTTTTTAAGTGAAGTGAAAGGAGTGCATGTAGGTACAGACACTTCTAGTTAATAAAAAAGAAAAAAGCCTGGTTTTAAATTAAATTAGATATAACAAAAATGAAATCAATAAAACCCACTTCAGCAGAGAGATTTAGAGGAGCAGTAAAATGCTAACCAAGTTTATTATAGGTTCCACACAGTATTTTATTCTGACAGTCTATATTTGAGCAAGAAACTAAGATTCTTCTGAAAACATAACATATATTATTACATCCTAGTCTTATTACAGTATGCACAAGTGAAAGACTCAAGAAATCAGTCTTTAAATCCACTGGCAAAACTTCCATGAAAGTGGTTATTCAGCTTCAAACAAGACAGCTGAGTAGCACTCACAACTTCATTCATGAGGCAGTTGTCCAGGTTTGCAAAGCTATGCCCAAACTCACGCAGATAGAGCAGGGCCTGAGCAGAGGACATTGTGTCACCATTAGACAACTTTCATAAATAGCTAGAAATACTATACACAGCTAAGAAATAATACAAGGTAACAGATTTTTATGAAGAATTACATGGTAAATCAAACAAAAGAAACAAGCTCTTTCCTCTTCATCATATGGCTGTGACTATTTTCCAGTCTTCCAACCTTTAACCAGGTTGTTCGCTGCTCACAGAAAAATACATTCCTCATTTTACAACCTACTGATGTGGCACAGTCATGTGAAGACCTAATTAAAATAAACATTGCTCTCCAAATCCTCGTCAGGTCTAGCTGAAATGGATAAAGATGGTGTGTAACATTCAGAAACGTGATGAAATGAGAGCTAGGGCAAAGTGATTTTTGGATCACTGCAGGGCCATACACTGGAGAGACTGTTTCCCACTCTTGAAGGAGACCTCTCTGTGTTCACATAAGGCTTCTGTATGCTGCTGTATATTTGCACAGGGTTAAGAGGTGTTTTACATATGTGCATGCATTTTAACAGATTTGACATTTGTGTCTTCACAGCTTGTGGCTGAAACAAGTTGGGATTTTTGTTTGTTTTTGTTTTTATTTTGGCTTTCGTGTTTACCCCAGGTGGACTGTATGTGCTTTCTTTTACAAAAATAAGCAAACACACATACAATAAACACTGTCTGCTCCAGTTCAGGAACGTCATTGTTCATTATCCTTTTTGCTCTCCTGGTGTTTATGCTACCTGATGGCAAGTCAACTACAGTCATCAAATCAATCTTCATGTTCTGGTAGGACTCAGTTCACTAACTAACCTGATAACTTACAGTATGTGGAAACTTCATAGAATAGTGTCACAAAATCATGGAATGGTTTGGGTTGGGCAAAGATAACCTTTCACTAGATCAGGTTGCTTGAAGCCTCATCCAAACTCTCTCTGAACACTTCCAGTGACGAGCCATCCACAATTTCTCTGGGCAACTTGTTAGAGTGTTTAGCCACCCTCATTGTGAAAAGTTTCATTTTTATATCCAATCTAAATCTACCCTCTTTCCATTTAAAACTGTTGCCCCTTGTCCTGTCACTGGTAGGGGCAGACTCTGGTAAAAAAGTCTTTCTCCATCAGTCTTATAACAATACCCTTTTCTATACTGAAAAGCCGCAATAAGGTCTCCTTTGAAACTTCTCCTCCCTGGGCCTATCTCAACCCTCCCAACCTGTCTTTATAGGAGAGGTGCTCCAGACCCTTCACCATCTTTGTGGCCCTCCTTTGGACTTGTTCTAACAGGTCCCTGTCCTCCCTGTGCTGGGGGCCTCAGAGCTGAACGCAGGGCTCCATGTGGGGTCTGATGAGAGCAGAGCAGAGGGGGACAATCCCCTCCCTTGCCCTGCTGCCCACGCTGCTGTTGGTGCAGCCCAGGGTACGGGTGGCTTTCTGGGCTGCAAGCACACATTGCAGGCTCACGTTCAATTTTTCAGCTAGCAGTACACCCAAGTCCTCCTCTTCAGGGTTGCTCTCAATCCACCCACCTCCACACCTGTACTCATATTTGGGGTTGCACCAACCCAGATGCAGGACCTTGCACTTGGTCTACTTGAACCACATGTTGTTCACACAGTGTATTTGTTTTACATGGCAGTGGGGGGCTGCACAGGTGGCCTCTGTGAGCAGAGTGGATACACGCACACACACACACACCCCAAACACACACACACCCCATACACACACTGCTGAACTGACAGTAAGAGAGACTATTAACTGGGTTCAGAAAGGCTATATCTTTACATATAAAATTGGACTATATTGCAACTCCCGCTCTCCTAACCATCCAGAGACATCACATGTTTAAATATTTTATACCTTCTGCCTGGCTTTTTTTCCCATGCAGATGGTAACTAGTGCACATCCAGATCTTCTCCCAGAGTTGGGCTGCATAACCAGCAGGATGGCTTGAGTGATGGCTCTCTCTCCGTCTTTCATAGTAACAAACTTGTATCTGGTTACCTGTAAGGTGGTTTGAAATCCGTGGCAATAAAGATTGCTCAAAAATATTGGAGCAGATTCTTCCATAAGCTTTCCTGTTAACCTTTTGCTCTTTTTCTTCTTATTAAGATTTCTTCAAAGATGCTTTTTGTCAGTAGGCAGGCATATGTATTCTGAATAAACTCAAATTATGTCAAATGCAAACACATTTCTAGACGCAATTAATAGGAAAAATAGAGGGGAAAAAAATCATTATTCTCATTGCATCATAGATTTTCTCTCATCCAATAACCTGGACTATCTTGAGCTTTTACAGAGTTTGTTGTTAATCTTTAACCTTCAAATAAAACTGGTAATGGAAAACATCCAGTTGATAAGAGAAAGTTACCCAAACATGTTCCTAAATCATTTGCACCATTGATGTGTTTTTCTCCTAAGCGTAGCAGGGAATCATGTCCAAAGAAGGGCAAGGAAGCTGGTGAAGGCTCTAGAGAACAAGTTTTATGAGGAGTGGCCAAGGGAGCTGGGGTTGTATAGTGTGGAGAGAAGGCTGTTTGGGAGACCTTATTGTGCTCTACAATTACCTTAAAGGAGGTTATAGCAAGGTGGGGATTGCTCTCTTCTCCCAAGCACCAAGTGATAAGACAAGAGGAAATGGACCTAAGTTGTGCCACGGGAGGTTTAGGCTGGATATTAGGAAAAATGTCTTCACTGAAAGGGTTGTGAAGTATTGGAACAGGCTGCCCAGGGAAGTGTTTGAGTCACCATCCCTGGAGGTCTTCAAAAAAATGTGTAGATGTAGAGCTTAAGTGACACAGTTTAGTGGTGAACTTGGCAGTGTTAGGTTAAAGGTTGGACTTGATGATCTTGGAGGTCTTTTCCAACCTAATTGATTCTATGCATCTGTGAATCCCTGCTTTCCCAAAACTTACCTCTTCCATTTTTAAGAAGTAGAGAGGAAACAAACAGAAAATATAAATGTATTATGTGCTCATGAGTTATCCAACTTGGCAGGAGAAAAAAAAAAAAAAAAGGAAAAAAACAACTCACATGGGAAAACAGTCTACACTCCACAGAACCCCTCTATGATGCAATATATGGCTGAATGTTTTAAATAGTGTGTAGATAATTTGTAATTACTCACTGCAATAGCTGAATAATTTCAGGTGAAATTCAGGTTCCTGAGTAAGTCATTGCTTTCCAGGTCTTTCCAGAACCGGTCTTAGCTGTCCTTCTGTGACCATGAGTTCCTTTGCACTCCACAACAATAATCGGTCGTGACAGGCACTTTCATCAAAGAAATTAGATTAGACCGTACCTGAGATGAGGCTTGCATGCAGCAACAAGTGTGCTTTTCCAGCAGCTGGCAAGTACTACAATGAAATCTGAAGAACTGATAGTTCTTTTTCCTCTGTTCTTTTTACACTACTTTCCAAACTCCTCACCTGGCAAAACACATTATTGTTCTCTTTGGATAGGAACTAACTTTCAGGGTAGATCTTTTGCCTAAATTAAGTTTATGGTATGCTAGGATACAAAATGCAGCAATTCCTGTATTCCACTGGAAAATATGCCAAATTTGTAAAAATTTATCAGAAAGGAGGAAAAAATATGTTACGTGATCGTCAGTACTCCATACACCAGTAATGTACTGGGAATTCATGAAGAAAGAAGACTTATGTACTTACGAGCAGAAGACAAATATTTCCACTGCTGGTAATCTATATATACTGATAGCCAAATTCTTAATTGCATTACAATTTATTATAATTTTCCTCACCAGTAAATGACCGTAATTTTAAAAATTGCTAGTATTATTGACTATCATTACAAATAAAACAGAAAGCAAAGTAAGAGTTATAGTTTCCTGAGAAAAGAACTGAAGATGTACATACAGTCCATTATCTTTCTGGATATTTTATTAATGATATTGATTATTATTGATATCTGGGTACCACATTAAAATAATATAGCTCACTAATCTGAAAGCAACACTGACAACATGACTACCTCCATTCTGCCATGACAAGCAGAGTTTCCAAGAGGAGCAGTACTTGAAGAGGAGCAGGACTTTATGTGGGAAAAGCCAAAGCAGATGCATTGGCTCCCTGTTTTTCCGAAGACCCCAGCCACCCTTTTACTGCAGGCAAAGTACAGCGCTATGGGAAGTCAGATCAGTCCTCACAGAGACAAGGCACTGCAGTTTGATTTTGAAGAATCCAGACGTGGTTGAGCTAAATTATTTCAGCTATGTGGAAATAAAATCTGCCATGCTATGGCACCATGGGATTTACACTGAGATACTCAGTTCCACATAAAACCTGCCTTTCACTGGAGGCTTCAGCATTCATGTCACTACTTCCTTGCTGAAACATGGAAAAATAGAAGTGTTCATTCATCTACCTCAGTTAATGTTAACAGATGGATAAATTCTTGAAAACCTCAAGATTTCTCAGCTATGTGCTCTGGAATGTAATGTAATCTGCTGTTAAACTTTAAATCTACATTTTTTTCCTACATTTGTTGTTGTTGTTTGTTGAATTCAAACCTCCTGTTTGTTTGATTGACAACAGAAATGTAGAAAAGGATGTGACCCTCCTCTCCTTTACTGTCTTTCATGTAACTGATCACAGATAAATGCTTTTCTTCCTTCAGCCTTCTCTTTTCTAGACTCACTGCTCTGATTTTTCCAATATCTTATTGGGAGGAAAAGGAAGTCAACTGATTAAGCTAGCTGAACAAATATATTTTGTTTCCTTACACAATACGTTGCATTTTTAAAGGAGCACAGTTGTTTAAATACTTGGTGTGTAAATTAAAAATAAAGTATGACTTTCCTTTGAAAGGTGAAATTGAGAAGTACATTTGCTGCCTTTCAGAGCAACAGAGTTTCAGCTTTAGAGTTTCAGTTGAAGTAATTAATGTCTTGCATATTTTATACGGAGATTTTGAAAAGGTACTTTAAATATCAGTTGTGCCTCCTGGCTACGGAGACAAAAGAAAGAAATTATAATTATACAAAATTATATTTTAAACTCTCAAAATTATATTTTCACAGTTGGACCAAAAGACTGACATTATGAGCAAGTAATCCACATTACTCTTCTTACTTTGGATGCATTTTTTCAATCTGACCTTGACATAGAATGACTTATTTCTTGGCCTTGCTAGGACAAGAGTTCTTTCATATCAATTGATCATTCCTTCTTTAGAAATTCTGAGTTTTGCTTCTTCAGTATTTGAAAAGGGCCTATCATATTGTGGGTGTTGCTGAAAAATAATTATAAATCCATCAAAACCATTTAGCTTGAATTAAATAAGTGCTAAAATGAAATTAGAGGTCATGTGTGAGGACTTTTTCGCTTTTTGATTTAGTGTCTCCTCTGCACTAAACTACACTAGCTAACTTGACAAAAAATAGATATTTTTTACAAGGGCCAAAGGCCAGGGAGATCAATCTTCTACGTCTGAGAACCCACTTAAGGGTTGATTTTGCTGCCATTGTTGCTGCCACTCTGTTACTGACTTGAATAATAATCAAATATTAATTAATGAGACTATATACAGAGCTGGTGACATAAATAGCTTGTGATTAGAGCAGATCAAAACCTTTTCTTTTTAGTAATTTTTCAATTTCAGTTTCTGCAGAAACATGGACTAGTACAGATAAAATGTGTTTATGCCCACTACTGCATTTGAAGGATGACTGTATTCTCAGTCAGTAACCAGAATCCAAATTCTCATCAGCAGATAGAACTTCCTTGAAGGCCACAAACAATTTTCATCTGTGTAATTGCTGAATAATGCAGCGTGGCCTTAAGGTTGTCTCTGCTCAGGAAGGTACACTGCATGAGCTAGCACTGGTATTTAGAATAATATGCTGCTGCTGACATCTTGTGGAAATATAAAATAAAACAAAAACGGGAAGATTTTATTTAGTATTTAACAGGAAGAATCTGAAAGAATGAGCAGGAAAAAGGATAATATAACTCTGAACACTGTAAAACTCTGCAAGGTACTCAGCTGTCCTTGAAGAAAAACTACAGCCTCCCTCCTATTAAAGGAAATAAAAAGCTGTATATGAGAAGACAGGTGCATTCATTGTTTTAATTAAGAAATTACACTATATTGTTGAGTTGAAAAGCAGACAAGGGAAGAAGGTAAACAGCCGTTGTTTATGGTAAGAGATAAGAGAAACATGAAAAGTCCTGGGAAAACTATTACAAGCTTACCTTCCTTCCCTCTGCCCTTCTTAAGATCAGCATCATGGCGTCTTGCTTCTACAGAGATAACTGTTATGGAGAAAGGAAATATATTTAGGTGTTTTTTTGTTTGTTTGTTTGTTTTCTGACCAAGTTGTCACATCTGATTAAATATGCATTTCTTCTGTATAAATATATAGGTGTATATATATAGGTGTATATATATAGGTGTGTATACACACAGTGTGTTCTTCTATTGTAAAGAACAATTCGGGAGTAGAGTTTTCATTTACATATCTCCATTATTGTTTCCTTCACCTTTTTAAATCATAGAATTGTAGAATGGCTCAGGTTGGAAGGGACCTTAAAGATTATCTAGTTCCAACTCCCCTGCCATGGCCAGGGATGCCACCCACTAGATCAGGTTGCCCATGGCCTCGTCCAACCTGGACTTGAACACCTCCAGGGACAGGGCATCCACAGCTTCTCTGGGCCACCTGGCCCAATGCCTCAACACCCTCTGAAGGAAGAATTTCCTCCTAACCTCTAATCTAAATCTCCCCTCTTTTAGTTTAAAACCAATCCCCCTTGTCCTGTCATTATCTGACCAAGCAAAAAGTTGCTCTCCATCTTTTTTATAACCCCAATTTAAATATTGAAAAGCTGCAATAAAAACACTCCAGAGCCTTCTCTTCTTCAGGCTGAACAGCCCCAGCTGTCCCAGCCTTTCTTCACAGGAGAGGTGCTCCAGCCCTCTTGATCAGCATCATGGCCCTCCTCCGGACCCGTCCTTACAGACCCACATCCTTCTTGTGCTGGGAACACCAGGCCTGGATGCAGCACTCCAGATGAGGCCTCCAGGAGCAGAGCAGAGGGCTGCAATCACCTCCCTCGTCCTGCTGCCCACGCTTCTGTTGATGCATCCCAGGACGCAGTTGGCCTTCTGGGCTGCAAGCGCGCACTGCTGGCTCATGTCAAGCTTCTCGGCCACCAGAACCCCCAAGTCCTTCTCTGCAGGGCTGCTCTCCATGAGTTCTTCTCCCAGTCTGTACATCTGCCTGGGATTGCCCCAACCCAGGTGCAGCACCTCGCATTTATACTTGTTGACCCTTATCAGGTTCATGTGGGCCCACTTCTCCAGCCTGTCCAGGTCTTTGGATGGCTTCCCTTCCTTCTGTTGGGTCACTCTTCAAAAGAGGAATGGCCAGCAGGTTGAGGGAGGTGACTCTCCCCCCTACTCTGCCCTTGTGAGGACGACTTGGAGTACTGCATCCAGGCTTGGAGCCCACAGCACAAGAAGGATGTTGATCTCTTAGAACAGGTCCAGAGGAGGGCCACAAAGATGATCAGAGGGCCGGAGCAACTCTCCTACGAAGAAAGGCTGAGACAGCTGAGGCTCCAGGGTGACCTCACTGTGGCTTTTCAGTACTTAGAGAGGACTTATAAAGAAGATGGAGAGTGACTTTTTGCTCAATCAGATAATGACAGGACAATGTGGAATAGCTTTAAACTAAAAGAGGGGAGATTTAGATTATCATTCGGAGAATCAAAATTTGTTTATTTGTTGAAGGTGAGCAGAGAATACAACTGTTTCAGAGATTACCCAGTGCTACAAAGCTCACTGACTAATCTCATTGTCATCAGAACAGAGCATTGCAACCAGCCTGCAATACTGGGTGGATTCCTATCCAATATATCCTACACATAATCATTTGGTTTCACTTTTATGCCTTTTGCAGCATCTTCATTATAGCCAGTTTTCAAAAATGTGCATATTTCCTGCTGAGTGTATATGCTTCTGCCCTATTACATACTTAATTGCTTTATGTGCCAATATACTTGACTCTGTGTGTGCATGTGCATAATGCATTAAAAGTCTTTTTCTGATGAGCTCTTCATTGATTTTCACTTTAATTTCAAATTGCTTTAAGAGCTGAGAAGTCATTTATATTGTACATGAGGACTTTACAATGATGATACTGATAATGGATATGAATTTTCTGAGTTTTCTATTGTTAATATACATCTAAACTGTATTGAAATCACAACACAGTGACAAAGCTGATGCTATGACTTGTGTAACAATTCATCACTGTCTAAGCATTTGTATGTCACGGCAATACATGGCTCCAAAATATGTCATAATCCCTCTAAAAATGTGAAATAACCAACAGAATATTGGTAACATTTATGGTTTAAGTTCAATGCAGTTTTATAGGCACTGTAACTCTAACAATGTTCAAGCTGCCAGAAGTATAGTCTCATACTGCATATTTGTACAACGCAAGTTTTAAAAACACTTTGACAGGCAGTGCAAATTAATTTCATTTTGCATGTGTCTTTTGTTTAGATGCATGGCAAACATTTCATTAAACCAAGGCAGACTACACTGAGACAGTCTTAAAGAGCAAGCTAAACATTTCAATAATGTTGGGCAATCATTACCAAAAAGAAAAAAATTTGTTAAATAAATTAAGCAATCCACTGTAGTGCATAAAATTAATCCACAGCATTTTAAATTCCAGTGCAAAGCATTTTCCACCTGGAAAAACACTTTACACTTCCTAGAACTGCCTCCTTAACCATTTATTATATTGTTTTTTTTTCAAGATATATTCAGGAATTTTTGTTCTGTGACCAACTTTACATCTTAAATGTACTTCTAGAATCATCCAGAAGCAGATACTAAAATTTCTACATGCATAATATAATTTCAGATGGAATCTAAGCCACACATCAGTTTAAAAAGTTACCTTCCAAAAGAATGAGCTTATTTATTTAAAATGTTTGGAAAAAGAAGTCGGGTAATAAGTATTAAGAGTTGGCAATTTTACTGTCATGGAAGTGTTGCACAGATGAGGTGCTTTTTTTTACCAGCAGAATTCGTATACACTGTATTTATGCTACTTATTTTTGTCCATTGAAGCCATGTGACTAATTAGCTGCCATGGAGCATCAGTAGATGGTGATCAAGAAAACCTATCACATCAGGTGTATTTTCGCCAAAATTTTCATCTATTTTTAAATTTTTTAAATCTCCAAAATTTTTTCCCAGTAAGATTTCCTGCTGTGTTACCCAAGACCTGAGTAGCACACTGCTTTATGACCACCCTGCACATCCTTCCTCCGCACAAATCTCCCCTTGTCCAGACCCAACAATCAGTGTGCGCTACCTGGGCTAGGTTTTGGCCTCAGTTACAACCACATGGTGACACCAATGATCTCTGTGGATTTACTCCTGACATATCCAGATGTGACTAAGACAAGGATCTGAAATAATTTTGGTGGCATGCATTCTTAGAAATGAGCCAGTCATTTTCTTCCAGTGTAACTGAGGTGGGCTGACCCTGGCTGGCCACCAGGTGCTCACCAAGACAATCTCTCCCTCCCTCTCCTCAGCAGGACAGGGGCAGAAATTAACAAAAAAAAACAAACCAAAACAACAACAAAAAAACTGTATTGAGATAAGGACAGGGAAATCACATACCATTTACCAGCAGGAACAAAATAGACTCTACTTGGGGAAAACTGATTTAATTTATTGACACTTGAAGTATGTCTGGATAGTGAGAAACAAAGACAAAATATACAACACATTCTCCGTATCCCCCCTTCTTTTCCCAGGCTCACCTTCATGCCTTCATACCTCCTCCACCTCCCTGAGTGGCACTGGGGAATGGGGGCTGTGGTCAGTCCGTAACAGTTCGTATCTGCTACTCCTTCCTCCTCGTGATTTTCCTTCACTGCACTGTGGGCTCCTCTCCACGGGCTGCAGCTCCGGCCCGGGGCCTGCTCCTGCGGGGGCTCTCCATGGGCCGCAGCCTCCTCCAGGCCACATCCACCTGCTCCACCGGGGGCTCCTCCACGGGCTGCAGCGTGGAGATCTGCTCCGTGTGGGACCCGTGGGTGCAGGGGGACAGCCTGCTCCACCAGGGGCCTCTCCACAGGCCGCAGGGGAACTTGTGCTGTGTGCCTGGAGCACCTCCTGCCCTCCTGCTGCACTCACCTGGGGGCTGCAGGGCTGCTGCTCACTCCTCTCTCTCCCAGCTGCCGTTGAGCAGCAGTCTTTTTTTGCCTTTCTTAAATCTGCTCTCCCAGAGGCACGAACAACATCACTTACTGGCTTGGCTGTGGGCAACAGCAGGTCCCTTTGGAGCCGGCTGAAACTGGCCCTTACCTAACATGGGGCAGCTGGTGGATTCTTCTCACAGAAGCCACCCCTGCAGCCTCCCCCTACCAAAACCTGGACATGGACAGCCAACACTCAGAAGGTCCTATTTCAAGCACTGGTATCTTTATCTAAAACAAAGAAAAGTCCATGCAGGAACAAATGGTTCAGTTCCTACATAGAACTTCAAAGACCAAAAATAATTAATAGTTGGATTTGCTTTCATGCAGGTCTGTGTTTCCTTAATAACTAAGGGCCAATTCCAAAGATGACTGCATAAGGACTTTCTGATACAAATATTGATCACTGGTGTTTAAAATATCATCTCAATAATTTCAAAAAAGTGAGAGGAAACTTAATAATCTAGCTGCATAATGCAGTTCCATATGTTACAAGCTGATGAGCTACAAATTATAATATAGACAGTGTTTGAATATCTTTGTGGATCTGAAAGCCATTTTTTTACAATCAATAGAATCATAGAATGGTTTGGGTTGGAAGGGAACTTAAAGATCATCTAGTTCAACCCCCCCTGCCATGGGCAGGAACACCTCCCACCAGACCAGGTTTCTCAAAGCTTCATCCAGCCTGGCCTTGGGCACTTCCAAGGATGCGGCATCTAGAGCTTCTCTGGGCAGCCTGTGCCAGTGCCTCACCACCCTCAGAGAAAAGATTTTATTCCTTATAACTATTTTAAACCTACCCTCTTTTACTTTAAAGCTTTTTTACTGCTTGTCCTGTCCCTGCACGCCCTGACAGAGTCCCTCCCCAGCTTTCCTGCAGCCCCCTTTAGGCACTGGCAGGCCGCTGTGTGGTCTCCCCGGTGCCTTGTCTTCTCCAGGCTGAACAACTCCAACTCCCTCAGCCTTCCTTTGTAGGAGAGGTGCTCCAGACCCTTGATCATCTTTGTGGCCTCCTCTGGACTCACTAATACTTCAGTGTCCTTCTGGTGCTGGGGCCCCAGAGCTGAGCACAGGGCTCCAGGTGGGGTCTGACGAGAGCAGAGCAGAGGGGAACAATCCCCTCCCTCGCCCTGCTGGCCACCATGCTGTTGGTGCAGCCCAGGGTACGGTTGGCTTTCTGGGCTGCAAGCACACATTGCAGGCTCATGTTGAGCTTCTCATCAACCACCACCCCCAGGTCCTTCTCCTCAGGGCCACTCTCAATCCATTCTCTGCCTAGCCTATTTGTCCTTGGGATTGCCGCAGCCCAGGTGCAGGACCTTGCACTTGGAGGCTTGTAGAACTTTTAAAGTAAACTGGCTGACGTAAAGGCTAAGTTTCTTTAACTTACAGACCAAGGAGCCAGAAGAATGTAGTACATCAAGAAAAACAATTAGAAGAAAGGAAACAAAGGTGGTTTCCAAACTACCCATCCACTTGAAGTGCATCATGAGAGGGTTATGAGGTATTTAGCTTAGTCCTATGACTGTGTTACCCTTCCAGCATTTTCTGTAAAGGACAAGTCTGCAAGAGATCTGCATGCTTCTTTGTGTGTGTGAACAGTTTAGCAAAATTCCCAGTTTAATGTTTTTCTGGGTCCCATTAAAAAGTAGTAGTTATGGTAGTGGACAGATAAGAAAAACAAAATAAGGGATAATCATCCCATGAAGTTGGAACTGACAACTGTAATCTCACTGGAGGAAAGAAGACACTGAATTATATTTAAATTTCTTGCATTTTGCCTGAAGGAAGGATGCAAAGTCAAAACAATTTTCTGCTTTGAGAACTGAAACTAGCAAAGTCTTGTCAACCCAGCAACTTATAAAAGTTGTGCCCTAAGTGTGTTTCTGGAGCAACTTCCTAGGGAGATCACAGCTTTGTTTAGGATGCCAGAAATCCCAGGACACATTGCCACTTTC